>NC_041728.1:143872150-144175180 GCF_004115215.2 Ornithorhynchus anatinus
AGGAAGAGTTTCAGTATTAGTATTAGATTAGTTTCCCCTCAGATTTCTCAAAAAAGTGCCATTTACAGTAATGGTCTTGGAGAATAACTGCTACTTAACAAGAAAAAAGGTGTTGCATAATCTCAGTGTAGTGGTGACCCCAAAATTTAGGGCAAATGATAACTAATCTGTATTCTGTTGATTAATTAATGCACTCTATTATTGTTCCACTATTTTCTAAAAAATAGTACATTATATAGTTATCTAGTTTGGGACTAATTATCTAGTTTGAGGATTATTCTGGTCCTTTCATTACCCTTCTGTTCCCCATCACATTTGAGATCTATGCTGTGCATTTACGACTCTAGCCTAGAGTGCAGAGGGGAAAACCCATAATGGCCCATTCAATTGCCGATAATATATGTACACTGATCATTTATGCATGCTGCACTTGTTCCCCATTCACACCAAGAAGTCTCTGCTATTACCAGTACCCTGAGCCCTTTAAGGTTACAGTCGGATTTTCAAACCACCCATGGTATACTGGGACTAAGGAATAGCTATAATGGGAATAGCAGTTCAGGGTCATGTACGGACCCTGACTTTGTCTAGGGCAAGAAATTCTTAGGTTGTGTTTGTGAAAACAGGTTCACTAAGAAGAAGGCTTAGGGATGACTATATGAAGGTCCATCCACTTCCCTCGGGTGGTTTGCTGTGGCATGGGGTACCAGTTTCTATTATATTTTCTATGGAAACAATGATTTTTCCAGGAAATATGCAACTTAGGACACAGTGGCTCAAAGCCTAATGATTTTTCCAAGGATCGGGTTTGGCTTTAGTGCTGTTGGTAGTCTTTCATTATACCCATAACAAATAATATTATTGGGGGAGAAGAGGGACATCTAAAAGCATTTAGAATGTCTACAACAGCGTTTCTAATCTATCACTCTGGAAAATAACAGAGTGGAAAAGTGTGCTATTAAACATCTTGGATCAAACTAGCAGTAATAATGTAGAATAGCTAAAAGCTGAACTGCCTCCGAGGGATGCATTATAACTGACCTCAGACAAATCAGAGAGGCAGAAGGGAAGCCACTTATGTATTTTAACCTCAATTTTTTTAGTAAAAACAAACATTACTGAACAATTAATGTAATATCAAATCAAGTAAATAATTCATTAAATTATAAGGGGTGATGTAGTTTGGATCCATGTATGACTAAGATTTTGTAATATAGCAGTACCCAATAACCTTTTATAAGGTTTATGGACTGGTTGCACAGGATATCCAAAATCTCCAACCATGGCTCCAAACAGTTGCTTACAAACCATAGCGGTCAAACCACTACAGCACAAAAGAAATCTTCAGACCAGGGTTTCAATCAATATGACAAAAATAATGATTATGATGATGATATTGACCAGCATTACAATCATATGCTTGGAAAAGGGAAGCACTAGGTAAGCCCCCCATTTTACTCATCTCCCACTCCCTTCTACATCCCCCCAACTTGCTCCCTTTGCTTTCCCCCAACCTCCCAGTCCCTCAGTACTAATGTAAATATCTATAATTTTATTTGTATCGATGTCCATTCATTTGTATTGATGTCTGTCTCCCCTCCTCTAGACTGTGAGCTCGTCGTGTACAGGGATTGTCTCTCTTAACTGTTGTGTTGTACTTTCCCAAGTGCTTAGTATAGTGGTCCGCAAACAATTGTAAAATGAAGATTCAAGGCTTGTTCTCCCTCTTATCTAGACTGTGGGCCTATAAGGAATTGGGACTTTGTCTAACCTGATTATCTTGTATCTACCACAGACCTTAGAACCATTTTTGACACATAGTAATTGCTCAACAAATACCATAATAATAATCATATATTTATTAAGTGTCTCTCATGCAGAATGTCTTTTCCTAGGACTTTATTGTATTATACTCTCCCAAGAACCTAACACAGTGCTCTACACACAGTAAACACTCAATACATATCATTGATTGGCTGAGGGGGTAGCAGAGAATATAGAAGGGATGTATGCATTAAGGAGAAGCAGCGTGGCCTAGTGCGAAGGTGTGTAGCTTAGTGGATAGAGCACAGGCCTGGGAGTCAGAAGGACATGAGTTCTAATGCTGGCTCTGCCATATGTCTGCTGTATGAACTTAGGTAAGTCACTTCATTTCTCTGTGCCTCAGTTACCTCCTCTCTAAAATGGAGATTGACTGTGAGCCCCATGTGAGACATGGATTGTGTCTAACCTCGTATCTACCTGTCACCTGTAGAGTGTCACCCTACTTAAAACTCACCTCCTCCAAGAGGCCTTCCCAGACTGAGCTCCCCTTCTCCCTCTACTCCCTCTACCACCCCCCCTTCACCTCTCCACAGCTTAACCCTCTTTTCCCCCCATTTCCCTCTGTTCCTCCCCCTCTACCTTCCCATCCCCTCAGCACTGTACTCATCTGCTCAACTGTGTATATTTTCATTACCCTATTTATTTTGTTAATGAAATGTACGTCACCTTGATTCTATTTAGTTGCCATTGTTTTTATGAGATATTTTTCCCCTTGATTCTATTTATTGCCATTGTTCTTGTCTCTCTCCCCCATTAGACTGTAAGCCCGTCAAACGGCAGGGACTGTCTCTATCTGTTGCCTACTTGTTCATTCCAAGCGCCTAGTACAGTGCTCTGCACATAGTAAGCGCTCAATAAATACTATTGAATGACTGAATAGAGTGGGGATGGGTTTGAAGATAGGCATGGTGAGAGGGAGAAACCAGAGTTAAAAAGGTGGAGCCATGCAAGATTTATTCTACATGGTGAATTGAACTTCCCTCTTGAGAGGAATGCACTTAAACTTTACTTGCATGTGGTGAAGCACCTAGCTCGGGAGCAGAGACACTTCCCACTCAGGAGGAATTCATTTATCCATTACACACCGGTGGCAAAACATCATAGCTTCCAGACCCATGAGTGTTCAGAGGGATTCTCACTTATCCCACAGCTCCTCACTTGGTGCATAATGAGCATCCCATACTCTGGGCAGAGGTGACACACAGCTGGTTGCTTTAAGTCTTGATCCACTGTCCAGAACACTGGAGTCAGTAGCTATTTATCATCTGCACTGGGCTGTTTAGGCTCCCAGTTTCTGCTTGTCCAATTTCCCTGCCCACCACTGCCCCACCTCCCTACCTTATTTGGTTGGCACGGAGGTGAGGGACATCTTCTACTTTCCTGGCCTGGGATGTCTAGTGGTTTGGGTTCTGAGTTCCACTTTGCTAGCTCAGGCAGTCACGAGATAGCGGTTGACCTTGAGATGGTGGGTGCCCCGATTCATTTTGGAACACTTCCACAGTGCTTAGCATATTGGCTGGCATAAAGTAATCACTAACCAAATACCAATGAAGAACAAAAACAGAAGCAGTGTGGCTTAGTGTAAAAGACCACGGACTTGGGAGTTAGAGGTGGTGGGTTCTAATCCTGGCTCCGCCACCTGTCAGCTCTGTGACTTTGGGCAAGTCACTTAGCTTCTCTGTGCCTCAGTTACCTCATCTGTAAAATGGAGATTAAGACTGTGAGCCCCAAGTGGGACAACCTGCTTACCTTGTATCTACCCCAGCACTTATAACAGTGCTTAACACATAGTAAGCACTTAACAGATACCATCATTATTATTTTATTAATAATGATGGTATTTAAGCACTTACTATATGCCAAGCACTGTTCTAAGCACTAAGCCCTGTATTACTAGTTATTATTAAAAAGAGGAGCAAAATCCCAGAACACTGCAGGGGCAGTTCACAACTGCATGCAAGCTTCCACGATAGAAGCTGTGGTTCAGGAGCGGTGGGATGTTGCACTGGCGGGTTGTTGCCACCACCCCTCTCTTGCCCCTCCCCCACCTCCCACAACAGGAGGATTTGTGTGGCTTCCATGGGCCCCGCTCTCTGCCCTTGCTGGTAGCACTCTGAGAAGGAGTGCCCAATTGCCCAATTGATAAAATTCATTCATTCATTCAATTGTATTTATTAAGTGCTTACTTTGTGCTGAGCACTGTACTAAGCACTTGGGAAAGTACAATACAACAGTAAAGAGTGACAATCCCTGCCCACATTGAACTAATACAGTGTAGGGGGCAGGGAGACAGACATCAATACAAATAAACAGACATCAATACAAATAAATAAAATTACAGATATAAGTGCTCTGGGGCTAGGAGACGTAGGGAAGAGAAAAAGGAACAAATCAGGGTGACGCAGAAGGGAGTGGGAGATGAGGAAAAGGGGGGCTTTGTCTGGGAAGGCTTTTTGGAGGAGATTTGCCTTCACTAAGGCTTTGAAGGGGGGAGAGTAATAGTCTGGCGGATTTGAGGAGGGAAGGTGTTCGAGGCCAGAGGAGGATGTGGGCCAGGCAGGGGTCAGTGGTGAGACAGGAGAGCCCGAGGCACAATGAGAAGGTTAGCACCAGAGGAGCAGAGTATGCGGGCTGGGATGTTGAAGGAAAGAAGAGAGGTGGGGTAGGAGGGGGCAAGGTGATGGAGAGCTTTAAAGCCAATAGTGAGTAGGTTTTGTTTGATACAGAGGTGGATAGGCAACCACTGGAGATTTTTGAGGAGGGGAGTGATATGTCCTGAACATTTCGGTAGAAAGATGTTCTGAGCAGTGGAGTGAAGTATGGACTGCAGTGGGAAGATGCAGGAGGTTGGGAGGTCAGCAAATCTAGGAAGGATAGGATGAGTGATTGTATTAATACGGTAGCAGTGTGGATGAAGAGGAAAGGGTGGATTTTAGCGATGTTGTTAAGGTGAGACCGACAGGATTTGGTGACAAATTGAATATGTGGGTTGAATGAGAGAGAAGAAGTCAAGAATATTGCCAAGGTTATGGGCTTGTGAGACAGAAAGGATGCTGGTGCTGCCTACAGTGATGGGAAAATCAGAGAGAGGACAGGGTTTGGGTGGGAAGAGAAGGAGCTCTATTTGGACATGTTTAAGATGACAGGAGGACATACAAATAAACGTCTTGAAGGCAGGAGGAGAGGTGAGCCACAAAAGAGGGAGAGAGGTGTCTGAAGGACTGAGGTTCTAGTCCCGTCTCTGCATCTAATCTGCTGTGTGAACTTGGGCAAGATACTTAACTTTTCTTTACCTCAGTTACCTCAACTGTGACAGTTACGACTGTGAGCCCCATGCAGGGCATCAACTGTGTCCAACCTGATTACCTTCTATCTACCCCAGTGCTTAGAACAGTGCCTGGCACAGAGTAAGCACTTAACAAATATCACACACACACATTAAAAAAAGGGCTTTCACTCTTCACCCAAAAACCTACCAAGCACTGCCCACCTCAGTTTACAATATACCATTTGGGAATATGCAGTTCATTTAAAGTTCCCGTTTTAGAAATACAAATGAATGAATTCTCATTTATTGCCCTCCCTTCTGAACATAAAAAATGACATTTCATATAGACTATATTCCCTTCCTAAAGAGAAGCCCTTTTGCTTTAAAGAATTTCCTTCTCTTCCTTAATAGTCTGAAAAAAATCCTATCCAGGTCCACAGTTTAAAATATGCCCCAGCAAATAATCATGCTCCAGCACTCAAAATCAAGGCTTCACTTGTTTAAGATATTTCTTGAGATGCCTTTTTATTCTTCCCCTTATGCTGGAGATTTGATAAGATTTTCATTTAATAGCTTGCTTTTGACCCTAAGTAAAACTAATTACTACAATCACATATGCTAATAGAGATTGAGTGAATGACTTATTCAAGCATTTCAGATTTACATTTTTAAAATATTTCAAGTAAAGTAGTTTCTGATCTTGAAGGACATTCATTTCAGCAAGTGAGTGTCATGCAGTGTTTTTGGATGTGTGAACTATCAAAATCCAAAGCTAATGGCTCGGAAAAGACTATGAAGTGCAAAAAAGAGGAAACCTCCTTGCTTAACACAGTGCAGAGCAAAGAAAATGGACTGAAAGCTTCCTCCAAGAATGGCAACTTCTATTTATCCATTGACTCTTTAAACCACTCCAAACCAATCACTTCTCTATATATAGGAGACAGATTTTGCTTACTTGTATAAGAACCCATTGAGGATAGACACATTTAAAATATGTTGATGATTTGCACTGATTAAATTATTATGGCAAAAAAGTCAGTTTCCTAGTTTGTAAGCATTCACATTTTACACACAGAGAAGTTGTGTGGCTTAGTGGAAAGGACACGGGCTTGGGAGTAAAAAGTTGTGGGTTCTAATCCCGGCTCCACCGCTTGTCAGTTGTGTGACTTTGGGCAAGTCACTTAACTTCTCTATGCCATAGTTACCTCATCTGTAAAATGGGAATTGACTGAGCCTCACGTGGGACAACCTGATAACCTGTATCTCCCCCAGAGCTTAGAACAGTGCTTGGCACATAGTAAGTGCTTAACAAATACCATCATTATTATGATGATTTTACTGCTCTGTGCCTCTAGAGAATGCTTCACTTGACAAGGTGCAAGTTGGGGCATAGCATTTTAGAACCTGAGTGAAAATAAAGCTAAAGCTAAATAAAGGCAGCATATTTCAAGATGAATGCTTGTTTGATTGTGTTTCAGGGGTGCCAACCTGGGGATAGATCTCTAAGAAGGAGAGGCAATAAGGGGACAGGGAGGAAAAGGGGGCAGGAGAGGATATCAAAGGAGGCAGTCAATTGCATTCACTGAGAACTTCCTATTTGCATAGCGCTGTACTCAGGGCTTGGGAGAGTATAACAATAAACAGACCCATTCCCTGTCCACAATGAGCTTACAGTCTAGAGGGGGAGATCGAAGTTAATATACATAAATACAGATATGTACATAAGTGTGCTGGGGCTGGGGGTGAAGGTGGTGAATAAAGGGAGCAAGTCAGGATGAAGCAGAAGGGAGTGGGAGAAGAGGAAAGGAGAGCTGAGTCAAGGAAGGCCTCCTGGAAGAAATGTGCCTTCAATAATACTTTGAAAAAGGGGAGATCAATTGTGTCAGATTTGAGGAGGGAGGGTGTTCCAGTACAGAGGCAGGATGTGGGCAAGGGGTCAATATCAAGATAGGAAAGATCAAGGCATAGTGAGAAGGGTAGCATTTGAGGAGCAAAGTGTGGGGGCTGAGTTATAGTAGGAGAGTAGCAAGGTGAGGTGGGAGGACACTAGGTGATGGAGTGCATTAAAACCAATGGTGGGGAGTGTCTATTTGATGGGGAGGTGGATGGGCAACCACTGGAGTTTCTTGAGGAGTGGGGAAACATGGCCTGAATGTTTTTGCAGAAAAATGATCCAAGCAGCAGAGTGAAGTGTGGACTGGAGTTGGGTGAAACAGGAGGCAAGGAGAATGATACATGTAATCAAGAAGAGGAGGAGGGAGGAGGAGGGGGAGAAAGAAGAAATCCTGTCTATCTATTGCTTCCCCCTGCTCTTCCCCTTGGCACCAGGTCCAAGTGCAACAACTGTTCTTGCCTCTTGTCCCTCACATCCATTGACTCGTCATGACCCCACTGATCCACCCAGACAGTCCAAGTGATCCAACAGAGACAGGATGGGACAGGCAGAGGTCAGCACTCTGGAGCCACCATCTAAGCGCAGGGCTAGATGAGCATCGTCATTCTCAGGTTGGGTTCTTCCCAACCCAACCCTGTATTATTATTATTGTATTTATTAAACGCTTACTATGTGCCAAGCACTATTCTAATTGCTGGGGTAGATACACAGAAATCAGGTTGTTCCACTTGGGGCTCACAGTCTTCATCCCCATTTTACAGATGAGGTAACTGAGGCACACAGAAGTTAAGTGGCTTTCCCAAGGTCACAGAGCAGACAAGTGGTGGAGCCGAAATTAGAATCCATGACTTCTGACTCCAAAGCCCATGCTCTTTCCACTAAACCACGCAGCTTCACTGATCCTAGAATGGCTGTGGGTACTGCTGAATTGTACTTTCCAAGTGCTTAGTACAGAACTCTGATCACAGTGAGTGCTCAATAAATGCAATTGAATGAATTGAATGAATAAATGCAGGTCCATAGTCCAGCAGGACAAGGGCCACTGACAAAGCGACTTCAAGCTCAACCCTTAGTTTCCTCACCAGGGATCCCACCAGGCAAATCTCAAGTAGGAAGGAGGCATGGATGAGGCTGAGGTGGGTCCATGGTTCCTCCTGGTGGGGTCCCTCCGATCCGGTGAGGGGAATCACCACACCCTTGCTCCAGTGCCACATGGGGACCAAGTCTCATCATCCATTCAATTGTATTTATTGAGTGCTTACTGTGTGAAGAGCACTGTACTAAGCACTTGGAAGGTACTTTTCAACAATAAAGAGAGACAATCCCTGCCCACACCGGACTTACTCTCAGTCTTCTTCAGGTGGGGGCAAAGGGGCTTCACCTGGGGTCTTTTTAAGCTGCAAATGGAGGAGGGATAGCTGCCCACCCAGCCCAAAAATCTTTGGGGGCCAAGTCAATAGATTCACCCTTTTTGTGTCCACTCCATGAGGTCTATCTCCTCCCTTCATCCCGGTGGAGTAAGCGCCTAGGTTTTCCTTATACAAGAAGCTGCACTCAAGTCTGATATCCTTCATTTTTCATTTACTATATCTCTGTGAAAGAGATAAATATATCTTTGAAATGTATCTATATGTAGCAATTCATTAAATAGGTATTATCTTAAGAAAAGGTGATCACTGATCTGAACCTGAGAAAATAGGGTTCAAATTAGAAAAAGATGGTAATTGTGCCCCAAATTAGGGCCTCATGCTTACATGTCTGGAAGAAATGTGTGCCCAAATAGACACCCTGTTCAGAAAAAGAGACAGCTCCCTTCATGATCACAGGAAAATTGGTTTCTATAGGGCTTTGCATATAGGCATATTAGTCTGGTGCTAAGTGGGGTGACTGCAATTGACTGGCAACAACTCAATCAGCTGTGATGTGGGTTCTGGTTCATCAGTGGTATTTACTGAGTGTTTATTAATAATAATAATAATAATGGCATTTGTTAAGTTCTTACTATGTGCCAAGCACTGTTCTAAGCACTGGGAGAGATACAAGGTGATCAGGTTGTCTCATGTGAGGTTCACAGTCTTAATCCCCATTTTACAGATGAGGTAACTGAGGCCCAGATAAGTTAAGTGACTTGCCCAAAGTCACACAACTGACAAGTGATAGAGCCAGGATTAGAACCCATGACCTCTGACTCCCAAGCCTGTGCTCTTTCCACTAAGTCACTGTGTGCAGAGCACTGTACTAAGCACTTGGGAGAGAATATAATAACAGACACATTCCCTGCAGACACTGAGCTCACAGTCTCGAGGGGGAGATACATTAATATGCATAGCTCAGTGGAAAGAGCCCAGACTTGGGAGTCAGAGGTCATGGGTTCTAATCCTGGCTCCATCATTTGTCAGTTGTGTGCCTTTGGGCAAGTCACTTAACTTCTCTGGGCCTCAGTTACTTCATCTGTAAAATGGGGATTAAGAGTGTGAACCCCACGTGAGACAACCTGATCACCTTGTATCCCCTTCCCCCAGCGCTTAGAACAGTTCTTCACACTTTGTAAGCGCTTAACAAATGCCATCATCATCATCATTATTATTATAAACAAAATTACAGATATGGACATAACTGCTATAGGACTAGGAGGGGTGATGAATAAAAGAGAACAAATCAAGGTGACGCTGAAAATAATTATTTCCACAAAGCATTAAACTTGGTTCAATTCAGTTTCTGTTTGTCTCTGACCTATTAAACTTCGCTGCAAAGGTCAAAGAGGAGGAAACTCTTGAAGCATTTGAAAAAGGAAGGTAACCACTCTCATTAAAAAAAGGAAAGAAACATAAAGGCAAATACTGAAACACCATTTTCATTTCTCAAATTAATTCATCAGAGAAAATGAGACGAGTTTTGCTATATCCTGAAGAAAATAGGAACCCTTAATCATGAAATAGGTTAACTGATCTAATGATAAGGTAGGAGACATTTTGTGTGTGTTGGGGGACGGTGCATTCCTCCATTGAATAGATTTACAAATTAGGCAGTCTGATTAGCAAACAATAAAGATAGGAGAGCATTTCTGCAACAATCCACAAAAACTGGACAGTAAGTTAATAGCTCTTGATGCTATTAAGGACTTATGTTGAGGCAGAGACAAGTGAATTATCAGACATTTGCCCTGGATTTAATATAAATGTACTCCTATAAAACCAAATCCTGTCCCATGGATAAATATTATCTTTAATAAAAAGGGCATCTTTGCTTGTGGAGTACAATTTGGTATTACAGTAATTAATCTCTTTGAATCAAGTTCTTAAAATAAATTCATTTTGGACAGATTCAAGATGACAGTAGAGAAAAAATATGGTTGCATGGATGTATTGTAATTACAAATGGGTATAATAGAGAGGAAAACCTTACAGTTTGTTGAATTAGGTCCATCCAAACCTATTCATTTTCCTGTTTCTGCACATCCCTGGTCTTTATTCAGACTAATGAGAGCTGCAGATATGGATTCATGAGTGAATATACAAGTTTAGATAGGTAATGTTTGTTATTCAGTTTGTTCCTGATTCACATTTTATTTTCTAGAAACTCATTAGATTTCCAATTTGAGAACTAAAAACACACAAAAATGGAAGAAATGTCTATCGTGAATCAGACAAGTTCCATTACTCTTTGCTCTTCTAGGTTACCAAGTCAATTCAACAGTCTTAGTTATGAGGAAGTGAAACATTAAACTTTCTAAGTCTAGATCAAGAGCTACCCTTTTCACACACAGTTTCAAACATGCCTACTGAAAATCCTCTTTCCTTAACCAAGTACACAACCAAAAGCGGCAGTTTGATGGGATTAAAACAAAAAACG
Source organism: Ornithorhynchus anatinus (assembly GCF_004115215.2). Classification (NCBI taxonomy): domain Eukaryota; kingdom Metazoa; phylum Chordata; class Mammalia; order Monotremata; family Ornithorhynchidae; genus Ornithorhynchus; species Ornithorhynchus anatinus. Next base: position 143,882,989 of record NC_041728.1, read on the forward strand.
TCATTCCTTGTGTATTGCTCCTTCAGCAGTAGCAAAGGTCATTTTCTTACATTACAGAGAACTTTCAAATTCTGCCAGGATTTAAAGTATCACTCTATATTTTTGGACCCAGTTTCCTTTACTTATATGTGACAGAGTAGTATTCTTTTGGCTGACATTACCCTCTACCCTCTAGGAGCCAGGATCCTTGAGTTAGAAGGATAACAGCCTTTATTTAATGTTATTTGCACTGTGTTGGTGTAGTTATAAGCTAATCAGGATGAACACAGACCCTATCCCAAAGAAGGCCTTCCCAGATTAAGCCTCCCTTTCCTCTTCTCCCACTTTCTTCTACGTGCCAGATTTGCTCCCTTTGTCCTTCCCCCTTCTCAGCCCAGATCACTTATGTACTTATCTGTAATTTATTTATATTATACATATTTGGCTCAGTGGAAAGAGCCCGGACTTGGGAGTCAGAGGTCATGGGTTCTAATCCTGGCTCCGCCGCTTGTCAACTCTGTGACTTTGGGCAAGTCACTTAACTTCTCTGTGACTCAATTACCTCATCTGTAAAATGGGGATTAAGATTGTGAACCCCACGTGGGACAACCTGATCACTTTGTATCCCTCCCAGCGCTTAGAACAGTGCTTCACACATAGCAAGTGCTTAACAAATGCCATCATCATTATTATTATTATTATATTTAGTCTCCCCCCCAAGCCCCAAAGACTGTTAACTTGTTGTAGGCAGGGAATGTGTCAGTTTACTGTTTAATTGTACTCTCCCAAGCACTTACTACAGTGCTTCACACACAGTAAACACTCCATAAATACCATTGAATGAGAGAACGAATGATTTCAGCTGATTGAAACCTAGACTGAAAACTATTTGAGGTATTGCAAGCTCCCTCTAGACTGTAGGCTCGCTGTGGACCCGGAATGGGTCTGTTATATTGTAATACTGTACTCTCCCAAGGGCTTAATACAATGCTCTGCACACCGTAAGCGCTTGGTAAATACAAGTGATGGACTAATTGATGGGGATCAGGTCTACTGATTGTATTTTATCCCCCCAAATATTTAGTATTGTCCCTGCACTACATAGGGAGGCAATAAATACTACCGTTTGAAGGATTCACTGATGAAGCTATAGCTTTGTGATTGCAATATAAATTAGTCAAATAGGTAAGATTTAGAAGTGAAAAATAATCGAAAAAAATCTTTCAAGGAAACGACAGATGAGACGGACAGGTGAAATAGTACAAAGAAATCTGAGCCTGATGACAGAAATAAGTGTATTACTCAATGGGCTTTGTGAGCCCCATTCAAATGTACTATGCTCAAATACAACTTTAAGTTCAAATACAGGAGACAGTAAGAAGAAAACCTGTACTTTTATGGGTAACTTTTAATTCCCACTTAAATGATATCCTGATTACTATCTTATAAGGGGAAGCAGCGTGGCTCAGTGGAAAGAGCTTGGGCTTCGGAGTCAAAGGTCATGGGTTCGACTCCCGGCTCTGCCACTTGTCAGCTGTGTGACTGTGGGCAAGTCACTTAACTTCTCTGTGCCTCAATTACCTCATCTGTAAAATGGGGATTAACTGTGAGCCTCACGTGGGACAACAGTTGACCCTGTATCTCCCCCAGCGCTTAGAACAGTGCTCTGCACATAGTAAGCGCTTAACAAATACCAACATTATCATTATCTTCCTGGGTGAGCAAAGATTGTATACACGTGTTCAGCTCTCAAAATTCAGATCAAATGATGCATTTAGGAAAACAATGAGTGTTTCAGTGGCTCCCAAACAAATTTCACAGAGACTGATTTCCTTTAATTTCATCCAAAGTATGCAAAAGATAATGAATCAAGAATTGAGAAAATATATATTGGCTCTAGGTGTTGACAAATTGAAAGAGAAAGTGTCTTAAGGGAATTGGGGGAGAATGAAATCCAATAAAGAGAATGGATTGTGTTTTCTTTGAGCTGTCACAGCAAAAGAACTTTCTCAGGGAAGAAGAGAAACAGGAGATCAAGTCTGGGATAACCAACATATAGGGCAGATTAAGATAGACAGAATCTACAATAGTGTTTACTGTTTAGAAAAATATAGGCTTCCCAGTCCATGTAATTAAGGTCAGCTGTTACGATGCAGGAAAATGGTAGCTAGCACTATAAATCCCTAGGCTTTAATAACTGATATCTCCTTGTGATAGAAGTTCCAAGACTCTATAAAATGAGTATAGTATAGAAAGTTCTCCTTACAAAGGATGGGAACAAAAAAGTTTCTAAGAAACCCTGATGCAGCTTCGGGGCTCTGAAACCCTGTCCTCCTCTTTACTTCCCTCCCCATCCTGGTCTCTAAGTCTTTCTGCATCTTTATAAAGTGGAGGGTGAATAAAGTCTATCTCTTGTCTCAGGAATAGCCCTACTTAGCGGTTCTGTGGCCTTTCCCTCCCCTGCCCTGTTTAAGTAATTAAAAGCTCACTATATGCCAGACATTGTACTAAATGCTAGGGTAGATAAAAGCTCAATGGGCCGTCTCACATTAGAATCTGAATCCCTGCCTCACAAAGCGTTCACAGTCTTAACCCCCATTATACAGATGAGGTGACTGAGGCCCAGAGAAGGTAAGTGACTTGCCCAGGATCACATAGCAGACAAGTGGTGGAGTTTGGATTAGAACCCAGGTCTGACTGCCAGGTCTGTACTTTTTATACTAGGCCAAACTGCTTTTCTCCTGTACTGTTCTCTATTCTACTGTATTGTTCTACTGTCCTGGTCTCTTCCAAGCACCTAGTACAGTACTTGGCACTGAGTATGAGGAAGAACATTTATTTAATCCCCATTTTACAGTTAAGGGAACTGAGGCACAGAAAAGTTAAGTGACTTGCCCAAGTTCACACAGCAAGCAATTTGACAAAGCCAGGATTAGAACCCAGGTCCTCTGACTCCCAGGCTCATCCTCTTCCACCAGGCATCTGATTGATTCATGACTTCATCTAATTTGTCATTAGGGTATATCTTCTGTTCACTGGACTAACCTGGTCATTCTCCTACCTTTCTGTCACACCGTCTCAATTTCATTCTCTTTCATTCACTCATTCATTCGAGCCCATCATTGGGCAGGTATTGTCTCTATCTGTTGTCTAATTGTATATTCCTAGCATTTAGTACAGTGCTCTGCACATAGTAAGTGCTCAATAAATACTATTGAATGAATTTATTGAGTGCTTACTATGTGTAGAGCACTGTACTAGCACTTGGAATGTACAAGTCAGCAACCGATAGAGACAATCCCTGCCCAACAATGGGTTTACAGTCTAAACGGGACAAACAACAAAACAAGTAGTTAGGCTCTGTCTCTAGTCCTCCCAATGTGGGTGTCCCCTAAGCAGTGAGGCCTAATGGATAGAGCATGGGCCAGGGAGTCAGAATCCCAGCTCTTCCACTTGTCTGCTGTGTGACCTTGGGCAAGTCACTTAGCTTCTTTGTGGCTGTTACCTCAACTATAAAATAGGGGTTAAGACCATGGCCCCATGTGGGACATGGAGTATCTCTGTCCTGATTAGATTCTGTCAAACCTAGTACTTAGTACAGTAGCTGCCTGGCACATAGTAAGTACTTAACAAATACCATTAAAAAAATGCTCTATACTGGTTTCCTATTCTAAGTTTATGCTCACTCTCTTGAGAAGCTTATCCTCTGACATGACACCAGTTACCACCTCTTTGTGAATGACTCCCAAATCTATCTGATTAGCCCTGACCTCTCATCTGACCTGCCATCCTGTATTTCCTCTTGTCTCCACTTAAGTGTCCTGCTACCACTTCTAACTCAATTTATCTGAAGGACAACTCCTTATCTTTCTCCTAAAACCCAATCTTATTTCTATCTTTCCCATCTCAATTGACGACTGCACTAATTCAGAATAGGTAGCATGGCTTAATGGAAGGAGCACTTATCTAGGAGTCAGAGGACCAGGTTTCAATCGTTCATTCAATCATATTTATTGAGTGCTTACTATGTGCAGAGCACTGTACTAAGCGCTGGTTCTAATCCAGGCTCTGTCACTTCAGTAAATCAACGAATTGTATTTCTTGAGTGTTTATTGTGTGGAGAGCACTGTACTAAGCATTTGGGAGAGTACGAAATATCAGAGTTGGCAGATATGTTCCCTGCCCACAAGGAGCTTAGTCTTGAGGGGGAAACAGACATTAAAATGAATAAATAAATTACAGATATGTACATAAGCGGTTTGAGACTGCGGGTGTGAGGAATAAAGGGTGCCAATCCAAGTGCAAGGGGAACACAAAAAGAGAGTGGGGGAAGAGGAAATGAGGGCTTAGTTGGAAAAAGAGTCTTAGAGGAGATATGCTTTCAGCAAGGCTTTGAATGTCAGGACAGTGATTTTCTATTGAATATGAAAGGGGAGTGAGTTACAGGCCAGACATACAATATGGGTGGGAGATTGGCATTGAGATATGCGAGACTGAGGTTCAGTGAGTAGTATGGCATTTAAAGGAGTGAAGTGTGCTGTCGGGATTGTAGTCGAAAATCACTGAGGTAAGGTAGGAGCAGGCAAGGTGATTCAGTCAGTCATTTGTCTTTATTGAGCACTTACTGTGTGCAGAGCACTGTGCTAAGAACTTGGAAGAGTACAATATACAATTATAACAGCAACATTCCCTCCCCACAATCAGTTTATAGGGTAGAGGGTGTGCTGTAAAGTCTATGGTAAGGAGTTTCTGTGTGATGTGGAGGTAGATGGGCAAGCACTAAGATTTCTTGAGCATTGAGGAAACAGACTGAACAATTTTAAAGAAAAATGATCCAGGCAGCAGAATATAGACTGAAGTGTGAGACAGGAGACAGGGAGGTCAGCAAGGAGGCTGATGCAGTAAGCAAAGCAGATTAGGATACATGCTTTGATTAGCATGGTAGAAATTTTGATGAAGATGAAAGGGATGAGGTGAGTGATGCTGCAGAGGTTGAATTTACAGAATTTGTGACAGATTGAATATGTGGGTTGAAAGAGATGAATTGAGGATAAAGCCAAGGTTCATTCATTCATTTAATCGTACTTATCGAGCACTTACTGTGTACAGACCACTGTACTAAACTCTTGGGAGAGTATAATGATAAACAGATACATTGCCTGCCCAAAGTGAACTCACAGATTTGAGGAGGATACAGACGTCAATATATATAAATTGCAGATATGTACATAAGTGCTGTGGGGCTAGAAGGGGAGATGAACTAAGGGAGCAAGTCAGGGTGATGCAGAGGGTGTGGGAAACGAGGGGCTTAGTCAGGGAAGGCCTCTTGGAGGAGATGTGGCTTCAATATGGCTTTGAAGTGGGGAGAGTAATTGTCAGATTTGAGAAGGGAGGGCATTCCAGGCCAGAAGGAGGATGTGGGAGAGGGGTCAGTGGTGAGAAAGATGAGATCAAGATACACTGAGAAGGTTAGCAGTAGAGGAGTGAAGTGTGCAGGCTTGGTTGTAGAAGAAGAGCAGAAAGATGAGGTTGGATGGGGCAAGGCAATTGAGTGCTTTAAAGCCTATGGTGAGGAGTTTTTGTTTGATGTGGAGGTCGATGGGAAACCACTGGAGTTTCTTGAGGGGTGAGGAAACATGTACTGAATGTTTCTATAGAAAAATGATCCAGGCAGCAGACTGGAGTGGGGAGAGACAGGAGGCTGGGAGATCAGCAAGGAGGCTGATACAATAATCAAGGTGGGAGAGAATAAGTGTTTGGATGGAGAGGAAAGGGCAGATTTTAGCAATGTTGTGAAAGTAGAACTGACAGGATTTAGTGATGGCTTGAATATGTAGGTTGAATGACAGAGAGGAGTCAAGGATCACACCAAGGTTATAGGTTTGTGAGACAAGAAGGATAGTGGAGCCATTCAAGTGATGGAAAAATCAGAGGGAAGATGGGGTTATGGGTGGGAAGATGAGTTCTGTTTTGAACATGTTAAGCTTGAGATGACAGGAGGTATTTCAAGTAGAGAATTTGTGAACGTGGGAGGAAATATGAGACTGCAGGGAGAGAGAGAGATCAGAGCTGGAGATGTAGATTTGATATCATCTTCATAGAGGTGGTAGTTGAAGCCATGAGAGTAAATGAGTTCTCCAAGGGAAGAGTAGGTGAAGAGCAGAAGGAGACCCAGAACTGAACATTGGAACCCCACAGTTAGGGGGTGGGAGGCAGAGGAGGAGCCCACAAAGGAGATTGAGAATGAGCCAAGATAACAGACTTGTAATATAGGAGGATGGTGGTGTTGTCTAGAGTGTTGGAAAAGTCATGGGGAGGACAGGATATGGGTGAGAAAATGTACCGTCCTCTTTTGTGGATGATGTTTGATATGTCGGTGGGACATCCAAATAAAGTTGTCCTGAAGGCAAGAGGAAAGTATGAGACTGAAGAGGAGAAAAGTCAGGGCCTCCTCTGTGATCTTGGGCAATTCACTTATCTGAGCCTTAGTTTTTTCATCTGTAAAGTGGGCATAAAATACCTGTTTTCCCTCTCAGGATGCTAGCTACGTGTGATACAGGGACTGTGTATGACATTATTTTGTATCTATCCCAGCACTTAGTACAGTGCTTAGTGCAAAGTAAGAGCTTAACATATATCACTATTATTCTTATTACTTAGTAAGGCCTTAACAAATACCCCAATTGTCATTATGCCAGAAGCCTGCTACTTTGGTTTCTTCTCTGATTTCTCTGTCTTTCAACTTTCACATTCAATCTTTTGCCAAATCCTGCTGGTTCTTCCCACACAACTTCTCCTAGATCCTCCCTTCCATCCAAGCTACTACTTTTCTGGCACAAATTCTGCTCATATCACAGTTAGAATATTACTTCAACATCTTCAATTATCTCACTGCTTCCAGTCTCTCCCACACTAAAACTTAACCCTCTATTGCTGCCCAAATCATCTTCCCGAAGCATCTCTTGGCCCACATATCCTTTCTCTTTGAATTGTATTTGTTAAGCACTTACTCTGTGCCAGGCACTGTATCAAACACTGGGGTGGACATAATAGTAATAATAATAATGTTGGTATTTGTTAAGCACTTACTATGTGCAGAGCACTGTTCTAAGCGCTGGGGTAGATACAAGGTGATCAGGTTGTCCCACGTGGAGCTCACAGTTTTAATCCACATTTTACAGATGAGGGAACTGAGGCACAGAGAAGTTGTGACTTGCCCAGTGTCACACAGCTGGCAAGTAGCGGAGTCGAGATTCGAACCCATGACCTCTGACTCCCAAGTCCGTGCTCTTATAAGATAATCAGATTGGATACATCTCTTTCCCACAGTCTAAGTATGTCTCCTCTCCTCAAAACTCTCTACTGGCTTCCTGTGACTCCTTGCATCAAATAATGAAAGTCCCTCACAATCAGCTTCACCCTACCAACTGCCCAACTCAGTCTCTTCATTCTCCCATAGCTAATCCTATAGCTAATGATAATAATAATAATAATAACAATAATAATGATAATAATAATTGTGGCATGTGTCAAGTGCTACTAGGCTCTGGGATAGATAAGAGAAAATCAGGTCCCACATGGAGCTCTCAATCTAATTAGAAGGGAGAACAGGCATTAACTCTCCATTTTGCAGATGAGGGAACTGAGGCACAGAGAAACTAAGTGACTTGCCCAAGGTCACACAGAAGACAATTAGCAGAACTGGGATTAGATCCCAAATCCATCATCTCCTAGACCCTTGTTTGCTCTTTCCACTAAGCCACACTGCTTCTATCCAAAACATGCACTGTAAACATACATTATGGCAGAATGAGTGAATTTATTTAATGAAGAAAATTTGAATCTATTATTCTGAACTGTTCTTTGTTTGTGATTGTGAACAGCTTGAAGGCAGGCCCATGTCTAATCTTCTTCTTGCATTGCCACTAAACTAGTTTTAACTAGTCTAAAACTAGTTTAGTTTTAGAGAAGCAGCGTGGCGCAGTGGAACGAGCACGGGCTTTGGAGTCAGGGCTCATAAGTTCGAATCCCAGCTCTGCCACTTGTCAGCTGTGTGACTGTGGGCAAGTCACTTAACTTCTCTGTGCCTCAGTTCCCTCATCTGTAAAATGGGGATTAAGACTGTGAGCCCCATGTGGGACAACCTGATTCCCCTGTGTCTACCCCAGCGCTTAGAACAGTGCTCTGCACATAGTAAGCGCTTAACAAATGCCAACATTATTATTATTATTATTAAGTTCCAGGCAATGTAAACACCAATAGGTAATTTTGATTATGAGGATAATGATGAGGTCTTGGAAATGTAATTCTCTCACATGGTGAGAAGGGAAAACAAAGATAAATAAATCAAAGCAAATGACATAGTCCATTTCACTAAAAATCCAACCACAATAAAATAAATGGAGATTTACAGATTTGTTGTTCTAACAAAAAGATTATCATCATCTCTGAAAAAAAAGAAACCCACAAACATAAACCTACAGTCTGAGCTCTTTTGTACAAGCAGGGTAATTCGGCTCCTCAAAACAGGCTTTGACAGAACTACTATGGGCTTTTGGGGGGGAGTCAGTGAGGGTGGTCAAATAGAAGTAATTCTGGGCCTTATACAGTGTTTTCTTATGTTGCATCCAAGCCTCATCCCATAAGTAAGGAGCGTGGACAGGATCACTGGGTCATTGCTCTCAGAATTAGCCAGCTGAGTTGAGCTGCCTGAAAAGAGATGAGAATCTCAGATGCCGGGAGTAAAGCGGACCTGGGTTTTAATCCCTGTTCTGCCACTTGTCTGCTGTGTGATCTTGGGTAAGTTACTTAAGTCTTTGCTTTAGTTTCCACCTCTGTAAAATGGGGATTAAGACTTTGAGCATCATGTGGGACGTGGACTATTTCCAATCTAATTGGCTTGTATCTACCCCAGTGCTTACTATAGTGCTTGGCACACAGTAAGCATTTACAAATACCATAGAAAACAGAGATGTGGAACAATAGAATAAAAAGAATCCTACTGATTCTGCGCTGATACCTTAAAATTCTCACATCACAGCTTTGACTGAGGATGCTGAAATTTAAAAAAAAAAAACTGTAAGTCTGGCAACTCAGAGATTCAAAGACAAAAAAAGAGGAATTTCCCCAAATGGCCTTCTGAAAGAACAGCCACATTCCTCTGAAATAATCTAGCATCTGGGTTTAACACTAATGCATACATAACTAGAATAAAATTCCTTTGAGATAAGGATTAATACCTGAGAATTCCTCTTGAATTATTACACACTATACCAAATAGTTTATTAATAACGTATCTAAATAAAAGAGGTGCTGAGTATGCCCTTTAACACCTGACACTTTCCATCTAAAACCAAAAGATCATTACCCTTTAGTATTACATTAATATTCTTACTTTAATGTTAGGAACTATCCCCTTGCTGCTTTATATTACCACTTCAAGTTATATTTTCTCCAAGTACCTTTGTGTAGGATTTAAATAGTTTCAAAGTGAACTGAGTGAAGCTACCTTTCGAGTATAGGGAACTCTAGCAAGAAAGGAAAATACATTTTGATCAATGACATGAGGTCAGAACCACTTAAAATCTAATGCAATATTATCATCTGTTCAGAAACTCGAGGTCTCATTTGAAAGTGTTTCCCCGTTTCTGCAAATTCCTACAAGGAATAGTTTGAAAAACAAATGAAGAGATCAGAAAAGATGAAACTCTTCTCTAAACATAGGAGGGTAAAGGCAGAGTTGAAGAAAGGAAGATTAATCCAGTGAAATTCCCAAAAACATTAGAGCCCAAATCAAGCCTGAGACATAGGCAGGTCACTGAATAGAGAATGAATAAGTTAGTTTTCTTCACATTGACTCATTTAAGACGCCAGAATTACCGAAAGAGTGAAGGAATTATCCCACTGCTTTAAGGACTTTAAGGAGAAATCAAAGTCCAATACCAAGCGATTGGATTTTTCAAAAGAACAGGCAGAAATGGCAAATGTCTTAAACTCCACTGAACTTCTTCATCTGCTTAGATTTCACAGAGGGATGGAATAATTGGGCTTGTGAATTTCCACTATCAATTCTGTCTATAAGGAATTACTGGGGAATTCACAGATCACTCACTCTGACTTGTGGAGAGGAAAGTTGTGGGCCCTGTAGTAAGAGGAAGAACAGGAGGATGGAGAGAAGGAGAAGGAGGGAGAAAAGGAGGGGGTAGGAAGGGAAAGGAATGGATGAAGGGGTGGAGGATGAGGAGAGGGTGGAAAGGGAGGAAGAGGGGTGAGGAGGAGGATGGATAGTAGTGGTACTTATTGAGGGAACACTTGGTGCAGTATATTCCCCTAAGTGCTTGGGAAATATAAATCAAAAAAGTGACATTGCCTGTCCTCAAGGAACTCTACTGTAACAGGGTAAATAGACTGAAAAAGAGAGTAAACACAAAGAATTGAATAGAGAAATGACTGAACATATATACGAAAGTGCTGAAGGTGCTTATATGTAAATTCATAGACTCCCAAGATCAAGCCCTCCATTTGGTTATAGTGCACTGCAAAGAGGTCCTCAAGTGTGAGAGGGATCTTGATGCCATCATTTTGGATTTGCCTGTGCACTTCTGTTCATTAATGTCATCTGGAATGTGAAAGAGAAGTCTGGCCTGGTGGAGAGGGCATGGGGCTGCAAGTCAGGGAACTCCCCACTTTCCTGCTGTGTAACTTTGGGCAAGTCACAACTTTTCTGTGTCTCAGTTTATTCATCTGTAAAATGGGTATTCAATGCCTGCTCTCCCCTTAGGACTTTAAACACTATGTAGGAGGGGGACTGTGACTAATATGATTGTATTCATTGTATCTACTTCAGTGTTTAGCACAGTTCTTGACCTATAGTAAGTGCTTAACCCATTCTTATGACTACTACAAATTCTCAGACATGAGACTAAAGCTGGAGGTAAGAAGAAGGATGAAAATGAGGAGGAGGATGAGATTGAAAATGAAAAGGAGATCCAGAACTGATCCTTGATGTACACCCACAATTAAAGAATGGGAGGCAGAGGATGAGCCATTAAAAGAAACAGAGAAGGATTAGCCACAGTAGAGGTATGAGTAGAATCAGGAGAGGAACATATCAGAGAAACCAAGGTCAGATAGTGTTTTCTGGAGAAGGGGTTGGTTCACGGTGTTTCAGGCAGCCATGAGATGGTGAAGGATTAAGTTGGAGTAGAGTCTTTTAAGTATGGCAGGAAGGAGGGCATTGATGATCTTGGAGAAAGTAGTCTCAGTGGCATGAAGGGGCCAAAAACCAGACTGATATTTGAGGACTTTGGAAAAGAATGGGGAGACGTCTGTGGGGGATTAGCTGGGTGGTGCAATAGGGTCCAGAGAATGTTGTTTTAGTAAGGAAATATGGGTGTGTTTAAAGTTAGAGAGAAAGGAGCCATTAGAGAGTGAGTGGTTAAAGATGATCATCAGGAGGAAAGAAGAGTGGATACAAGACTTTTAAGAAGGTGAGAAGAGATGAAGTTGTCAGGAGTGAAAGTGGATGGGATCCATTTCAACATGAGATCATTTTCCATAGGCATTGGAAAAATCAGACTGAAAGCTTGTTATGGGCATGGACTGTGCTAATTTTGTTGTACTGTACTCTTCCAAGTGCTTGGTACTGTACTCTGCACATAGTAAACACTCAAATACTACAGAAAATGTCCCATTAAAAATGATTCCATGCATAGAATAGACAAAGACATTTTAAGCCAGTCACTGCCTGGTTAAAGCCAATAATTTCCTTTCACAGATCATCCTTGAATAATTGTTGACACCTACTATATCATGCAAATTCTTTGTTCTCCCAAAAACATTTTGAGGGAATTTACTCTGACTTTGAGAAGAGAAAGATCTCGTAGTTCTGAATTTGGCAGCCAATTAGGTGACTATGTTAATTCAAGTATTTTCTAAAGTGCTTCTAATGTAATATAATTTGTAACTTGGTTCTAAATTTATTCACTAACAGTGCTTTGACAAAGCATTTTGCATGGTTTTGCTCCTAGAGAGCTCATGCATGAAGTCCAAGTGGCAATGTCGATATGAACTACTCCAGTGCAAAAAAAAAAACAATAAACAAAAAAACCCCCTCTATTTTCTGCTTTGCCTTATTAAGCTTCAATATAAAGAATGCTGATGATCCAGAGGAGGATAAAGCCTTCGACACCGTGTACCACTCTCCTCTTCTGGAAACATTATTTAACTTTGGTCTGACACAATCCATGTCCTTCTTTGACTCTTCCTCTTCCTCGCACTCCCTCACTATGGACAATTCCTACAGGCTCTTGTTGCTCTTGACTTGGAGAGCTCATCCACTCCCATGGCTTCAACTACCACCTCTATGCAGAGAAAGAGCATCCTCTAGAAGAAAGAGCAGTCACCTGGGAGTCAGAGGACCTAAGTTATAGATGCTGCTCTGCCAATTGCTTTCTGTGTGACCTTGGGCAAGTCACTTAACTTCTCTGTGCCTCAGTTTCCTAAACTATAAAATGGGAATTAAATACACATTCTCCCTCATACTTGACTGTGAGTCCCATGCGGGACAGGACTGCATCTGATTCACTTGTATCTACCCCAGTGCTTAAAAAAGTGTTTAACAAATAGTAGGCACTTAAGTACCGTTAAAAACTTCCAAATCTAATTAGTCTTCCAACTTCTCTGCAACTGCATATTTCCTTTTACTGCTAGGATTTTTTTTTTACCTGGGAATCTCACTGTCTCCCTTATCTCAATATGTCCATCACTGAATTAATCTTTATCCTGGCAAATCCTCTCCTTCACCCAACTTTTCCAACACAGTTAATACCAATATTACAAGCGCATAACATTTTTCAACCCCCATATTCAGTCTGTCACTATATCCTTTTGATTCTTCCTCCATCACATGTCTAAACGTCCACCACACTGAACCAGGAAGTTGTATCTCAGCTTAACTCACAACATGGCTAAAATCTGCCCTTTCCTCTCCATCCAGACTACTACCATGTTAATACAATCATTCATCCTATCCCATCTGGATTCCTGACCTCTCAGTTTCCTGTCTCTTCCCACTCCAGTCCATACTTCACTCTACTGCCTGGATCATTTTTCTAAAAAAATGTTCAAGACATGTCACCCTACTCCTCAAAGAATTCCAGTGGTTGCCCATCCACCTCCACAAACAAAAACTCCTCAACATTAGCTTTAAAGAATTCAAATCACCTTGCCCCCTCCTACCTCATCTTGCTACTCTCCTACTACAACCCAGCCCACACACTTCACTCCTCTACTGCTAACCTTCTCACTGTACCTCAATCTAGCCTCACAGCTGACCCCTCGCTCATATCCTGCCTCTGGCCTTGAACATCCTCTCTCCGCAAACCTGACAGACAATTTACTCTTCCCTGCCTTCAAAGCGTTATTGAAGCCACATCTATTCCAAGAGGGCTTCCCTGTTTAAGGCCCTCCCACACCCTTCTGCATTGCCCTGATTTGCTTCCTTTTTTCTTCCCCCTTCCCGGCCCCACAGCACATATACATATCTGTAATTTATTTATATTAATGTCTATTTCCCCCACTTTTAGACTGTAAACTCATTGTGGGCAGAGAATGTGTTTGTTGTTATACTGCACTCTCCCAAGTGCTTAGCACAGTGCTCTGTACACAATAAGTGATCAATAAATACAGTTGAATTGAACTTCTCCAACAGTCTCATTACTATGCTCTCTGCCTCTAATATCTCTTGTCTCCAATCCCTACTTAGTTCTGCTGCCCATATGCGCATTTTACAAAAACAGTCTCCCGATTCTGAAAACCTTCAGTTGTTTCCCATCCCTCTTCACATCAAGCAAAAACTCCTGACCATTGGTTTTAAGGTTCTCTCCTGCGTACTTATCCACTCTCCTCTCCCATTACATCCCAACTAACACTCTTCATTCCTCTCAGAACAGCCTACTCACTGGGCCTCTTTTTTGTTTCCCCCACTGCAGACTTCCTACTCTCATCTACCTTTCTGATTGGAATTCCTTCCCTGTCCACATTTAATAGAACACAGCTTTCCAAACTTTTAAAGCCTCTCGGGATTTGTACCCTCACCAAGAGGCTTCCCTTGATTAATCTCTCATCTTCCCACCCTTTATTCCTCACTCAACTGTTATTTCAACTCTTCTGAGCTGACAAAGCACTTAAGTACTAATACTCTCCCATAGCATTTATGTACAAATCAATATACTCTGATACTCCCTCCTATCTGTAATTTATTTTAAGCTGTCTCCCCCAGTATGTTGTACATTTCTTGAGGCAGGGATTGTGTCTTCTAGTTCTTTTGTACTCTCCCAAGCATTTAGTACAGTTGTCTGTGTCATGAGGCCCCTCCCCTCATACCAACTAGGACCATCCTGGACCGGGGAGTCTCAGTGACATATAGTAAAAGTCTAACCACATGTCTGATCACCAAGGGTTACTGTGAAAAGTTTTTTTACTTAGTTTTACCAACGTGCAAGGGAGGGACAGATATATATACTCATTCACTCTACCACCCAAAGGTCCAAAACCAGTCTGTGGTCAAAGGAGTTCTTTCTGCCAATGTTTCTTCTTTCTGCTTCCAAGTGCTTCTGCCTTCTGCTGCTGTCAAGTGCTGATCTCTTGCTACTTCCTTCTTGCTTCTCTACATACTGACTCCAGATGTGCTCCAAAGCAACCACCTTTTATCTGCCTTAGGCATGGCAGCTGTGGCTCTATATCTCAGTCACTGACTGGTCCAGGTCCATTACTGGGTAAGACAGGGAGAAAAAGCCCCGCCTCCTTCCATGCTCTGCTCTCAAAGGCCAACAGTCAACTGCCTCAGGTAGAATGCATCAGTGCCTTTGCAAAGTCTCTTCATTGTTGTGGTTCATGGGATCACAAACAGTCATTAATAAGGCAGCTTGTTGTGGGCTCACCACAGTCTGCATACAGAAGGTGCTCAATAAAAGCTCTGTGATAATAATAATTGTATCTGTTAACCACTTACTTTGTGGCAAGTACCATACTAAATGTTAGGGTAAAAGGTTGGGCATAGTTCCTGTCCTAGTCTAAGAGGGAGGGAGAACAGGTATCCGTGTTTTACATATGGGGAATCTAAAGCCCAAAGATGTTAAATGACTTGTCCAAGGTCATTTAGCAGACAGTGGAATTAGAACCCAGGTTTGCTGCTTCTCAATCCAGCAAGTACTTTTTATTAACATACTGGGATGTGTTCTGTTCCACAGCTATATTCAGAGCCATGAATATTGTGCCTGCAAACCCCAAAAGGGGCCAACTCTAAGGGGCTTTTTTGATTTTATGATATTTGTTAAGTGTTTACTATGAACCAGGCACTATACTAAGCACTGGGGTAGACACAAGTTGATCAAGCTGGACATAGTCCCTGTCTCACAAAGGGCTTACAGTCTTAATCCCCATTTTACAGATACGGTAACTGGGGCACAGAGAAGTTAAGTGACTTGCCCAAAGTCACACAGCTGACAGGTGATGGAGCCAGGATTAGAACCCATGACGTCTGCCTCCCAAGCCCGGGCTCTTTCCACTTCATTCCCTGCTTGGAGATAATTCTGGAAGGGAATTAATGTAGCATTAGATGAATCTCCATTATTATAATTAGGCAGAGGCTACAAAAAGAGAAATATGTCATACAGACAATTGTTATAGTCACAATGGATCATCTGTACAAAGAACAAAGAAAATATTTTTAATAAAACATTGTGCCCTAAGCAAAATAATGTGCTTCATGTATCATACATGAGAGAAGATAGTTGCTTAATTTTAAAATGGAATTGTGATCTTGCTGTAGGAGTTCTCATTACCTAATGCCACAGAAACTAAATTAATGGACTCCCAAAAGGTGTAAAATTCATTTGGCTTCATGGCATTTGTTTGTAGACAGGGAGATTTAGAAGGGATATTTTGTGTGATTATTTAAACAAAGAGTTTTGTGGAATTCCAGATGACCTTTAAGACTTCTCCAAAGGGCATTGCTAATAGAAAGAGTTCATCAGAGAGGGAAGGTGGTGAAAGAGTTTATTAGCAGGATGAAAGGAATTAATCAATAAAATGTTCTGCCATTATACTGAAGAGTGATGTTTAATATCTCATTTTGCTTCATTTCCCAAATGAATTTAGTGAATTCCAAAGGTGCTGGATTGGCATCACTAGAAAATAAAATGATTTTTGAATCGAATAGTTCATTCCACTCAATCACTTGAGGCTTCATGGTCCAGGGGAGAGGTTGTATGTGGCTTGCTTTCGTCCTAGCTTTGCCACTGACGCATTGGAATCTTGAGTCACAAACTCAGCTCTATCTGCATCACTTCTTCTTCTGTAAAGTGGAACTACTAAATTCCATAATGTTTCATTCATGCTCCCTTTGGGGGGGGGGTGGGTCTTGACAATCATTTCGCTAATAGTGTTTGGACCCTGAGGGCACTGGGCATGCCGGGAACAGGAGGAAGTGAAAGGGAAAAAAATTGAATTATCTCTCCTCCTTAGACTGAGAGACCGATGTGGGACAGGGACTGCATAATAATGTTGGTATTTGTTAAGCGCTTACTATGTACCAAGCACTGTTCTAAGCGCTGTGGTAGATACAAAGTAATCAGGTTGTCCCACGTGGGGCTCACAGTCTTCATCCCCATTTTACAGATGAGGTAACTGAGGCACAGAGAAATTAAGTGACTTGCCCAAAGTCACCCAGCTGACAAGTGGTAGAGTTAGGATTAGAACCCATGACCTCTGACTCCCAAGCCAGTGGTCTTTCCACTAAGCCACGCTGCTTCTCATAAAATAATAATGGTATTTGCTAAGAGCTTACTATGTGCCAAGCACTGTTCTAAGAACTGAGGTAGATACAAGGTAATCAGTTGTCCCACATGGGGCTCACAGTCTTTAATCCCCATTTTACAGATGAGGTAACTGAGACACAGAGAAGTTAAGTGACTTGCCCAAAGTCACACAGCTGACAAGTGGCAGAGCCAGGATTAGAACTCACGACCTCTGGCTTCCTAGCCCACACTCTTTCCACTAAGCCTTGCTGCAACCTAACTTGCATCTATCGCAGTGCTTTGCTCCAAACATTAAGTGCCATCGAGTCATTTCCAATTCATAGCCACTCCATGGATATACTTTCTCCAGAGTGTCCTGTCCTCGAACAGATACCATAATGGTAATAATAATGATAATAATCCGTTGATGTGGGTGATGAAATCAGAGCCCACAGTGTGAGAGTGGGATCAGTAGAAGCAACAGGGGAAAGGGAAGCTCTCTGTGGGTAGCCATGGGAGAAGGAGTTTCTGAGCCAGAAGATGATGATAGTGATGATGATGGCATTTGTTAAGCGCTGACTATATGTCAAGCATTTTTCTAAGCACTGTGGTAGATATAAGCTAATCAGGTTGGACATTGACCCTAACCCATATGAGGCTCACAGCCTTGATTCCCATTTAACAGATGAGGTAATTGAGGCACAGAGAAGTGAAGTGACTTGCCCAAGGTCCCACAGCAGAGCCCATTGTTGGGCAGGGATTGTCTCTATCTGTTGCCGAATTGTACATTCCAAGCACTTAGTACAGTGCTCTGCACACAGTAAGCGCTCAATAAATATGATTGAATGAATGAAAATGGCAGAGCCAGTATTAGAACCCAGGTCCTTCTGACTCCCGAGCCTATGTGCAGCGTGGTTCAGTGGAAAGAGCACAGGTTTAGGAATCAGAGGTTATGGATTCTAATCCCAGCTCCACCACCTGTCAGCTGTGTGACTTTGGGCAAGTCACTTAACTTCTCGGTGCCTCAGCTACCTCATGTGTCAAATGGGGATTAAGACTGTGAGCCTCACGTGGGACAATCTGATTACCCTGTATCTACCCCAGCACTTAGAACAGTGCTCGGCACATAGTAAGTGCTTAACAAATATCAACATTATTATTATTCACTAGGGTCAGCAAAGATGGATGGAAAGTGGATCCGAGGCAAGGTAACAGATCAAGAGGGTCTGACTTGGCAACTGGGAAATAAGCCAAAAGAGAGCAAGTCAGCTATGGACCAAGGCCAGAGGCCACAACTGTTGTGATAGCCATGGGGGAAGAGAGTTGAAAGAGGGAGGTTGGAGGAAAGTGAAATAGGAAATCTCTTCATTTGCAGGTTGTTTTTTTTGTTGTTCAGTGGCTGACTGAGATACAGAATGGTCAGTGTCTAGGTTGCAGAGAATCAATTTTTTTTCAACAGGTATTGTTATGCAAAACAGGCCTATACCTGTGTCTTAGAACCTAAAGTCCAGCTGTCATCCAAATAACATTGCCAGTGAACTGTAGTCTAATTACTGATTGTGAATGGGACCTAATAATCAACTCTACAAAACAACACCTGCCTGGTGATTTTTTTTCAGTTTTTTCATCAATAGGCATGGCTCTTAAGCAAGTGTAAAAAAGATTTCATTCTTTACTTTAGACCCAACACTGTAGCTCTAGAATTGATTACCGTACATTTGTATGTATCAAAGACCTGTGAACCAACTACATAAACGCAGGTAAATTACACTGAGGGTATGTTGTGTGTATTATTTTTGTTCATTCATCCTACTTCAATTTGTAGCAACATCACTTTGGTAACTCACTGCAATTTTCCAGATCTCCAATTCTTCAATTATAGCAATTATGGTATTAAAATGTCTCACGTGATAGCCAGCTAAAAATAATAAGCTTAAGATCTCACAACATAAATAAAATGTTTCCTTTAATAATAGCACAAGCACTGAAGGTTCATTTTTCTTCAGTAATAAAACTCTCCTCTCAACAACTCCAATTCATAAAAATACATTACACAGTCCAGGTGAGTTTAATTCTCCCCTTCTCCCACCAAGGGACTTTTTTTCTTTTTTTTCTGACAGATCAAATCAAATGGAAGATTGAACCAGGGACTGAAATCAATGCAAAGCCCTAGCTGTAAGTCAGGCTGAATGGGATGGGTGAGTTCTTAGCAAAGGAAAGGTATCGGACACAATTATGGGAAACGCCTCTTTCATACATAACTAAAGATTGATGTTCACATGATCAACAGTGGAAATTCAAACTGCTTCTTATTTTATAAATAGCAGCTGCCACCTTATGTTGCAATACTAAAATAGCTGTACATTGGCAGAAGAATTTGTACATTGGCAGTAAACGCTTAACAAATACCATTTAAAAAGGAAGAATGCACCCTAAGTTTATTTTCTCACTGAAAATAATTCATTTTAAAAGAAGAAAAATGCTATGGAAAAATAGTATGCAGAAACTTTGAACATAATCATCAGTTTCCCTTCTGAATTCTATCACTCGTATAAACTGCAAGGGCTGAAGAAGCCAGAGAGATGTAGGTGTCCCTGAAAAGAGAGAGTTCTCTGCTAGTGACCTGAGGAAAAGGAAAAGTATATGTTGATCTCTGAGCTTTTTATCAAAACCATCCCATTGGCTAAATGGCAAGTAGAGTTGTTTATTTCTGTCAGACCAGACTCGAGACCTTAGGCGACTGAAAGGAGAAATATGTTCAGTTTCTCAAGGAATAAAGCATGTACACACTGCCATGACCTGAGCTATCTGGCCCAAGACCTTCCCAGAGAGAAGCAGCATGGCCCAGTGGATCGAGCTCAGGCCTGAGCGTCAGAAGGAACCCAGTTTTAATCCCAGCTTCACCACTCATCTGCTGGATGACCTTGGGCAAGTCACTTCACTTCTTTGTGCCTCAGTTACCTCATCAGTAAAATGGGGATTAAGACTGTGAGTCCAACGTGGGGCACGCACAGTGTCCAACTTGATTGGCTTTTATTGACCCCAGCGCTTAGTACAGTGCCTAGCCCATAGTAAGCATTGTACCAAGTGGGTGCTCAATAAATACTATTACTCCTATCCCTCCCTCATTACAACCACACTAATAATTATTATTATGATATTTGTTAAGTGCAATGTACCAGGCACTGTACTAAGTGCTGGGGTGGATACAGACAAATTAGGTGGGACACAGTCTCATGAGACTCACTGTCTTTTAATCCCCATTTTACAGAAGAGGTAACTGAGGCATGGAGAATAATAATAATAGTAATATTTGTTAAGCACTTACTATGTACCAAGCACTGTTCTAAGCACTGGGGTACATACAAGATAATCAGGTTGTCCCATGTGGGGCTCTCAGTCTTAATCCCCATTTTACAGATAACTGAGGCACAGAGAAATTAAGTGGCTTGCCCAAGGTTACACAGCAGACAAGTGGAAAAGATGGGTTTAGAACCCACATCCTATGATTTCCAAGCCCATGTTCTTTCCACTGAGCCACAGTGACTTGCCCAAGGCCACTCAGCAGACCAGTGGCAGAGCTAGGATTAGAACCCCTGACCTTCTGACTCCCAGGCCTGTGTTCTGTCCACTACACCATGCTGCTTCTGTCACAAACAGCATAGATAGTCGCAGGAGGGTTGGAGACATGGTATTAGGAAACTTGTCCCTGTTGTTAAGGGAGCAGGAGAGGTTAGGGATTGTTAAAGGATCTGTGGAGGCGGTGGGTGGGAAAGGGTGGCTCAGAACCAGCAGGACTAGCTTTATGTAGCTGGACAGGAAACAGATCAGTGGGTAACTTCTGAGGTTCCCAGCTGAGTAAAATTCACTGCACCGATAAGTACCTTTGTGAAACACAAGAAATAAGTCCGTGTTCCTGAATATACAGTGTCTGTTGATTTAATTATAATAATAGTGATAACAGTAGTAATCATAATTGCAGTATTTGTTAAATGCTTATTCTGTGTCAGGTCCTCTACTAAGCACTGGGGTGGATTCAAGGTAGCAAATTTAATACCCTATCCCAAATTCAATTTAATCATATTTATTGAGCGCTTACTGTTTGCAGAGCACTGTACCAGGCGCTTGGAAAATACAATTCAGCAATAGAGAGGTGATCCCTGGCTCACAGTCTTAATCCCCATTTTACAGATGCGGTAACTGAGGCACAGAGAAGTGAAGTGATTTGCCCAAGGTCATACAGCACACGTGGCAGAGCAGGGATTAGACCCAGGTCCTTTTGACTCCCGTGCTCTACCCAATAGACCACACTGCTTCTCTAGATTTGACCTTGGATGGAGACATCCCCTCAAACTTTCAGCATTTGAGGGCTTTGAGGTAATACGTGATCCATCTACCAATGATCTGAGCTGCAAAAACCCAGGCAGAACCAAAAACACTCAGAATTCTAGCAAATAGTTTCAAAGATATAGCTCCACCGAGGCAACACACTGTGAGTTTGAAGATCGGGTTCAAATCTGCAAGGAAACCTTGAGAAGCAACTTTAATTTTACCCAAAACCAAAGGAAGTCCACCTTTTCCTGTCATATTTGCTGTTCCCATTGGCAATACTGGATAAGCTGCTGTTCCCCAAGTCTACTAAATGAGAGAGAAATACATCTTTTAGGAAGAGAGATGGATGTTCTGCCTGGGCTCATTATTTTGGCCTCCCCTGTCTCAGAACAGGGGTCTCCAAAGCTTGGTGAGCTAATAAGGAAGCAAGACAGAAGGTGTAAATGATGAACCACAGAACTATTTCTGGGCAGTTGTCTGGTGAGCCGCAAGCCTGGTGGCTCAACAGAGATTAAAAATAGACTGTCGTTTGCCAGCCTGCAATATTTTCGGGTTTCTCTATTCACTCTTAGAATTACACTGACTGGGTTTTTAAGCAAGAAGGCACAGGGATTTAAATACAAAAGTCGGATCTTTCCGGAATAATACTTTTCATGCTTACAAATAAATTTATCATGACCATGTATTAAGGTTTGATCAGCTCGTAATACAATAATGCAATCATCTCCAACCCAGAAGCATGAACTGTTTCAGTTCATTAATTATCAGTGTAGATGTAGGAACTATATTTGTGATTACCCAGTTCCAGTAGCAGTTTACAGCTTTAGGAGCTCATGGAGTCTTTCTCTGTCAAAAGCTGAAGGCTATTGTCTACCCTTCTCTCACTTGGAGTGCTCCCAGATTACAAAGCAGAAGCCATCAACCTCTCTATCAGTGGTTCAACAATTAATAATAATTACTATACTGGTTAAGTATTTACTATACCCCTGGGCGCATCCTCCCGCGGTCCTGGAATGCCCTCCCTCCTCACCTCCGCCAAACTAATTCTCTTCCCCTCTTCAAAACCCTACTTAAAACTCACCTCCTCCAAGAGGCCTTCCCAGACTGAGCTCCCCTTCTCCCTCTACCGCCCTCCCTTCACCTCTCCGCAGCTTACCCCTCTTTTCCCCCCATTTCCCTCTGCTACTCCCCCTCTACCTTCCCATCCCCTCAGCACTGTCCTTGTCTGCTCAACTGTATATATTTTCATTACCCTATTTATTTTGTTAATGAAATGTACATCGCCTTGATTCTATTTAGTTGCCATTGTTTTTACGAGATGTTCTTCCCCTTGACTCTATTTATTCTTCAACTCTCCCATCTTTCCCAGCAGTGTCTCTAAAGGAAAACTCCTGCCTTCTCTCAAAGTCCAGCCCCTCCACCTGCTCCTCCAAACCCATTCCTTTGCATCTAATAAAAGCACTTGCCCCTTCCCATCTTCTCTCTCCCTATCTTCAACTGTTCACTCTCCAGTGGTTTCTTCCCCACTGCTTCCAAACATGCCCTTATCTCCCCTATCCTAAAAATACTTTCCCTTAACCCCCGACACCCTCCACTTATCACCCCGTCTCCCTCCTACCATTCTCCAAACTCCTTGAATGCGCTGCCTGCAATCACAGTCTCAAGTACCTCTCCTTCAATTCTCTCCTTGACCCCCTCTAATCTGGGTTCCATCCCTTTCACTCCACAGAAACCACCCTCTCAAAGATCATCAGTGATCTCCTTGCCAAATCCAATGGCCTCTCCTCCACCTAATTCTTATCAACCACTCAGCTGCCTTTGACACTGTTGATCAAACACTCCTTCTAGAAAGATTATCCAACCTCAGCTTCACTGACACTGTCTTCTCTTGGTTCTCCTATAGCTCTGGCCACTCATTCTCAGTCTCTTTTGTGGGCTCTTCCTCTGCCTCCCCTCCCCTAACTGTGGGTGTCCCTGAAGGTTCAGTTCAGGATCCCCTCCTATTCTCCATCTACGCCCACTCCCTTGGAGATCTCATTTGCTCACATGGCTTCAACTACCACCTCTATGTGGACGAAACCCAAATCTATATCTCCAGTCCTGATCTCTCTCCCTTTCTGCAGTCTCATATTTCCTCTTGCCTTGAAGATTTGGATGTCCTCCCATCACCTCAAACTTAATGTGACTAAAACTGAACTTCTTATCTTCCCACCCAAACCCTGTCCTCTCACTCACTTTCCATCACTTGAAAGTAGCATGGCATAGTGGACCGAGCACGGGCCTGGGAGTCAGAAAGTCATGTATCCTAATCTGGGCTCCATCACCTGCCTGTTGTGTGACCTTGGGCAAGTCATTTCACTTCTCTGTGCCTCAGTTACCTCATCTGTAAATTGGGGATTGAGACTGTTAGCCCCAAATGGAACAGGGACTCTGTCCATCCCGATTTGCTTGTATCCACCCCAGAGCTTAGTACAGTGCCTGGCACAGAGTAAGTGCTTAACAAATACCAATATTATTATTATCATTATCACTGTAGATGACACTACCATCCTTCCACTCTCTCAAGGCCCTGACCTCGGCATTATTCTTGACTCTTCTCTATCATTCAACCCACATATTCAAGCCATCACTAAATCCTGTCAGTTCTACCTTCACAACATTGCTAAAATCCATCCCTTCCTTTCCAAACTGCTACCACATTAATATAAGAATTTATCCTATCCCTCCTTGATTATTGTATCAGTCTTCTTGCTGATCTTCCTGCCTCCTGTCTCTCCCCACTTAAGTCCATACTCCACTCTGCTGCCCAGATCATTTTCCTTCACACCATGTTTCCCCACTCCTCAAGAAACTCCAGTGGTTGTCCATTCACCTCCGCATCAAACAAAAACTCCTCACAATTGACTTTAAAGCACTCTATCACCTCGTCTCCTCCTACCTCACCTTGCTAATCTCCTACTACAACCAGCCCGCACACTCCGCTCCTCTAATGCTAACCTTCTCACTGTACCTTGATCTCGTCTATCTTGCCTCTGAGCTCTCAGCCACATCATGCCTCTGGCCTGGAAAGCCCTCCCTCCTCCTATCAGACAGAAAATTCCTCTCCCCACTTACTGAAGGCATCTCTCCTCCAAGAAGCCTTCCCCGACTAAGCCCTCCTCCCCTCTTCTCCCACTCTCTTCTGCATTTCCTGACTTGCTCCCTTCATTCTTCCCCCCTCCCAGCCCCACAGCACTTAGGTTCATCCCTTCAGTCAATCATATTTATTGAGCACTTACTTTGTTCAGAGCACTATATTAAGTACTTGGGAGAGTACCTTGCAATGATAAACAGACATATTCCCTGTCCCTAACAAGCTTACAGCCTAGAGCGGGGGAAACAGACATCAATACAAATTCATTCATTCATTCAATCGTATTTATTGAGTGCTTACTGTGTGCAGAGCACTGTACTAAGCGCTAGGAAAGTACCATTCGGCAACAAATAGTGACAATCCCTACCCAACAAAGGGCTCACAATCTAGAAGGGGAGACAGACAACAAAACAAAACAAGTAGGCATCAATACCATCAAAATAGATAAATAGAATTATAGATACATACACATCATTAATAAAATAGAGTAATAAATATGTACAAATATGCACAAGTGATGTGGGGAGGGGAAGGGGGTAGAGCAAAGGGAGGGAGTAGGGGTGATGGAGAGGGGAGGAGGAGAGAAAAAGGCTAAGGCTGGGAAGGTCTCCTGGAGGAGGTGAGCTCTCAGTAGAGTTTTGAAGAGGGGAAGAGAGTTAGTTTGGTGGATTTGAGGAAGCAAGGCATTCCAGGCCAGAGGTAGGATGTGTGCCAGGGGTCGACAGCAGGACAGGCAAGAACAAGGCACAGTGAGGAGGTTAGTGGCAAAGGAGCAGAGTGTGTGGGCTAGGGTATAAAAGGGGAGAAGGGAGGTGAGGTAGAAAGGAGCAAGGTGATGGAGAGCTTTGAAGCCAAAAATGAGGAGTTTTTGCTTCATGCAAAGGTTGATAGGCAACCACTGGAGGTTTTTGAGGGGGGAGTGACATGCCCACAGCGTTTCTGTAGAAAGATAATCCAGACAGCAGAGTGAAGTGTAGACTGAAGTGGGGAGAGACAGGAGGATGGGAGATCAGAAAGGAGGCTGATGCAGTAATCCAATCGGGATATGATGAGAGATTGTACCAGCAAGGTAACAGTTTGGATAGAGAGGAAAGGGTGGATCTTGGTGATGCTGTGAAGGTGATACCGGCAGGTTTTGGTGATGGATTGGATGTGTGGGGTGAATGAGAGAGTGGAGTAAAGGATGACACCAAGATTGTGGACTTGTGAGACTGGAAGGATGGTAGTGCCGTCCACAGTGATGGAAAAGTCAGGGAGAGGACAGGGTTTGGGAGGGAAGATAAGGAGCTCAGTCTTGGACATGTTGAGTTTTAGGTGGCAGGTGAACATCCAGGTGGAGATGTCCTGAAGGCAGGAGGAGATGAGATCCTGAAGGAAGGGAGAAAGAACAGGGGGAGGAGATGTAGAGCTGGGTGTCATCTGCATAGATATGGTAGAACCCATGAAAGTGAATGAGTTCACCAAGGAAATGAGTACAGATGGAGAACAGAAGGAGACCAAGAACTGACTCTTGAGGAACCCCTACAGTTAGGGGATGGGATGGGGAGGAGGAGCCCACGAAGGAGACCAAGAATGAATGGCCATAGATATAAGAGGAGAACCTGGAGAGGATGACTGGCCATAGATATAAGAGGAGAACCTGGAGAGGACAGAGATGTGCCTTCAATAAGGCTCTGAAGCGGGGAGACATTGCCTCTCGTACTTATGTATGTATACATAAATGATGTATGTAAGATGCACGTTTGTATGTATGTGTATATATCTGTAATTTATTTATTTGTGTATATTAATGTCTGTTTCCCCCTCTAGAACTTCTTGTGGGCAGAGAATGTGTCTGTTTATCGTATTGTACTCTCCCAAGCACTTAATACAGTGCTTTGCACAGAGTAAGAGCTCAAGAAATACAGTTGAACTAATAAATGAATGAATGTTGATTCACCATGCCCCTTCCTCTGCTTATACATGTTGTTCAAATGTGTGAGCCACAAAGGACTGTGGGCATGGCATGAACAGACACCCCAGTGTTACCCTGACTGTCCCGTTCCTTGAGGTTCTTCTGCATTTCCCTGATTTGCTCTGAAATAGCAGTGCAGCCAAAGTGCTCTCATATCCTCCTGTCTCTCCCCACTTCAGTCTATACTTCACTCTGCTACCTGGATTATCTTTCTACTGAAGCACTCTTGGGCATGTCACCCCTTCCTCAAAAATCTCTGGTGGTTGCCCATCAACCTCCATTTCAAGCAAAAACTTCTCACTATTGGCTTCAAAACTTTCCATCACATTGCCCCCTCTTACCTCTCCTCCCTTCTCTCCTCCTACATCCCAACCTGCACACTCCGCTCCTCTGGTGCTAACCTTCTCATTCTCTCCTGTCCCGCCATCAACCCCTGGCCCACCTCCTACCTCTGGACTGGAATGTCCTTCCTCAAATCTGCCACACAATCACACTTCCCCCCTTCAATGCCCTACTGAAGGCTCGTCTCCTCCAGGAGGTCTTCCCAGACTAATCCCACCTTTCCCTCAGCTCCCCCTCCCCCCATCACCCTTACTGGCCCCCTTTGCTCTCCCCACTGCCCCACAGCACTTGTGTATATATGTACCTATCTATAATCCTATTAATTTATACTGATGCTATTGATACCTACCTACTTATTTTGGTGTCTTTCTCCCCCTTCTAGACTGTGAGCCTATTGTGGGCAGGGATTGTCTCTCTCTGTTGCTGAATCATACTTTCCAAGCACTTAGTAACAGTGCTGTGCACCCACGATTGATTAAATACTATTGAATGGAGTCACTTGGGTCTAATGTGACCGGTAATATAGACACAGAGAAGTTAATAGACTTGCCCAAGGTCATACAGTAAGCAGTTGGTGAAGTTGGGAGTAAACCCAGGGTCCTCTGTCTCCCAGACCTGTGTTCTTTCCATTAGGCAATGCTGCTTACTAAAATACAAGAACAACTCACAACAGCTCAGCATCATGGGGTATTAGAACATAAAGTTTAATTTCATTATGAACTTCATCCTGCAATCAGTTTAAATGTGTACTTGGCATCAAGTTATGTTCAGATGTTAATAACACTATAAAAACAACTAATGGTTGACCTTAAGCACCTTCATTTCTAGACCCAGGGATGACACTGTATATTTGAAGGAAATGCAATTTAATGTAATTGGAATTCATTTTCATTTCCCTCATATGCCATATTTTAGAAGATATTAATGTCTAAGGAGCTTAATGTGAGTCTTTTAATAAGACATTCAAAATGTCCCTCATTGAAATGAGAGTCTATTTTTTAGTGAGTAAACACAAATCAGGTAGATGGAGGACAGCAATTCAAATTTCTCTCTTCTGATAGTAAATAATGAACTGCAACTATTTATTATGTTGGTAGGTTGTAGGACACAACCAGTTGAAATCTCAAGCCAGATGACTTTATGTGCAGCATTCATTCATTCATTTATTAATCATATTTGTTGAGTGCTTGTTGTGCACAGAGCACTGTACTAAGCACTTGGAAGAGTCTGATAGAACAATAAACAGACACATTCCATGCCCACAAGGACCTTAGAGGGATCTAGAGGCCCCTAAATGAGTCTAAAGGTGGGGAGACAGACATTAATATTAATAAATTACAGATATGTACCTAAGACTGTGGGGCTGATGGGGGGCGTGAACAAAGGGAGCAAGTTAGGGCAACATAGAAGGGAGTGGGAGAAGAGGAAAGGAGAAGCTCAGTCAGGGAATAATAATAATGGTATTTGTTAAGCGCTTACTACGTTTCAAGCACTGTTCTAAGCTCTGGGAGGGATACAAGGTAATCAGGTTGTTCCATGTGGGGTTCACTGTCTTAATCCCCCTTTTACTGATGAGGGAACTGAGGCACAGAAAAGTGAAGTGACTTGCCCAAAGTCACACAGTTGACAAGTGGCAGAGCTGGGATTAGAACCCATGACCTCTGACTCCCAAGCCCGTGCTCTTTCCACTGAGCCACAGTCCTCTTGGAGGAAATGTGCCTTCAATAAGACTTTGAAGGTGGGGAGAGTAATAGTCTATCGGATTTGAAGAGGGAGGACGTTCCAGGCCAGAGGCATGATGTGGGTGAGGGTTCGGCGGTGAGATAGACGAGATCAAGGCACAAAGATAAGGTTGGCATTAAAGGAGCCAAGTGTAATGGATGGGTTGTAGTTGGAAAGTAGCAAGGTGAGGTAGAAGGGGTCAAGGTGATTGCGAGCTTTAAAGCTAATGGTAGATATATAACTACCTCTCTTTTCAGATTCAAAGAAAAATCCAAATAATACCCTTATGTCAAGAGTCATGTTGCTGCCCCTACAAAGTGCTGCTTGAGGAAGCAGCCTAAAACTGACGTTCCTATCTGATCCTAAAGCCTCAACACCACAGAGTGAAGGAAAAATGATTTGGCATTGGCTAGCCTATCAGCCAATTCACCAGAACAATGTGAAAGTGGTGAGATTAAAGTCACTGATTGCCCTGGACCCAGAGAGAGTTCTATTCTTCCATTTACATGTGGGAAAGTGCTGACTAAATGTCCTCCTGGGAAAGAAGGAGAGATGAGATGGTCAGTGAATCTGGCCATGTCAATAAATCAATCATATTTAATAGTGCTTACTGTGGGCAGAGCACTGTACTAAGCTTTTGGAAGAGTACAATATAACAGAGTTGGTAGACATATTAATAATTGTGGTACTTGTTAAGAGTTTATTTTGTGTCAGGCACTCTACTAGGTGCTAGGGTGGATACAAGCAAATTGGGATGGACACAGTCCCTGTCCCACATGGGGCTCACAATCTCAATCCCCATTTTACAGATGAGGTAACTAGGCACAGAGAATTAAAGTGGCTTGCCCAAGGTCACACAGCAAAGTGGCAGAGGTGGGATTAAAACTCATGACCTTCTGATTTCCAGGCTTGTGCTCTATCAACTACGCCATGCTGTTTCTCACATTCCCTGCTCCAAACAATGTCATATAAGCAGCATTGTCTCTTCCACTTAAGACTCCATTTGCGTAGGAGGGAGAATGTCAGAGAGCAGACTGAGCTCACAGAATGATTTCTGTACCGGAAAAATGCCTACAATCATTACAGTTTCAAGGAAACCAAAACAAGTGGCTGCTGGGCTTGAGCCATCTGGGCCAATTTACCAGGATGGTAGCTATTTTATGTCATTAGATCAGGAAGAGCCAAATATCAAGTTCTCTATTCGTAATCAATCAATCGTATTTACTTAGTGCTTACCGTTTGCAGAGCACTGTTGTTCTAAGCAGCTAGAAGCTCTTAAATATCCAATTTTCATAAAACGAACACATATGTTCTATTCTTATTTCATGAAATAATTATTATTAAAGTATTTATTAAGCACTATGTGTCAGGCACTCTGCTAAGCACTGGAGTAGATACAAGATAATCAGGGAATCAACAGGGAATGTGTCTGATCCTGCTTATATTGTACCCAGCTCTTAAGCATAGCTTGGCAGAGAGTATGTGCTTAACAAATGCCATTAAGAAGGATCACAATCTATGAAGTAGATAGATAAGATACGTCAGCCCAATTTTATAAATGAGGAAATAAGGCAGAGAAATTTAGTGAATTGCCCAAGACCTTCGTCCTTACCCAACAAGAGGCTCAAGCTAGGTTAAGCTAGCTAGAGCTACCCATTCTGCACAAAACTCTATGGGGGTGAAGAAAATAGTTTCCCCTAGTGCATGACTGGTAGGTATACGGAGCATCTTGTCATCACATGCTGATATCCACACTTACTCATCTTTCCCACCATTGCTCTTCCTGAGGATGGAGATGAGTATTTATTATGATTTGTAGCTCAGGCTTTGCATTATGTATTTTCTCTGGAGAGTTAAAAGTCCTGTGGATTATTTTCTTAATTAAACCATTTTCATAATGTTCAGGCCAGGTCTGCACTAATTAACCAGACAATTCAGTCTAAAATTTACATTTGATCTCAATTATCTAGATTCCTTAGATTTTAGCCTGAGTTTTCTGATTACGTTTCTAACATAAACCTTGTTTTAATATTAAACGAAAGGGAGAGAGAGGTGAGAAGAAATAGGGGGAAAAACACAGAAAAAAGTAGAAAAAAGGAATAAACAGGAAATATCATGTTCCTCATTCATTTACTGAACTGGATTTGTCTTGCTGGTGACAGTTTCCAATTCTCTCCCTACCCAGTAGAAATTTACTTCAGTCAATCAATCAAGGGTATTTCTTGAGTGTTTACTGCATATACAGCAATATGCTAATTACTTGGGAGATTATAAATGCTTGGAATTTAATAATAATAATAGTAACTGTTGGATTCCTTATGTGCTTATCATGTGCCAAGCTCTGTACTAAGCACTGGGGTAGCTACAAAGTTATCAAGTTGAGTATAATCCCTGTCCCACATGGGGCTCACAGTCAATCCACATTTTACACATGAGGTAACTGAGGCACAGAGAAGTGAAGTGACTTGCCCAAGTTTACACAGCAGATGCATGGCAGGGCCAGAATTAGCATCCAGGACCTCTGACTCCCAGGTCCATGGTCTTTCCACTAGGCCATGCAGTTTCTCATTTATTTATTATTATTTATTTCTGGGTCTTAATTTCTTTAGTTCAGTCAACTACATCAACGAATAAGAGAATTACCTCCATCCATCATATTTATTCAGTGCTTACCATGTACAGAATTCTGTACTAAGTGGTTAGGAGAATACAATATAACAGTGCTGGTAGACACTGCCCAAAATCACTTAGTTCAGTGCTCTGCACACAGTAAGTGCTCAATAAATATGATCAAATGAATGAAAATGAGCCTACAGTCTATGTGGGGAGACAGATATCATTAAATACATAAATTGCAGATATGCACATAAGTGCTGTGGGGCTGAGAGTCGGGTAAACAAAGGGGCAAATTCAAGGTCAAGGGCAACACAGAAGGGAGTTGGAGAAGAGGAAATGAGAGCTTGGTAGGGAAAGACCTCTTGGAGGAGAAATGATTTTAATAAGACTTTGAAGGTGGAGTGATTATCTGTTAGATATAAATAGGGAGAGAGTTCCGGGCCAGAGGCAGGATGTGGGAAAGGGGTCAGTTGGCCTGATAGATGAGATCGAGGTACACTAAGTAGGTTAGCATTGGAGGAGTGAAGTGTGCAGACTGGGTTATAGCAGGAAATCAGAGAGTTAAAATAGGAGGGGGCAAGGTGATTGAGCGATGTAAAACTAATGGTAACGTATTTTGGTTTGATGTGGAGGTGGATGGGCAACTACTGGAAGTTCTTGAGGACTGGGGAAATGGACTGAACAGTTTCATAAAAAAAATGATCCGGGAAGCCAAGTAAAGTATGGACTGAACTGGGGGGAGACATGAGGCAGGGAGGTCAGCAAAGAGACTGAACAATAATAGGGTAAGTGTTTGGATTAATGTGTAGCAGTTTGGATAGAGGAAGAAAGGCCAGATTTTAATGATGTAATGGTTGAACTGACAGACATATCTCCTCCAAGAAGCCTTCCCTGACTAGGCCCTTCTCTTCTCCCACTCCCTTCTGCCCTGCTCTTACTTGCTCCTTCACTCATCCTCCCTCCCAAGCCCACAGCTTACATCTACGTATTTGTAGTGCTCAGCACATAGTAATCGCTTAACAAATACCATCATCATCATTTGTATGTATCTGTAATTTATTTATATTAATGCCTGTCTCCCCCTCTAACCTGTGAGTTTACTGTGTGCAGGAATGTGTCTTTTGTTGTATCATACTCTCTCAGGCTCCTAGCACAGTGCTTTGCATACAGTAAGTGCTTAGGAAATATGATTGAATGAATGAATGGATAGAATTTGGTGATAGATTGAATATGTGGGTTTAGAGAGAGATGAATTGAGGATAATGTCAATCTTATGTTCTTGTGAGACAGGGAGGATGGTGATTCTGTCCACATTGATGGGAAAGTCAGGGGAAGCACAAGGTTTGGGTGGAAAGATGAGGCGATATTAAGATTGAGATGTCAGCAGGACATTCAAGTAGAGATGTCCTGAAGGCAGAAGGAAATACAAGACTGCAGAGAAGAAGAAAGATCAGGCCTGAAGATACAGATTTGGGAATCATCCACATAGAGATGGGAGTTGAAGCCATGGAAGTGAATGAGTTCTTCAAGGGATTAGGTGTACATGGCAAATAGAAAGGGGCTCAGAACTGAGCCTTGAGGGACTCCTACGATTAGAGGTGGATGGCAGAGGAGGAGTCTGCGAGAAAGGCTCCTTCACCTAACCTTTCAGTTGCAGGACTTAGTGCTTGAAAGTAATTTGGCTGGGCAGTAAGAATTACAAATAACAATAATGCTTTGAATTTATACAACCCATTTTTCAAAGGGCTCACAGAGAGAGTGAGGTGCAAAGAAGTAGCCGGTCATACAAAAGATCCATGGAAGAGTTGAAACTAGAAAGAATGTCCCCTGCATTGCCCTCTTTAAATTAGACAAGGAGTAGGCAAAGTAAGGCCCAAGAATGGTAACAGGACTACCACTGACCTCCTTTAACTTCCTACTGTTTGCAGAAATTTGGGGCCAGTCCTGCTTCCAGGTTGCTGGTCATGTTGGCTGCGTGGAAAAATAATAATAATAAGGATGATGATGGCATTTGTTTAGTGCCTACTATGTGCAAAGCACTGTTCTAAGCACTGGGGGGATACAAGGTAATCAGGCTGTCCCATGTGGGGCTCACAGTCTTAATCCCCATTTTACAGATGAGGGAACTGAGGCGCAGAGAAGTTAAATGACTTTGCCCAGTCACACAGCTGACAAGCCGGGATTAGAACCCATGACCTCTGACTCCCAAGCCCGGACTCTTTCCACTAAGCCATGCTGCTTCTACTAATTCTATTATAATCATTAGTAAGAATGAATAATGACAATTTTAGTATTTATTAAGCACTTACTCTGTGCCAAGCACCCTTGTATATGCTGGGGTAATAATAATACCAGTATATGCTAAGCACTTACTATGTGCCAAGCACTGGGGTAGATAATAATGATGGTATTTAATAATAATGATGGTATTTAATAATAATAATGGTATTTGTTAAGCGGTTACTATGTGCAAAGCACTGTTCTAAGCGCTGGGGGAGACACAAGATGATCAGGTTGTCCCAAGTGGGGCTCACAGTTTTAATCCCCATTTTACAGATGAGGTAACTGAGGCCCAGAGAAGTTAAGTGACCTGCCCAAAGTCACACAGCTGACAGGTGGCGGAGCCGGGATTAGAACCCATGACCTCTGACTCCCAAGCCCGGGCTCTTTCCACCTAGCCACGCTGATTCATTGTAATCAGGTTGGACACAGTCCCTGTCCCACAGTGGGCTCACAGTCTTAATTCCCATTTTAAAGATGAAGTAACTGAGGTGTAGAGAACTGAAGTGACTCATCCAAGGTCACACAGCAGACAAGTGGCAGAGCCGGGATTAGAACCCAAATCTTCTGACTCCCAGGCCAGTGGAAATACAAGGTTATCAGGTTGTACAGAGTCCCTGAGAGTCTTGGTATTGTAGACTCCCAAATACTTAGTACAAGTGCTCTGCACACAGTAGATGTTCAAGAACTATTAATTGAGTGCAGCTGCTAACAGATTGAGAGGAAGTTAGGAGCTGTGGTGGGGCAAGAGCACTCAGAAGCAGATAGTAGAAATAGTAATGATATAGTATTCATTAAACATTTCCGTGGGCTGAGAAGTGTACTAAGAGATAGGGAAGAATACACTGGTGAGAATTAGACATGATCCCTGTCCTTGGGGAAGGTGGGAGGGGCCCTTCTGTGAGCCGAAGTTGAAGCCACTTGGGCCTTGCTTCTCCTTCCACAAGCTCAAGCTTAGTAGCCATTAGCGCTTAAGGGCACATTGGAAAAGTGTGGTTTTCAAAGCTCTGGCACCTCTTCCATTGCAAGTTAATGCTTAAGTATTTTCAGAGTGCAGTTTTCAACTGTGACTCTCCAGCCAAAAACTGACTATCCTTGCAGCAGATGATGATGCCCTAGAACAAGGGCAGTGGTATCCAGTTATCTCTGCCTCTCGCTCCTAAATACCTTCTCCCACTCCTTCGACCTACTCCTTGCCCCTCCCATGCACATATCACACAGCCTCATCCCTTTTATCCCTCATCTTTGCTTGATTTGTGGGCCATGAAACCCACCACTACTTCCACTACAATCACTCCTTGTTGTCATCTACAGCCTCCGTCCTACCACTGTCACATTTCTAGGAATTTTTATGAGTTTCTCACCTTCCTTCCCTCTTTCGTTCAACACCGATTCTCGGTCATGTCGATATCAGGTAGGTATACTCAAAGACCTGCACAAGCACCTACTTCCTCTCACGACCCAAGTCTTCACACCCCAACCCACTCACTCACCAATTTGGACAAACTATTTCTTACCTCACCAATTGAAATACCATGCCCCAACCTCAACCTCCTAATTTACCATCTCTCTTACATCCCTCACACTCTGCAAAACTGTCATTTTCCCCCAATAGGTATCTCTGATCTCTAGATCCCCTCAGTTTATCCCAGGCCATAATGCAGAGAAGCAGCATGGCCTATTGAAAGATCATTAGCCTGGGAGTCAGAAGATCTGGGGATCTGATCCCTGCTCCATCACTAGTCTGCTGTGTGACCTTGGCCAAGTCACTTAACTTCTCTGCATCTCTGTTCCCTCATCTGCGTAGTGGGGAATCAATATCTCTTCTCCCTCCTACTTAGACTGTGAGCCCCATGGGAGACCTGATTATCTTGTATCTACCCCAGTGCTTAGCACATCTTGTTTTGTCTTGTCTTATGCTGTCGAGTCATCTCTGACCCATTGCAACTCCATGGTCACATCTCTCCCAGAATGCCCCACCTCCATCTGCAATTGTTCTGATAGTGTATCCACAGAGTTTTCTTGGTAAAAATCCAGAAATGGTTTAGCATTGCCTCCTTCCACACGGTAAACTTGAGTCTCCATCCTCGACTCTCTCCCTTATCACTGCTGTCCAGCACAGCTTGACACATAGTAAGTACTTAATAAATATCATAATTATTATTATTGTGCTCCACAACAATCAATCAACAAATCACATTTATCAAGCACTTACTGTGTGCGGAGCACTACATAAACTACTTAGAAGAGAACAATATAACAGATTTGGTAGACACATTCCCTTCCCACAAGGAGCTTACAGTCTAGGGAAGGAAAGTGCCATTACAATAAATTATGGATATGTACATAAG
The DNA here is from genome assembly GCF_004115215.2 of Ornithorhynchus anatinus. Taxonomy (NCBI): domain Eukaryota; kingdom Metazoa; phylum Chordata; class Mammalia; order Monotremata; family Ornithorhynchidae; genus Ornithorhynchus; species Ornithorhynchus anatinus. Next base: position 143,918,497 of record NC_041728.1, read on the forward strand.
TGTCTGAGGATGAGGTGAAAAACATTATGGCCCAGTGGACAGACCACTGGCCTGGGAATTAGAGGGACCTGGGTTCTAGTCCCAGCTCTCCCACTTGCTTATTATTGCTGTGTGACCTCAGGCAAATCACTTTACTTCCCTGTGCTTCAGTTACCACAACTGTAAAACGGGGATTAAGACTGTGAGCCCCAAATGGGACATGGATTGTGTCTAACCTATCACCTTGTGTCTAACCTATCACCTCTAACCTCAGTGCTTAGAACAGTGCCCAACACATAGTAAGAGCTTAACAAATGCCATAAAAAGATACAAATCTAAGTGCAGGAGTGAAGAAGGCAGAGGGAGTAGGGGAAAGGAGGAATTAAATGGGGAAGGTTTTTTGAAGGATATGTGATTTTAATAAGGTTTTGAAGGTGGGGAGGGTGATTGTCTGTTGCTTATGAAGTGGGAGAATGTTCCAGGCCAGAGGTGTGACAACAACGAGGGGTCAGAGGTGAGTTAGATTAGATCGAGGTACAGTGAGTAGGTTGGTGTTAGAGAAGCAAACTGAATGTTCTGGGTTGTAGTAGAAAATCAGTGATTTAAGATAGGAAGCGGGCAAGGTGAATGAAAGCTTTAAAATGCTTTGTATGTCTCAACCTCTCCATCCTTCAACTTTGCTTGCTGATCCTCAGACATACAAAAACTGCATTGGTCAAAACATGTCAGAACCAATTTTTTCATAGGTTCAACATTCTTGATAGGGAAATGGTTCTCCTGAACCAAAGTCAAATGCCCAATTTTTACCAAAATTTACCCAAACTGATACTGAATCAAAGATGAGAAATATATTCATATTACTACATTTATACATTAATCAATCATATTTATTGAATGCTTACTGTGGGCAGAGTACTATAGCAAGAGCTTGGGAGAGTACGATATAAGAGAGTAGGTAGACACATTCCCTGCCCACAACATGCTAAAAGTCTTGAGGGGATATAGACATTAATATAAATGAATAACTTATGAATATGTTCATAAGTGCTATGGTCTGAGGGAGGGGTGAATAAAGGGTACAAATCTAAGTGCAAGGGTGATGCAAAAGGAAGTGGGAGAAGAGGAAATGAGGGCTTATTCAGGGAAGGCCTCTTGGAGGAGATGTGCTTTAAATATGGCTTCGAATGTGGATTAAGTGATTGTCCGATATGAAGAGGGAGAGCATTCTAGGTCAAAACCGGACAAGGGCAAGAGGTCGATGGTGAGATAGATAAAATGGAGATGCATGATTAGGTTAGCATTAGAACAGCAAAGTTTGAAGGCTGGACTGTATTAGGAAGTCATTTGCACCTTCAAGGAGACTGAGTGCTTTTAAAGCCTCGAGTAAGGAATTTCTGTTTGATGCAGAGGTGAATGGGCAAATACAGTAGTTTCTTGAGGCTTAGGAAGACATGGACAGAACGATTCTGTAGAAGAATCATCTAGACAGCAGAGTGAAGTATGCACTAGAGTGGGAAGAGACAGGAGGCAGGGAGGTCAGCAAGGAGGCTGATACATTAATCAAGGTGAGATAAAATAAATGCTTGGATTAACATGTTAGCAATTTGGATGGAGAAGAAAATGTGGATTTTAGCGATATTGTGAAGGTTCAGCCAACAGGACTTTCATGACAGATTGAATATGTGGGTTCAATGAGTGAGAGGAATCTAGGATAACATCAAAGTAATGGATTTGTGAGAAAGAGGAATGGTGGTGTTGGCTACAGTGATAGGAAAGTCAGGAGGAGGACAGGGTTTGAGTGGGAAGATAAGGAGTTCTATTTGGGACATTATTTATGTCAAGCCTGTGAGATTCAACACTAGGAGAGATGACTTTTACTTCATCTAAAGTAAAATGGGAATAGTGATCCTCCTGGTGACCATGCCTGGCAAAGAAAGGGTGCATTTCTGCCATAGAGAAATGGAGAAGTCATTTGGGGACAGGAGGAGAGAAAGTTTAAAGACAGATGTAGGGGTGGAGTGGGAGGGGCTGACAGGTAGGGGAGGGAATAACGTTGCCTGGTCACCAGGGAAAGTTCACCTGTCCCTTGTTATCTGTTGAATTATTGTGGCATAGGTGTTAAATGGACTAGCTCCAAGAAGGACGCTAGTGTCCTAAAGTCAAAACTGACATGCTGTAAATCTGAAACAGGGCGGAATAAGGTGTAACTGGATATTTGCAAACTGTATTTAAAATATGCCCTGAAGAAAATAGTCACCAGATATTGCAATTGTAGGTGTTCAACCGAGAACAGAAAGGAGAGTCATTGACTATGATCACCCAATTGACTGTGACCTTGCTGTGGGCAGGGAATGTATCTGTTTATTGTTATATTGTACTCTCCCAAGTGCTTAGTACTGTGCTTTGCACACAGTAAACGTTCAATAAATACCACTGAATGAACGAATGAATGAATGGTGCAGGAAGTATCAGTAGTGATGCCTGTGTGCAGAATTCCACATGAAGTAGTAATGAAACATACAAGTTAAAAAAAGAGATCCTTGCCTCAAGAGTTTTAAAACTAATGAGGAAAGGACATAATTTCCCATAGCTTTTTCTGGATCAATGGCACCCCTCCACAATTTTCTATGAGGCTGTTGGTCTCTCTGCCTCCCAATTCCATTCATTTTTGATGGAATGGATTTTCTTGAACCTTTCTGGAAGGCTGCTCTAATCTCAATCAAGTAGAACCACAAGTGTGAGAGAAAGTAATAAAATGATGGGAATCTGGTTCTTTAACTTATAATCCTACAGAAGCAAGATCCTTTGGCAGAACCTAGCAAAGTCTCTCTATACTTCATCTTTCTTGATACACAAATTCACCAAAGATCAGTCTCAGGCAGAAGCACTTGGTCATGCCATTTATTATTATTAGTTCTAACTTTTCTTAGGTGTTCTTTCCTATCACCTGCTGTATTTATATTTCACTTCACATTGTTTTTTTCTAACGTTAGTGTTAGTTTTTCTCTCACATATTAGAACGGTTGAGTAAATGTTGAAAAATAGATGACTAAAATTTTTTTTTAAATTAAAAAAATGCCCAAATCCTGGATTAAATAACAGGAATTTCAAATCCTCATTACAGTTTTTGGCATTCAGAACCTGAAGCATGAATACTAATCATTAACCAAGAGATGAAGTGACCAGTTAACATTTTTAATGATCTTGGAAAGGATAATTATTTAACGTTCATTATTGGTAATATTGATTTTAGCCAAACCTCTGATGCAGAGATTTATTTTTTTTCTTTTTGAATCCAAAAGAGCTCTTTGTTTGGGGATATGAAATGTCAGTAAGAGGACTACAGGACTAATTTTCAGTACTAAGCCTTTTGTGCCAAATATTCTCCTTTTCCTCCTCCTCCATCTCATCCTCAGCAGCAGCAGCAGCAAATAAGCACAAACCCACCTTTACTGAATTTAGAAGATACATCAGTCTGCCACATTTAACACCATATGTAATGTTTCATTCTCTTGCATCTTTACAAAATCATTATTTTTTCCAATTTCCCTTTTATCAGAAAAAGTAGTAGATTCTTCCTGACTCAAAATTTAAAAATTCATAACATCAGGACTCTGTCTCCAGAAGCTCATTTCAACCGTATCACCTGAATGATCAAGTGAGACTGTGTTATCATGCACCTTAAAGTAGAGCATCTTCTAATTAAGCCAACCAAAATCTACCCTTAAAGCATTTCCCTGTGCTTCTAACCTTTGAAGTCAATTATAAGTACCAAAAAACTGGAAAGGCAATTAGAAGGAAAAAAAAAAAACAATCACAGAATTTGCTCATTATTGATTTTGAAAACCACCATTTCCTGTGAGATTATTACATTACAAAACACTGTTGCAAATACTGTTAAAGGATTAAGAAAATGAAACAGCAGTTTTACTAGGTATTCCTTTTCTCTCACAAGACTATTCTACTGAATTACAGAAAAAAAGGTGTTTTCCCCACACACTCACATAACATGACTATTTTTTATGTATCTGTGAGTACATAATCACATGTAGCACAGACCCTGTAGCTTGTTTCCATTCTCACCGTATTTATCTTTAAATTGAGAGAGCTTTCCTATAACACGAATCACCAGAGAGAAACAGCTAGTTACCAAGGAGACTCCCTGATGAATCAGAGAGTGTGACTGATATAAGATCTAGACATACTGTATCTTCTTAATTCATGAGACCTTACATTTTAAACAGGAACAGATCATATCACAATAAACTGTGGATCATGAATTTCTACTGCCAAGAAGTACAAACAGTTTTTTATTTTTTACCGTGGAAGCAAATTAAGCAAGTGCCTCTTGTGTGGAATCTGTTAACAGATTCAGTTGAACGGGGAATTTCTCTTGAGCACGCTTGATTCGGGAAAACAAACATCATCCAAGGACAAAGTAGTCCAGCTGGAGGTGACTGAAGAGTCCAATATTTCCTTCTAGGAATCAAAACGAAGATGCACTTCCAAGTGAGGACCCAGAAAAGCACTACATCTCTGCCTGCAGAATTGGTATTTTCCAAAGTAAAGGTAGAGCTGAAAGAAAATATGTCTCCCTGTTTACCTTTGCATGCGTAGAATGGAAGTGAATGGATTGGGATTCGAAAGCACTACAAAACTAGATCAAACTTGTTTGATCTGTGGCCTGAAAAGAGAAGATTAAATTCAGTACCAAGAGTTTCCTTCACTCATTCATTATAAAGCTTCAGTGCTAGATCTCAGCTTATACTTGCAATGAGCCTTAGTCCGTGAGTGTGTCTGATTTCTGCATTGTTCCCCAACACAACCGGAATTGACTATTGCAACATGAACAATTTTGCGAAGACGACATGAAAGGAATTTATCCTGAACCAAGCTGAAGTTTCCTGCTGTTCATGGGAATTACCATAATGTCCATTGAGCATGTGAGCTGTTCAGTCAGAGAAGGATATATAAACAACAATGCAGAGGGGAAGAGGAGTTTCACAAAATGTGGAGAGAACAAGGGCTCTGTAAAATAAAGTTTGAATGTAGAATCTCAGTTTTTTGTCGTTAACTTTTCTCAATGGTGATTCTCCATCTCAAGCACCTGCCTACTAATTTTAGGAAAATTACTGGACAGTTGAGCATTTTCCTATGAGCTTCTGCTTCTCTTCTTTTTCTTTTTTTTTTAATGAAAATACCCTTGAAACTGCAAGAAAAGTGAAAGGAAGGGGAAAGAACTCTAAAACAGTTTTTGAAAGAGAAGATTTATGGAAACTTTCCATTTGCAAATAGGCTATTTTTCCAAAGGTGAAAACAAAAGAAGCATGTAGTATGAAGGAAAAATATTTCTGTCAGATCCAATTGAAATCTCCATATTGGAAACAACTGGTCAACTGTTGCTAAGGTAACCTGATCAATTAAAGGTTGGATAATATTGCTGAATATATTGAAACTGACTAAATATGGAAGGGAGGTTTGTGGTGGGGGGAGGGGAGGAGGGTTCAAGAAAAAAATTCTGATTGGGCAAATAAAAACTTTTAAGTGTTATAGAAAGCCAATTTGGGGCTTTTGTGATATATTTTGGATGACAACTCTTACAAGTGAAACATTTTGAAAAGCTAAATATGCTGTTCATTTTCAAATGAACAGCATCTTTAGGCAAATAGTTTCAAGTACAATGTTATGACATGAATTGATGCTCTCTTAGCTCAAGAATAAATGTAGTTGAGGGTAACTGATATATTCAGAACCTAAAGGAGTCCAGTAGTAATGTATTTTTTGGCAACTTCATAAGTTTGACAGTACTGAAAATTCTTATTGATCTAACATATCCATGCCTTAAATTTAAGAATAAAAATAATCTTGAAAGATTATATCATAATAGTGGAAAACCATATTCATAATAACGAGTAGGTAAAATGAGAAAAATTCACAGCGCATTTTTGTGGAGAAAAATCAAGTAAAATGTTCCCTTAATTGTAGTTAAATAATTCATAATTATGCACTTACTCCATTGTGCACAGGTAGTCAGAAATCCAAATGATGTCATTTCTAACTTCAGATCCAAAGGCCCCAGAAGAAATATATCAAAAACATAGATAACTGAATGATAAAGTTTACCATGTTGATATTTTCTCTATTATGTTGGTTAGATCATAAGTTTACTATTTAGGGTGATTATTATTTTGCTTGGATTTGGAAATATTTATTTCCAACTGTGAGGTGGAAAAGAAAGTTGTAAGACTCAATTTCCACTAATAAATGTGAATGCTTATATGTTTATATGTTATATGCTTATATGTTTTGCCTCCTGACTGCAAATCATACTTGAACTGAGACAGCCTCCTTGGTTTAATGCTCTAGATTGCATTTACTTTTAAAGCAAAGTCTGTTAAGAAGATGAGGCCCCTGCGTTCATCACCACCTGTTTCTTAAATCAAACAAATCTTGGGGGGAGATGGGAAACTAATGAATCAAGCAATCACCTCATGGAAATTTTGGAACTCTCTATGATTGGATTAAGCACTTTTCCTTGAATCCTTTGAGGACTATTGGTTATTGAGTGACACATCCTGCTGTTTTAATTGTGCAGGTTGATTTTGTAAGAAGCTGATATCTTCTGTGTGACTCTCTTGGAGGGGAGTGAAGAGTTAACTGTCCCCCCAAATGTTACCTATTTAAATTGAGTTAAGAACAGTAATTTACTTCCAGACACAGCCCTATGCTATACATGAGTATCAGTCTACATTCCAGGTAGAATGATTTTTAAATTCTTATTGGAATATACTTTAAAAGATTATGCCTTGTATTCTAATTTTGTGCTAAAAATGGTGCATGAATCCAAGAATATGAAGTATTTACTCAGTAGATTGTCTCACTCAGTATTTACTCAGTAGACTCAGATCACATTGTCTCTAGAGGGTAAATTAGCAGTGTTTCCTGGCTCTCAAAGAAAAGGACTGGATGATGAAAGAGACTGAGAATATTCACTAGCAAGAATTCATTTGTACAGTAGGTTAGATTGGCTATGCTATTCTGAAAATCTGCATTTGCCCTTATCACAACTCCAAAGTTGAATGAACCTGTTGCCACAGACTGTATGCTTGTTTATAGTAGGAAACTTTGTTTTAATGGTATTTATTAAGTGTTTACTATATACCAGGAACTGTAGCAAGCACAGAGGTAGATAAGAGTTAATCAGATTGGACACAGTCCATGTCCCACATGGGGCTCATATTCTTATACCCCATTTGCAGATGAGGTAACTGAGGCACAGAGAAGTTAAGTAACTTGCCCAAGGTAAAACAGCAGACAAGTGGCAGAGTTAATAATAATAATAATGTTGGTATTTGTTAAGCGCTTACTATGTGCAGAGCACTGTTCTAAGCACTGGGGTAAACACAGGGGAATCAGGTTGTCCCACGTGGGGTTCACAGTCTTAATCCCCATTTTACAGATGAGGGAACTGAGGCACAGAGAAGTTAAGTGACTTGCCCACAGTCACACAGCTGACAAGGGGCAGAGCTGGGATTTGAACTCATGAGCCCTGACTCCAAAGCCCGTGCTCTTTCCACTGTGCCACGCTGCAGTTAAGATTAGAACCCAGTTCCTCTGACACAGACCCGTGCTTTTTCAACTAGACCAACAAGCCTCTTACGCTGATCCCCATCCTATATCCTTAAGATCTGTACCTTACTTGTTAGTAGACTCCTAGTACCATGGACAGCCTCCCTCTCTTAGAACAAATTAAAATTGAATAGGCGGCCTTGGATTTTGAGGGAGCTTGATGTTCTCAGAAGTCTTCTTCAACCCAAGCCAATGATCTTTGAAATCAATTCTAGAAAGATCTTTAGATCAAAAACTATCTTCAGGGCCAGGGATTAGTATGCAAAGAGAAAGGAGAAACTGGATGGAGCACTTACTTTTCTCTGAAGAGAAAAGATTGATTGATTTCTTGAAGATTGAAGATTTCTTGATTGAAGATTGATTTCTTTCCTCCATCAATAAATGGTTTTTACTGAATGCTTATTGTGTGTGGAGCACTGAACTAAGTGCTTAAAAGGTAGAAAAATAAATGTATTTAAGGCTCTCTTCATCCCCAATTCTTCCCCAAAACATTCTTACCATCAAAATTTAAAGGAAATTGAGTAACAGTTTAATATTCCTCACATAGAAATTTAATATTCCTTATCTTAAGAGTTTAATATTTCCTACTGTAACAGTTTAATATTACTTATCTAATATTTTCTTGCTAAAAATTGGGACATGAGAGTGATGTTTTTGGTTGCCTTAAATTATGATCTTCCAAGTTATAAGATCTTTCCTAAAATGTATCACTTTGACACCCTAAATGCATTTGCTGGATGATGTTTATATTATGGATGGGATTTTTAAAGCCAGAATAGATTTAGGTAAGATAATCTCTTTTAAATGCAGAAAGCATTCTCTGTTGTGCAGGTGTCAGCACTGAAAATTGTTAATCATTTCTGCCCCATTATTTCAGACTCTATGTCAAGTCAATTCATGGAGGCAGACTCAGATTAGATAGTCCTGCACTGTGGAGTGTTAATTCACTCCTTGATTAAGTAGTTTTAGCCAAGCAAGAGCAGCACTTCGTTTTAGAATAAATGGAAGGTCTAAAGCAGAAAAAATGAGCCACCTTAAAAAACTTTAAAAATGCAGGGAAATGAAGGGAAACTGCTTATTTATGATGGACTTTCTAGGATAAACACTTTCTCAGAGTGCACAGATGCTTCTGTAGAGGAATAAGAGGTCACTCCTATGTCTTACTTGCACATTTCTACCTGCTTCATGACTTTTCATAATTCCATTCCTCCAGTGCAGGGGAATGTGCCAGGGAGGGGAGAGTAGAAAAGGTGGAAGTGCAGATTAGTCAACTTTTTAAATGCCATGTTAATATGAAGGATTTCTGATCCTCATTAGAATCCTCAGAACTAGTGAGGCAGTGTGGTTTTAACAAATGAGATCAGTGACCTATATATATGCATATGCACACATGCTATTCAGTGAATTTGTAGTCAGAGGTTTACCTCACTTTTAACCCTATCATAGGCTATAGCATTTTCTTCCAACTGATAGTATATGATTAATAAACCCTTAACTGTGGACCCAGCACTATAAACTAGTTTTGAAGCTCCAACCAGCATTAGAGTTTAAGATATTTAGTTGGAAAAACTAAATTAAGTTTGGTTTTGGTAAATTTTGGTTAAAAGGGAAAGTGGAAAGTGGCCTCAAGAGGGGATAATTGTCAAACTTGGAAAATCTTACCCAAACCTATTCACCAACCCCAGATATGTGTATTCACCCACTGTATCACACAATCAATAGTATTTATTGAGGGTTTAGTGTATTTAGAGCACTGTACTAACAGACCATGGGCTTAGAGTCAAAGGACCTGTGTTCTAATCACGGTTCAGCCAGTTGTCTCTTGGGTGGCCTTGGGCAAGTTACTTTTCTGTGCTCCAGTTTCGTCATCTGTAAAATGGGGATTAAATGCCTTTTCTCCCTGCTCTTTAGATTATAATCTCCATGCAGGACAAGGACTATGTCCAATCTGATGATCTGGCATCTACCCCATCCCTTAGAACAATGTTTGGTGCATAGTAAGCATTTAAAAAATGATTATTATTATTATTACCTGCCTGGGGGAACTAAAATTGGGTTGGAAGGCAATTAAAACCAATAAGATCTATTCCCAGCATGGTACTGATGGATATAGAATTATCCAGCCCCTTTCTACTGTTAGAAGACAGTGGTTATGAACAGACAGTAAATATACAGAAAACAATTGTATTACACATTGCGCCCTTCCATGGCCCTCTACATGAAGACTGTTTGGACAGGTGAGAATGAGGTTGCCTGTGTTTGTGGAAAACAGGCATTCTGTCCTTTGAGTGGGACAAAAAAATGGAAGGTATCATTTGGCCGATCAGCTAGGATTACTTCAGCATGGCTTAATGGAAAGAGCACAGGCTTGGGAGTGACAGGACATGGGTTCTAATCCCAGCTCCGCCACTTGTCTGCTGTTTGATCTTGGACAAGCCACTTAACTTCTCTGTGCCTCAGTTACCTCATCTGTAAAATGGGGATTAAGATTGTGTGCCCCTCGTGGGACAACCTGATTACTTTGTATCTACCCCAACATTTAGAACAGTGTTTAGCACATAGTAAGTGCTTAACAAATACCATAATTATTATTATTATTAGAGTGAATGCCCAACAGAAAGAGAACTCTTTTCTCTGAAGGAGGGCAGCCTCAGAGGAAAGCCCAAAATTACCTTTCCTGGGTGAAAATGAAAGAAGCCAGGGTGCCTGTGAAGCAATCAGAGGCTCTTCATTCTATTTATTGCCATTATTCTTGTCTGTCTCCCCCGATTAGACTGTAAGCCCGTCAAAGGGCAGGGACTATATCTGTTACCGATTTGTACATTCCAAGCGCTTAGTACAGTGCTCTGCACATAGTAAGTGCTCAATAAATACTATTGAAGGAATGAATACTGAGCTAGCAGGAAACTATGATCAAGAGAGAGGGCCCCAGGACAAGGATATTGGTCACGAAAGGTAAACAGGGAAAAATCTCCATGAGAGTTTATGTGGGTATAGGGATGTGTTTGAGTTAGTTTGCAGTGGTTTGCTGTGGAGGTTGCCAGGGGAGCTAGATGAGGAGGGAGGGAGGGTGACAGGGTTTGTGTGACTGGGTGTTTATGAAGCCTCCAGCTCCCTATATAATTCTTCATCTTTAACCTTATCTCTGATAACTGCCTCCTGAGTTTGAATGCTGACTATAAATGCCAATCAGGGAGTCCTATGCACAGCTAAGAATACAGGAATATATTAAATAGTTAAATTTGACCATATCCTGGGGAAATGGGTAGACTGTAAGCTCATTTTTGGCAGAGAATGTGTCTACCAACTCTATTATATTGCTGTACTGTACTCTTTCAAGCACTCAATACAGTGCTCAACACAGTTAGTGTTCAATAAATATGATGTATGCAGTAGCGTGGCTCAGTGGAAAAGAGCCTGGGCTTTGGAGTCAGAGGTCATGAGTTCGACTCCCGGCTCTGCCACTTATCAGCTGTGTGACTGTGGGCAAGTCACTTAACTTCTCTGTGCCTCAGTTACCTCATCTGTAAAATGGGGATTAACTGTGAGCCTCATGTGGGACAACCTGAATTCCCTGTATCTACCTCAGCACTTAGAACAGTGTTCTGCACATAGTAAGCCCTTAACAAATATCAACATTATTATTATGATTGATTGATAGACTGAGGAAAGGGGAGAAGACTAATTCTTATTAACATAAACTTTATAGCACACGAATAATAGAATCCAAAAATCAAGCCCTCAAGGCTTCTGTTTGAATCACTAAAGATGTTTTCGTTTGAGAATTGCTTGAAGTAGGGCCAGGCAGCTGCCATCTTTGGAAAGGTCTAGGGGCAGCTTCCTCTCCTCATAACACCCTGAGGCTATACTTTACCTCACTTACCTTAGAGAGCCAGCACTGTTCATAGATTCTACATAGGACTACCCTATTAGAACCTATTTAAAGGTGTGTTAGTAGTAAGAATGTTTAATATTTAGGTCCATGAGGTATTACAAATGTTCTATGATTTTTACTTTCATAAACTTTATTAGCTAGAAATGGTGATTTTTTTAGTTCAATCATAATATATTATTCGATGTGGAATAAATGTATGTAGTATAAATAACTCAGAAGGGTTACACAATATAGTTTGCTACATAATGAAAGTCTTTTACAGGGTTTGTAATTGACTTTCTTTTAAAGAGAATAATTATAATAAATGATATTTAGTCACACACTATGTCGCACTTATGTGCTAACCCTAAAAGACCAAATTCTAGTCCCCAAAAATGCTCTTACAAGGGTTTCGTATTAGGACTCTAGATCCTTCAGCACCTCTTCATGCAATCTCCTCCCCTTCCACCTCTCCACAGACCTTTCCCAAGAGGAGTACAAGGTATTATCATCACCTTAATTTTTGAGCACCTATTGTACAATGCACCTGCAAGAGTATGATAACAGTATAAGGAACACTCTCTTCCTCAAGTAATCTCTCCAGAAGAAGGGAGGGTTAAAGAGTAGAATAATTAACCATTGCAGAAATTCTACCTTAAATTACTCCTCCCCCTCACTCCCCAGAACAAGTGCTGGAGACACTGGCTCTCAGGGGCAATTTGGTCCTGCACAAAGAGGGTTTACCATCCTCCCATCTAGGGAATGGAGTTCTGGAACACTGCCTGCTCTGCTCTGCCCTTGGAATATCCCTGATCCTGACCCTTCAAGTAGGAAAAAGGGAAGAGGAGAGAGAGAGAGAAAGAGAGAGCAATGTGAAGGAAAGGGGGAGGATAAAAGTAGTCCACTTACAGAATTTATCTTAGGCCAAATGTTATTCCAGGTGGCCCCATCTCTTTCTTTCTCCAACTCTACATGCAATACCAAAGTTTTCTTTGATTTAGAAGCATTCTCTTCAGCTTCCAGAAATCTTCCCTTAATTGTCTTACCAGAAATCTCAGAGTTGGGTCAGCAGACTCCAAAAACAGCCTGCAATTTCTGGGGCCTATATCCCCCTGGAATCATGTCTCCAGTTCCAAAAATTGCAAAGAGGAATAAGAGACACTGTGGACTCATAAACTAACGCAGTAGTAGAAGCTGACAGACTAGGGAGACATTGGTTCCTAATAAAACCCTACAAAGCAGTGATAATGCTACCAGAGAGACTGTGAAAGTGGGAGAACTGTGTGGCCTAGTGGAAATTATTAATTTTATTTAATTTTATATGATTTAATTAATGTTATATTAATGTCTGTCACCCATGCTAGACTGTGAGCTCATTGTGGGCAGGAAATGTGTCTGTTTATTGTTATAATGTACTCTCCCAACCACTTAGTACAGTACTTTGCAAAGAGTAAGCATTTAATAAAGATGATTGAATGAATTAAATTAAGTTAAAATTAATTTCATTAATTAATGAATTAATGAAAAAGAGCACAGGCCTGAGAGTCAGAGCACCTGGATTTTAATCCTGGCTACCCTACTCATCTTCTCTGTGATCATGGGTAAATTACTTCACTTCTCTATACCTCAGTTCCCTCAACTGTAAAATGGGGATTAAGACTGTAAGTGCTATGTGGGACAGAGACTGTGACCAATCCGATTACCTTGGATCTTCCCCAGGGCTTAATACAGTGCCTGGCACATAGTAAGCATTGTAAGCCCATCAATGGGCAGGGATTGTCTCTATCTGTTGCCGAATTGTACATTCCAAGTGCTTAGTACAGTGCTCTGCACATAGTAAGCACTCAATAAATAGAGAAGCAGTGTGGCGCAGTGGAAAGAGCACGGGCTTTGGAGTCAGGGCTCATGAGTTCGAATCCCAGCTCTGCCACTTGTCAGCTGTGTGACTGTGGGTAAGTCACTTCACTTCTCTGTGCCTCAGTTCCCTCATCTGTAAAATGGGGATTAAGACTGTGAGCCCCACGTGGGACAACCTGATTCCCCTGTGTTTACCCCAGCGCTTAGAACAGTGTTCTGCATATAGTAAGTGCTTAACAAATACCAATATTATTATTATTATTACTGTTGAATGAATGAACAAATACCACAAAAAAAGTAGAACAGAAAATGGTGGAGATGAGCAGGGCGGCAGTGACTGAAACTGAGGCTGAGGAAACAGGGTAAACTGGGAAATTCTGAACTAGCCAACTCTCTTCTGGGTTGAGGTTCAGTATTCTTCCCTAAAGTACAGGGGTTTGCCTTCAATCCCTCATCTCCTGACCAGACCAGGAGATCAGTAAAAAGAGATTACATTCAATCCCATTTGACACTGAAATTTGTTTAGAGAAAACAAAAGGAGAAGAAATGGGGAAATGTATTTGCCCCGCCATCCCAAAATAAAATTCTCATAAAGAAAATCATTACTTGCATATTTCAAGAATATTTGGAGCTAAAGTCAATTTGTTCATTTGCAAATGAAAGAGCTACTTCCACTTTTCAGTACTCCAATTCACGCTTTAAAAATTCAAGGAGGCGGCTTAACATCTGCTTCACACAACGTCAAATAACGGGGGTGTTGAGCACTAGACAGAACATTTTCTGGATGTTTTCATATGTTTCTTGTTGCTAAGGAAACAGTCTTCCTGAGATCTAGGCACCACAGTTCTGACACTTAGGATATCAGCTCTCTGAGAATTAGACATATTCAACTCACCATTATCGTTGGGGTTGCGGGTGAGAAGGGGGATGAAGAGGTTAAAATGGATCTATGGAATAAAGAATTAGTTTGAAGGCAAATTTTCTCTTTGGATTAATTTCCAAGATAACACATTGCCTTTTCTTAGGAACTGCTTAACATCTGTGTTGGGTTAGGACAAAGATGTAATGCTAAAAAAAAAAAAATCACTCCAAGGCACACGTTTCAGTTACCCATAACTTTAAGATCTAGTATATGCATGTGGAAATTTCTGAGCTAACACCCTTAGATAGACTGAAATCAGCATGGGAAGAGTCAATCATTTTTTCATGTTTAGGCAGTTCTTCGTTCTTATCTCGATTTCAGTCTGGCTTGTCCGGTCTCCCCTACTTAGACTTTTCTCTCAAAAATATTCCCAAACTACTCATGCAGCACCCTCTAGTTATCTAGTCTTAAATTAACCTTTTTTTTCTTTCCCAATGTGATAATATAAGAAAATATTTTGGACAACCTTTTGAAGGTGCCAGGCATGTTTGCTGCCAGCTCTAGTTTCAGTAATGAGTAGAGCATTGTGGCCTAATGGAAAGAGCACAGGCCTGGAAGTAAGAAGACCTGTGTTCTAATCCCAGCTAAACACTTGCCCACTGGGTGACCTTGGGCAAATCGCTTAATTTTTCTGTTCCTCAGTTTCCTCTTCTGTAAAATGAGGATTAAATTCCTGTTCTTTTTCTTACTTAGCCTGTGAACTAGCCCCATGCGGGATAGAGACTGTGTCCGACCTGATTTACTTGTATCTATCCCAGAGCTTAAAACAGTGTTGGACGTAGAGTAAGGATTTAACAAATACTACAATACATTTGTTTTTCACTCTCCAAGCCAAGAAGCATCAGGGACCCCTGAGAAAATCCTCATTGTCTTCAATGTGACTCAGATATAGTAGCACTGACAACCTTTAAATAGAAAGTACAGAAAGAGTATAAAAGCAGTTTGGCCCAAAATATGATTCTGTTGTCCTTAGAGAATTCACTGTTCAAATGGGATGACTTGGGTTAACCTGATGTTGTTTTATAAAGAAACTTTATTTACAAACCTTTGGGTAGAGGATCTTGGGCAAGCAGATGAAATTGGAGCATGTAAACTAGGATTCAAAAAAGAAGTGCCTTCTCACAAACTCAGACACACTATGACTGTGCTCAAGAGACTGTTTGATCTAGAATTAATACTGTCCTGTTCCTCTTTGGCAGACATTAATAGTAAAAATCAAGAATAGAGATGCATTTTTAAAGTGGTAGTTCTGAAAGATTTATTTATGAAGACTAGATATGGTGCTTAAGTAAGAGCCAATCATCTCTCATTAATTAGAGGATCCAAATTTTTCATTAACTCACTCTGGGCAGGGTACGTCTGCCAACTCTGTTTAACTGTACTCTCATAAGCACTTAGTACAGTGCCCTGCACATAGTAAGCACTCGATAAATGCCATTGATGATCATTAATGAGAGGGACTCAAACAATCATAAGAAAAACCTTTGTATCAATAAATTCCATTGAACAAAGTCCTCTCAATTGGACTTCCAGGTTGCAAATATAGAGTGCTTAAGGTAATAGTAGTAGTAGTATTTATTAAGTGCTTAATCTGCTCTCTTACATCTCATATTAGGTAAAATAAGTTATCTTCCATTACTACGGGATTCACCTCTGAACTCTCAGTTTTTTGCTGTTAATTGCAGGAAAGACATAATTACCATTTATCTAAAAAGTTGGACTAGTGGACTTTGATCATTTTTCAATCATGAATTTTCAGCTATTACAAATTCTTGGAAGAACAGCGTTCTCAGTTGCCTTATCCACTTTCTTATTTTCCTCATGATTCACAGTTAAATCAGCAGAAAGAAAATTATCAAACACATTTTGGAGATTTTGACAGAAATTCCAGCAATGCCTTAATTATGACTCAGTGTTTGAACCAGAACACTCAGCATTCCACCTTCACAGAGCTTGTTTGTTTTTTGGGGTGTTTTTTTCCGGGGGGCGGGGGGGACAGGGGAGGTAGAAAAATTGGAACTTTAAGCTTTTAAGATATTGAACTCTAATTCACAAAAACATTCTGCCCAGTTATGTTTAAATAATATTTCATCTCCAATCCTTATAGCAACACAAAAGCAGTTGCAAATATAACAGTTTTCTCCAATGAACAAACCATTTCAATCAAGTGGTTTTATCTTCAAGAACATCCCAATACTTCACTTAGTGCAAGAGGTGAAAAACAAATAGCAGGTACTTAATACATGTCAGCAATTGCATAGCAGAAAAGTAAAGATATGGGCTTTGTAAGGAAAATTATGGGAATTTTTAAATTTTTAAAAGATTACCCTGCTTCTACTACTCCCTAGCAAGTGTTCAGAAATTCCAATCTCCAAGTACTAAAAACAACAATAATAATAATATTTCTTAAGCACTAAGTATGAACCAAGAATTGGATTAGATACCAGATAATACTTGTACTCGCCCAGGCACTTAGTACAGTGCTCTGCACATAGTAAAGGTCAAATTTGATTGAGTGATAATTGGGTCAGACACAGTCCTTAGCCTACATGGGGCTCACAGTCTAATTAGGGTATTTAATTACAGTCTGAAAAAGTAGTTAATTTTCATTTTATAGATGAGGAAACTGAAACACAGAAAA
Source organism: Ornithorhynchus anatinus (assembly GCF_004115215.2). NCBI lineage: Eukaryota > Metazoa > Chordata > Mammalia > Monotremata > Ornithorhynchidae > Ornithorhynchus > Ornithorhynchus anatinus. Next base: position 143,935,399 of record NC_041728.1, read on the forward strand.
TAAATATATTAATGGCATTTATTGAGTGTTTACTCTATGCAGAGCACTGTACTAAGTGTTTGAAATAGTACAATACAATCTTCTCTGGACTGTTAGCTCAATGTGGGCAAGGAATGTGTCTGTTGATTGTTATACTATACTCTCCCAAGCACTTATTACAGTGCTCTGTACACAGTAAACACTCAATAAATGTGATTGAATAAAAACACAAAGTTAGTAGACACAGTATTCCACTCCCAGGAGGAGCTTACATTCCACTGGGCAAAGTTAAGTGATTTCTCCAAGGCCACACAGCAGGCAAGTGGAAGAGGTGGGATTAGAGCCCAGATCCTCTGACTACCAGGCCTGTGCTTTTTCCAGTCCACATTGCTTCTCAGGACAAACTTATTGATGAATTTAACACAGAAACACACTGATTTTCATCCTATATTTTACCACTAATCTTCAATCCAGAAGCCTACTGTTAACCTTTTTTTTCTTAATTCCTAGAAAGACTATTTGATCAGTAGCATTTAATATGTACTGTGTGTATATCACTGCACTAAGATTGTGGGATAGTACAAAAGATTTCAAAGAGAAGATAGATCCCTGCCTTGAAGAACCATACAGTCTAGTGTAAACTCTAAACTGTAAGCTTGCTGTGGGCAAGGAATGTGTTTGTTACATTGTTGTTTGTACTCTCACAAGTGCTTAGTACTGTGCCCTGCACACAGTAAGCACTCAATAAATACAACTGATTGATCGAATGATAGTGGGGGAGACTACTAGCTAAATGAATTACAGGTAAAGGGACTGATAGAGTATATAAGATAGAGTTAAAAGTGCTATAGCAGATTTGGTGACTTATAGGCTTATTCGACTATATGATAGGCTTGACTGGGTTAAGGGATGCTTCAAACTACTCTCTCCTTCCATGAGACAGAGACTGTGTGTGTGTGTGAATTCACTGAAGGTATGATGAGAATTGCACTAGAAATCAACACGTGACTAGCTCATTCTGTTTGAAATATATAGAGGGAACTTTCAGAAGGCTCTTCCTAAATTTTGAAACTGTACTCCTGTCACGGCCTATCCATTGCCCTGACAAGAAACCATTGGTCAGTTGGTCTATTTTGAAGGTAAATTACGGGGGAAGAATGAGGCTCCTGCAACCTACTTTCTCTGTCTGGGTTTTTTTTAAATCAGGGCTTTTGGCTGATCTGAATAACTGCTTGTCTTCTATAGCGTTTTGTGCTTTGGTAAGCAACCCTTGATGATTATAGTCTCATGATTTTCTGAAGCAGCTGTCTTCCTTTAGAGCAAGAACTAAGAAGTAGCAAGGAGATTTAACTCTTGAGAACTCACTCTTCTTGAGAGCATTAGCATTTATATGGAGGGGGTTGGGGGAAGGTACACATTGTTTCTTAGCACTGGTGCATTTTTTCCAGAAAAGTAATATGTGCTCAGTTGCCATACATTCAATATTCTCTTTATGTGAACTGAACCCTGGAGTACCCCTTCCCAGGCATTTTGACATATGTCTGGCTTGGCTTTCTGTTTAAAATGAACATTTGTTTCAAGGGAGAAGAAGCCAAGGCTCGCCTTTCTTGTATTGTTTTCAGCTCCTCATTGCCCAATTTACCACCTTGCTTTCTTGTTTACTTGTGCAGGTGGAAACCACTCATTGCTGCTTTAATTAGATACACTGTTAAGCCTAATCTGCAGTCTTGTTTAACTAATGGAATTGAGTTGTCCATTGACCAGTAGTTTTCATTTTCTCAAGTTACTAATGATGAAAGTTTAATTCCTCTGTTGGTCATTTGAGACTGCAGGCCTCTCTCGAATTGAAAATCTGCTCCTATAAATACTCCCAGCTCTTTGGTATATTCTACACTCACTTTTCACATAAATCAACCCAGCTTGCTGGTGATCCCCAAAAGCACAGTAGGTTTTGAAGACATTAAGGAGACACCCAGAAGTATCTTGATTGTTAAGAAAAGAAAGCGTCGGGTCCCGTTGGATTTGTTTTGTCTTTACCGGAGTCTAATGCAAGAGGGAAGTACTTATATTTTCTTCTGTGGAAAAAGGTTCAGTATATAAAATATGCAAATGGATTATGTTATCACTGCTGGCAACACACATCTTTTTCAGCCCCACCAAAGACTTTTCAGAAAAATATGATGATTCTCTTATATTTTTTGAAGACAGACCTACTACTTATTTAAACATCCTTAGAGTACTCTCTTCCGATCTGATTTTCCCTTTCTCCCTCACGCACTTGCCCAAGATCGCTCAAAAATAACTGGCAAATCAGGATAAGGAGTAGGACTCTGTCTCCTTGTAATTAGTCTTTTTTATGGTATTTGTTAAGGGCTTACTATGTGCCGGGAACTGTTCTAAGCACTGAGGTTGATTCAAGATAATCAGATCAGAGAAAGTCCCTATCTCACATGAGACTCATAGTTTTAATTCCCAATTTACAGGTGAGGTAACTGAGGCACAGAGAAGTTAAGGTTACAAAGAAGACAAGTAGCAGAGCTGGGATTAGAACCCAGGTCCTTTTGACTCCCAGGTTCATGCTTTTTCCATTAGGCCATGCTGCTACTCAAAAGTCATTCTGTCTCTTCAACAGAAATTTTAGTAATTTTGTTTGACAGGACCAGGCTGCTCCAGGGCTTAAAGCCAGCAGGTTGAATTCCTTCTATCTGTATGTTTTGATCTCCATCTTGAAGCCCAAGAAATAAGCTTCTTGGAATGTAGCTGTCTTGTGCCCCAAGCTTCCTAACATGGAAAAGTTTAGCAGTTTAGCATTTTCAAATGCTACTCATTTCATTTTTCTTGCCCTCTCTTTCTTTATCCACAATTGGCACTTGCATTACTAAACTTTGCCATTGAAATTGAGAGGTTTATTCAACAAAGGTGTGCAGACAGGATCCAAGAACAGGAGGACTGTTAACAGACTCTTTTTAATGTGTTCTTCTACTGGCCTGGCCCAGAAAAGGGAGCTTTCGAGAAGCTGGTATGGCCCTACTCCTGGCTCTCTGGCTGCTGTGCTGGTGTGAGACATTTTAATGCTATTTCTTTTTTTGAAACAGAAGACCTCATGAAAGGATCAAGGGACTGTGAGACAGGAGACTCATGCTCTGTCTCACCTCTGCCATTGACCTACTGTGGAAACGCTCTGAGCCTCATTTTCCTCATCTTTAAAGAGGTTAAAATAAATTATGAGCCCTGTGTGAGAAGAACTGAGTTCCATCTCACAATCTTGTAACTATCCCAGCAATTAGCATTAGTAAGCACTTAACAAATGCAATTATTATTTAACTTTTTCTCTTTCACTCCTTCACTACCTACAGTTTTCTTTTAATGGCATTTGTTAAGTAATTACTATGTATCGAACGCTGTTCTGCCTTCTGGGGTGGATACAAGTTTATCAGGTTGAACTCCCGTTTAGATTGTGAGCGTGTTATTGGGCAGGGATTGTCTCTATCTGTTGCCGAATTGTACATTCCAAGTGCTTAGTACAGTGCTCTGCACATAGTAAGCACTCCATAACTATGATTAAATGAACAGAGTCCCTGTCCCATGCGGGACTCACAATCTAAGCAGGAGGGAGAAGAGGCATTGAATTACCATTTTACAGATAAGGAAAATTAAGCACAGAAAAGTTAAGTGACTTGCCCAAGAGCACCCAGCAGGCAACTAGCAGAGACAAAATTAGAACCCAGGTCTTGACTCACAAGACTATGCTCTTTCCACTAGGCCATATTGCTGCCATTGCTACCTGGATAATTCAGGTTATGGCAATTTGAAAACATGAATTATATGATATTCTAATTTTCGGATTTATATTCAGTAACATACACAGTGTCTTTTCAACACAGTCACAGATAGTTGTAAATGGTGTCCATTAGAAAAATTGAATCAGCTTTAACTGTCTTGAAGGAGTATCACCAAAGACTTAGCATTCCTTTGGTTCTCTGTCATCGGGTCCCAGTGTTTTCTAATGGAGATATCATACCATATTTAATCACATAATTGTTCCACTTTTCTCTGTAATTTTTGAAACACTGAAAAAGAGCATTTAAAGGGCTAATATCCGGAGCCTCTAAGAATTAAGTCTAACGATAAGGAGAACAATAGAAAAAGAAGAAAAAAAAAAGGAGGAGGAAAGGCAGGGAGAAGGAAGAGGACTATAAAAGGGTACTTGAGACTGTACTCTTCCAAGTGCTGTACTTACTGAGTCATTTACAATCAATCAGTGGAATTTACTGACCAGTTAATGTTTGCAGAACACTGTACTAAGGTGCTTGGGAGAGTCCAAACAATAGAGTGGGTAGACGCAATCTGATCCCTGCCCAGAAGGAGCTTAATGTCCCTGCTGTACTGTCCTTTTCTCACTCTTCTCTTCCGTTACTGGCTCATTGCAATCTTATTGAATCAACTACCCTCTTTCTCCCAGGCATCCAGCAATCACTGATCATATTATTTTGTAGTACAAAATAATATTTTATTTCCTCCTCAAAAATTGGGATTAGGCAGATATATGGTGGAGGCTAATGTGCAATAAGGTATATGGTGCATTATTTGTCTAGAACTGTTCTTTGAGTTAAAAAAACCTTATAACGATGAAATTTTATCAATATAGTAATAATAATAATAGTATTTGTTAATCACTTACTATGTGCCAGGCACTGTACTAAGCTCTGGGGTAGATACAAGCAGAATGGGTTGGACAGTCTCTGTCCTCATAGAGATCACAGTCTTAGTCCCCATTTTACTAATGAGATAACTGAGGCATGAAGAAGTGAAGAGATTTGCCCAAAGGCTTCAAAGCAGACAGGTGGCAGAGCCAGAATTGGAACCAATGACCTTCTGACTCCCAGGTCCATACTCTATTCACTAGTCCACACACTCCACTCCGTCACCAGCACCTGCTGGTCTCACCTTCACAATATCACCAAGATCCGCCCTTTCCTGTCCATCCGAACTGCTACCTTAATATCCCAACTGGATTATTGTTTTGGCCTCCTCTCTGATCTCCCTTCCTCCTGTCTCTCCCTACTCCAGTCTATTCTTCATTCCTTTGCCCGGATCATCTTTCTACAGAAACGCTCTGGGCATGTCACTCCCCTCCTCAAAAACCTCCAGTGGTTACCTCTCAAAACAAACTCCTCACTCTTGGCTTCAAAGCTCTCCATCACCTTGACCCCTCCTACCTCACCTCCCATCTCTCCTTCTACATCCCACCCCAGACACTCCGCTCCTCTGCCACTCACCTCCTCACAGTCCCCCATTCACGTCTGTCCCGCCATCGACCCCTGGCCCACGTCCTACTGCTGTCCTGGAATGCCCTCCCTCCTCACATCTGCCAAACTCTCTTCCCCTCTTCATAGCACTACTGAGAGCTCACCTCATCCAGGAGGCCTTCCCAGCTGAGCCCCCCCTTTCCCTCTGCTCCTCCCCCCTTCACCATTCCCCCTTCTCCTGCTCTCTGCTCTTCCCCGTTCCCCTCCCCTCAGCACTGTGCATATTTATATATATTATCTATTCCTCTTTTTTCTTAATATGTATATATCTATGATTCTATTTATCTTGATGATGTCTGCACCAGACTACTTGTTTTGTTCTGTTTTGCTTTGTTTTCTGTCTCCCCCATTTAGACTGTGAGCCCATTATTGGGCAGGGATTATCTCTATCTGTTGCTGAATTGTACATTCCAAGTGCTTAGTACAGTGCTCTGCACATAGTAAGCGCTCATTAAATATTATTGAATGAATATTCCATGTTGCTATATGCAGGTGTGGCTGATAAAATGGAATGACTGACAATCCCTTTCATACAGTATGCTTTCTTCACTGTTTTTTATTGGCTCCACTCCTATTCTGCCCAGAGATCTTCAAAGTGGTCCCTTTAAATTTCCCTGACGTTAAACTCAATCACTCAAAATCAGTAGTTCTTAATGGGGGACTACTGCGGCCGAGTACTGAGCTAAATTCTTAGGAGAGCACATAAACATAATCCCTGCACTCATGGAGTTTACAACCTAGCAGGGGAGATAGATATTTTAAATAATATCTATTTAATATCTTATATCTAATACATTTACAGACAGATGAAGAAGGTAACGGGAATATGTGCATGAGTTAGATATTAAGTAACAGTGTAGATAAAGTATATTCTTAAATGATTCAGGAGGCTGAAAGTAATTGCTAATTTCCTACTAAGGATTGCAAGTTAAATTGGGGTAAGTCTCATTTCATTCTAGGGAACATATTAATGATAATATACTTATTAATGATAATTACTTTGACAATTTATGAACATTCCCTTTTTTATGTTCTTTGTTAAGTGCTTACTATGTGCCAGGCACTGCTCTAAGTGCTAGGGAAGATACAAGCTAATCAGGTTGGACACAGTCCATGTCCCACATAGAAGTCACAGTCTTAATCCCCATTTTTCAGATGAAGTAACTGAGGCTCAGAGAAGTGTAATGACTTTTCCAAGGTCACACAGCAGACAGGTGGTGGAATCAGAATTACAACCCAGGTTCTTTTGACTCCCAGATCTGTGCTTTATCCACTAGGTCACACTGCTTCCCTATGGCCACTCATCATACACGTGTTTTCAGCACTTACTTTATGTCTTGAAGAATGATTTAATGTCAACTTCCTTTATCTTCAAGCTTCTACAATCCTATCTTAGACAAACTGTCATTGTTTGGAACAGGCTTCAGTATTAGTACAGTTAACTACTCAGTTTCTGTGCCCCTGAGGTGGCTTATGTACATTTTAGCATTCCTCAGGGCTCCAGTGAGGATCTTGCTCTTTTCAGTGTGTAGATATTACATCTGCACAAGGTTCCCTCATGTACCATTAAGACTCCACTTTAGAGCTTCGAAATATGTCTACAATCACTGTCTCCTCTTTCCCAATTCTCTTCTTCACCCACAACTACTTGGTTTCTGTCCCCTTCACTCCACAGAAACCAACCTCTCAAAGGTCACCAGTGATCTCATTCTTGCCAAATCCAATGACTTCTCAGCTTCACTGAAAAGCTTCACTGTCCTCTCCTGGTTCTCCTACTGTCTCTGTGACCACTCATTCTCAGTCTTTTTCACTGGCCCCTCCTCTGCCTCCCATCCCGTAAGTGTGAGGTTCCCTCAACTTTCAGTTCTGGGTCCCCTTCTCTCCATCTACACCCACTCCCTTGGAAATCTCATTCACTCACATGGCTTCAACTACCACCTCTATGAGAATGACATTCAAATCTACATCTCCAGGCCTGCTCTCTCTCCCTCTCTGTAGCCCCCTGCCTTCATGACATCTCTAACTTGGTTGTTCTTCCGTCACCTCAAGCTTAACATATCCAAAACAGAGCTCCTTATCTTCTCACCCAAGCCTTGTCCTTCCCCTGGCTTTCCCATCACTGTATATGGCACCACCATCCTTCCCATCTCACAGGTCTGTAACCTTGGCATTATCCTTGCCTCCTCTCCCTCATTCAACCCACATATTAGAGCCATCACTAAATCCTATCAGTTCTACCTTTACAACATCGCTAAAATCTGTTCCTTTCTCTCCATCCAAACTGCTACTGCATTAATACAAGGACTTATCATTTCCCGCCCTGATCATTGTATCAGCCTCCTTGCTTACCTCCCTGCCTCCTGTCATTCTCCATCCCAGTCCATACTTCATTCTGCTTCCCAGATCATTTTCCTTCAAAAGCATTCAGACCACCTTTTCCCATTCCTCAAGAAACTCCAGTCATTGACCTACACAAACAAAAACTCCTCACTATTGACTTGAAAGCACTCAATCACCTTTCCCCCTCCTACCTTACCTGGCAATTCCTCTACTACAACCCAGCATGCACACTTCATTCCTCTAATACTAACCTTCTCACTGTACCTCGGTCTGGCCTATCTTGCTGCCAACCTTTCGCCCACATCCTACCTCTGGCCTGGAATGCCCTCCCTCCTCCTATCAGACAGATAATTGTTCTCTCCCACTTCAAAGCCTTATTGAAATCACATCTCCTCCAAGTAGCCTTCCCTGACTAAGCCCTCCTCTCCTCTTCTCCCATTCCCCTCTGCATTATCCTGAGTTGCTCCTTTCATTCATCCTCCCTCCCATCCCCACAACACATATGTATATATCTGTAATTTATTTATATAAATTAATGTCTGCTTCCCCTTCTAGACTGAGTTTGTCATGGGCAAAGAATGTAACTATTTATTGTTGTGTTGGAAAAGCAGCATGTATTACGGGCTTTGGAGTCAGAGTTGAGGGTTCTCATCATAGCTCTGCCACTTGTCAGCTGTGTGACTGGGCAAATCACTTAACTTCTCTGTCCCTCAGTTACTTCATATGTAAAACAGGGATTATGACTGTGAGCTCCACGTGGGACAACCTGATTACCTTGTATCTATTCCAGCTCTTAGAATAGTGCTTGGCACACAGTAAGCGCTTAACAAATACCATCATTATTACTATTATTATTGCACTATCCCTAGCACTTCTTACAATGCTTTGCACGCAGTAAGCACTCAATAAATACAATTGAATGAATGTCCTCCCATCAAAAACAGAACTCCTTATCTTCCCATCCAAACCCTGTTCTCCCCTTGACTTTCCCATCACTGTAGGTGACACCACCCATCCTTCCTGTCTCACAAGCCTGTAACTTTGACATTATCCTTGACTCCTATCTCTTATTGAATCCACATATTCAATCCATACTAAATCCTGTTGGTTCTACCTCCACAATATCACTAAAAGCCATTCTTTCCTCTCCATCCAAACTGCTACTATGCTAATCCAAGCACTTATCCTATCCCACCGTGACTACTGTATCAGCTTCCTTGCTGGCCTGCCTGCCTCCTGCCTCTCTTCATTCCAGTCCATACTTCACTCTACTGCCTGGATCATTTTCTACAAAAATGTTTAGTCCATGTTTTCCCACTCCTCAAGAATCTCCAGTGGTTGCCCATCCAACTCCAAATCAAACAGAAACTCCTTGCCATCGGCTTTAAATAACTCAATCCCCTTGCCTCCTTCCACTTCACCTGGCTACTCTCCTACTATATAACCCAGCCTGCATACTTTGCTCCTCTAATGCCAACATACTCAATGTACCTCAATCTGATCCACCTCTCCACTGACCTCTCATCCACATCCTGCCTCTGGCCTGGAATGCCCTGCCTCTTCATAGTCAGCAGATCCCACCTTCAAAGCCTTATTGAATACGCATCTCCTCCAAGAGGTCTTCCCTGACTAAGCCCTCTTTTCCTTTTCTTCCACTCCCTTCTGCATCACCTTGACTTGCTTCGTTTATTCATCCCCCCTCCCAGACCAACAACACTTATGTACATATTTGTAATTTATTGATATTAATGTTTGTCTCCGCCTCTACTCTATAAGCTCATTGTGGGCAGGGAATGTGTTTGTTATTTTGTTATACTGTACTCTTCTAAGTGTACTCAAATGATTGATTGAGATACTGGCTTAGCTTTCTTTTCTCATTCAACTGCTTCATAAAGAATTAATTCTGTTATGAGAGGCTAGCATTTGACTCAAGTTTAAGTTCTGCCCCTTCCTTTATTATAAGTTAAATTTTTTTCAAGTTTTCTGAGACCCTTGTGGGAATGAAGACTGCCATTTTATTGATAGGGTTGGCTTCAGATGTTAAGCTACACTGAGATGGTGAGCAGTTCACCAGCTCTACTATTCCATGTTGATGATGTCATTTCACTTGCAGCATAGTGGAATAATATCACAGGGCAGTCCATTCAAATCCCCAAATCTAGAATGTTTTCCCAATGAGACCCCTAACCCTGGTCCCTTGCTCTGAAGCTATCATGATCCCCAGTCCTCCAGGCTTCTGGTCACACAGGTGGGGCTTCCGACTCGGTCTTGAGGGCTTTCAAATTTTTCACTTCCCTGACTCAAGGGTCACCTCAAATTATTGGGCTTTGATCCAAGCAACTCCCTCACAGGCTGAAACCAGTACCATCTACTAAACTTTGGTGGCATCAAAACAGTACTTCAAAATTAGAGAAATAATACCCCGCTATCCATGACTACGTCATGACCTTCATTCTGACTAGTTTTGGATATCTTTTTCTAGCAGAAGACTGTCTTATTGTGTCTCATTAGGACAAAATAGTGTACTTGGAAATCAACATGTAACTGCATCATTCAGCTTCACTTCAGTGTTTGAACTAAGGTTTCAAAGCAGAGGAAGTTAATGAAGCAAGCATAAAATGTAAATTCATGCAAATAAGAGTTGTTTAGCTAACAAACCTCAATACCAAGACATTCTACTTTTCATTAATTATACAGAAATAACCTAAATTAAATTTACTTTTCTGTTACAGTCTAAATTTTCCCCTTGCCTGATCTATGCATCAGTGGTGATGGTAAATAACTAACCCTTCTGTCAATCCCCCAGTTACAGACCTCAACCTCAAAACTCTATCTTCATTAATATTACCTATCACCTGCCTCCCTCATAAGAATATTAATTGAGAATCCATAAGCTAGTGATGGAAAAATTGAGGTTTCTGTGAGCAGAAGGTGTTATATGAGCAAACTGCTCCCTTGAGGAATCAATCCAACAAGGGTATTTATTGATCATTTATTCTGTGCCGAGCACTAATACTAAGAACTTGGAAGAATACAACACAGTAGAGTATTTCCACAAGGAAGCTTAGAGGCGGGGATAGACATTGAAATTCAATTGTAGATGGATATGTTTATCAATCCTATGGGGCTGGAATGGGGGAGAATATTCCAACACTTGAGGGCATACAGATTCAAATGCATAGGTGACGCAGAAGGAAGGGTGAATAGGGTAACTGAGAGCTTAAGACATGGAAGGCCTCTTCTTAGAGAAGATCTGATTAGAGTAGGTAGGGCTTTAAAGGTGGGAAAGTGATAGTTGTTGGATACAAAGCGGAAGGGAGTTCTAAGGGATGGATGTGGGCAAAGAGATCAGTGGAGAAATAACAAGATTAAAGAAGAGAAGTGTGCCAGTGAGTTGTAGTAGATCAGCAAGGTAAAGTAGGAGGGAGAGAGATGAATGAGTGCCTAAAAGTCAATTGTAATGAATTTCTATTTGAAGTAGAGATGGATGGGCAACCACTTGAGGTTTATGAGCAGTGAGGAAGACATGAACTGAATGGTTTTTCAGAAAAATAGTCTAGGCAGCAGGGTGAATAATGGACTGGAGAGAGGAGAGAGAAGGGGCAGGGAGGACAGCAAGGAGGCTGATGCAGTAGTCAAGGTGGGATAAGTGCTTGGATTAGTGTGGAAGCATTTTGGACGAAAGAAGGGGAGGAGTCTAGTGATATTGTGGAGGCAGAACTGGCAAGATTTGGTAACAGACTAAATGCAGGTTGAAGGAACAGATGATTTAAGGGTAATATAAGGGATACAGGCTTATGAGACAGGTAGGGTGGTCATGCTATCTCAAGTGTTGGGAAAATCTGGAGAAGGGCAGGATTTGGGTGGGAAGATAAAGAGTTCTGTTTTGGACATCTTAGGTTTGAGGTATCAGCAGCACATCCAAGTAGAGTTGTCCTGAAAGCAGGATGAAATGCAAGGCAGTAGACAAGGAGAGAAGACAGAGCTGAAGAGGTAGCTTAACAAATGCCATCATCACCATCATCACCACACTAAAATGGAGCACAGGCCTGGGAGTCAGAGGACCTGGGTTCTGATCCTAGCTCTGCCAAATATCTGCTATGTGTCCTTGGACAAATCATTGAGTTTATCTGTGCTTCAGTTATTTCATCTGAAAATGGGGATTAAGACTGTAAGGGACATGGACTGTGTCCAAACTGATTAGCTTTTAACTACCCCAATGTTTAGTACAGTGCCTACCACACAGTAAGCACGTAACATAGAAAAGAGAAAGCAGACCTAGTGAAGGTGAGCAAATACTCTAGTACTGTGCAGTCAAAAAGTATTTATTATCCACCTACTGCGTGTAGAGCAAGATGATAAGCAGTTGTACCAAAAAAAGAAACAACCCCCATATTCAAGGAGTTTACAGTCTACTGGGGGAATCAATGTAGAAAGACACTAGGCCTGGGAGTCAGAGCATCTGAGTTCTAATTCTGGCTCTGCCACGTGTCTGCTCTGTGATCTTAGACAAGTCACTTCACTTCTCTGTGCCTCAGTTACATCAACTGTAAAATGGGGATTCAACCCTACTTACTTTGACTGTGAGTCTCAAGTGGCGTAGGGACTATGTCCATCCTGAGTAACGTGTATCTACCCCAGTGCTTAGAAGAGACCTTGGCACATAGTGAGCACTTTAATACCATCCATTGATCATCATCAACTGAGAACTTACTGGGAGCAGAACACTGTACTAAGAGCTAAGGAAATTACAATACAATAGAGTTGATAGATGATATTCTTGCCCGCAAGGAGCTTACAGTCTACAGGAGGAGTAAGCCAGCACTTAAATAATTTACAGATTGGAGAGCAATGACCTAGAATATATTACTCTATATATTCTAGAGTATGTAATATAGGAGCATAAGTGTTATGTAGGCTGTGTTAAACTAAGTATTTAGGTGGCAGTCAGAGAGTACAAGGTTGGAGTATAAAAGATTACTCAGGGAAAACCTCGCAAGAAACTACATGGCCTGGTGGAAAGAGCACAGGCCTTGGAATCAGAGAACCTGGGTTCTAATTCTGAACAGCTACTTTTCATTCATTTAATCATATTTATTGAGCGTTTACTGTGTGCAGATCACTGTACTAAGTGCTTGGGAAGTACAGTCCCCAAGTACTTCACTTGGGAAGTACAAAACAGCTACTTGTTTGCTGTGTGACTTTGGGCAAGTCACCTAACTTTTCTGTGTTTCAGTTACCTCATCTGTAAAATTGGGATTAAGACTGTGAGCCCCATGTGAGGCATGGACTGTGTCCAAACTGATTATCTTGTATCTGCTCCAATGTTTCCCCTCTCTGGGTCACACCTGGATAATTCCCAGTCCTCTACCAGTCTTGACTACAGGAAAGAGAGTCAGGCAGAGGCATACCCATTCCATTCCCAGCTTGGGCAGTGACTAGCCAGTGGAAGACTGCTCGGCAGCAGCGGCATTGGAGAGAATCAAGGGTGAAGACTTAAATTTACTGTGAGAAAGGAGGCAATGGTAAGCCACTTCTGTATTTTTACCAAGAAAACTCTATGGATACACTACCAGAATGATTGCAGATGGAAGTGGGGCATTCTGGGAGAGATGTGTCCATAACATAGCTATGGGTCGAAGACGACTCGATGGCATAAAACAAAACCCCAGAGTTTAGTACAGTGACTAGCACATGCTAAGTGCTTAACAGGTACCATTTAAAAAAAATGAAAAAACTTCCTAGAGGAGATGTGATCTCAAAAGGACTTTGAATCTGGAGTTTGCTGTGGTCTGTCAGAATAAGGGGGAGGGTGTTCCAGGCACATTGCCCTTGAGATAGCTCTGTGCTTAAGAGATATAATCCCTTTTCCTTCACTCTATGAAAAGCAAAAAGTAAATTGCCCATTGGCTCTCAGTGGCCTTGATACCATGTTCCTGAGCCCTGTGCAAGCAGTCCTTAATCCATTTCAAAGCATAGTTTCTAGTGTCTAAGGCTCATTGTAAAAAATGAAGTATCTCAGATCCAGAGAGGTTAAATACTTTGCCATTCATATAGCAAATTAGCAGATGAGTCAACAGCTCCTGACTTCCATCCCTTAGAACAATGTCTTAAACTGTCATGCAGTTGAATGGTATTTCAAATTAAACATACACGAGTCATTAATCCTTGTACATTAGTGGAAAAGTAATTTAACAGAGTGTCTACACTTTCGTATCGACTGAAAACTCTTTGACTCATAATGGTATATAGATGAGCAGGCCTGACACCTTATTTTGTTGCACTGTTGTCATGTAGGCCTCTTCACTACTGGGTAAGATTTGACATATCGACTCTTGTCCAGCTAGTTCACACCGGCAAAACAGAGTCCAAAGTAAATTTCTAAGCCTAAAGTTAGAGACCAATAATTAAATGGGCTAAACTTTCCCATTTTTGTGGCTGCTAGGACCTGGGGGTGGGGAGAGCAGTTTCTCCAACATTGCCTAGATGCCTGTCCCAGCCGGTCCCATATCAGGATCCATTTTCCTTATAAACTATATTTAATGAGCAGCTACTGTAGGCAAAACACTGACTTAAGTGCTTCAGAAATACACAGGAGTAGCAAAAAAAAAAAGAAAAAAACAAGCCATAATTCTGGCCCTCTAGGAGTTTGCAATATAATAGGAAGGTTGAAGGAAAAGTACCTACAACAGAATTTGAGCAAATCTGAGGTCAACTGCCAACCTATGTCTTTTGCACATCATCATCAGCCTAAGCACTTTGATCATGAGCATTTGTTCCACATCACGTTCGTTCCATAAAGACAACTTTTGCCGACTTCAAAGGAAGCCCTTTCACACAGGATACAAATGTCAAGCAGTATCAGATCCATTTTAGGCAGGTTGACTATACAAAGAGTTATTGAAACTGGTTGCCAGACCCCCATAGAAGGCGAGCCAATCTGGGTAATTAGAGAAGTAGCATGGCCTAGATGAAAAAATACGGGCCTGGGATTCGGGGCACCTGGGTTCTAATCGGAGCTCTGCCACTTGTCTGCTGTATGACCATGGCAAGTCATTTCACTTCCCTGTGCCTCAGTTGCCTCATCTATAGAATGGGGATAAGACTGTGAGCTCCTTGTAGGACAGGGACTCTGTCCAACCTGTTCATCTCATATCTACCCAAGTGCTTAGTAGAGTGCCTGGAAAATAGTAAGCACTTAACAAATACCATTAAAAAAAAAACCTATACTAAGTGCTGAGTAATTCTGGGGATGAAAATAATTCCCTTGAAACTGGCTTAGTCATGCTACCCCAGCCAGGTAGTCCCTGGGCTATGCAGTTCCATTAGAAATTTCATCTCAGGGTTGCAAAGGGACAGGGAGAGATGGATCTAGGAAAAATTCAGCCTCAGATCACCAGTATTGTTATTCTCTCATTGCCTTGTTCCATCAAGCTGAACTCCAGTGCAGCAAAAGGGCACTGTGAAACAGGAGTGCAATTGCAGCATCTGCTCAGCAAATCTCCAAGGGCAGCCAGGTGTAAGCCCAGCTGCTTTAGAGAATCTGGAGTGAGATAGAAAAGAAGAGGGAAGCAGAGAGAGGAGAGGGTGGTGGAAAATGGATAATTCCATAGTTTCTCCTCTCCAGACCCAGGAGGGTATTTTGCTTCAAGTTGTCAAACTCAAAAAATAGGCTCAGATTACCAGATATTATTATTACTGGAAATAGTCTAATAAGATCATGAGTCAGACGTAATTTCACCTAGTCCAGAAAGCATACTTTCATTATAAAGGATAAGGATAAGAAAATAAATTTTGCCAAAACCCTATTTGGTTGAGTGAGAAGTAGCATGGAGAAATCTGCAGAAAGAACCAAGAAATTTTAAAAGCCAGTGATTGAGTAGAACTACATGCACTTTTGTGTATTTTCTATTTATCTGAAGAGTCAATTATTTGTTCAGCTGTTTCATCCTACTGTGCTTTTTCCTGCTTCCTGCTTTATCCTTGTTCTTCTCCAGCATTCACCAACTGTAAATATTCTTTTTCTGTTTCTCCTGTTAGATATAAGCTCTCTGAGGGCATGAAATATAGGCCTCATGATTCCTATACCTAGCACTTAGTAGGTGCTCAATAAAGATCATTGATTACTTAGAAACAGGTGTTCTTTGCATTAAATATTTAAAATAAAAGTAAAAACATTTTTTAAAATCCTCTCAAGTTTGTACACTCAGCCCCCAGAAATTATGTACCTACCTTCATATCTTTATGACTATGAGCCCCACGTGGCAGAAGGATTGTGTCCAACTTGAGTTTCTTGTGTCTGCCCACGCACTTTAGAACAGCGCTTGACACATGGTAATCACTTTAAAAATACCATAATTATTAGTAGTATAATCTTTCTATTCTGCTGTTTCCCCTATCTGTAACTTTTTTAAATGTCATCTGTTAAATGCTTACTATGTTCCAAGCATTGTTCTAAGAACTTGGGCAGATACAAGTTAATCAGGCTGGATAAAGTCCTTGTCCCACTTGAGGCTCACATTCTAAGTAGGAGGAAGAACAGGTTTCAATTTCCCACTTTGCAGTTGAGGAAAGTGAAGTTTAGAGAAGTTATTTGCCCAAGGTCACAGACCAGGTTAATGGCAGAGGTGGAACTGTAACCCCGGTCCTCTGACCCCCAAGCCCATACTGTACCCACTAGGACTCACTGCTTCCTATTAAGTAACTTTAAATCATTTACTTACTGCCTGTTGACCACACTAGACTGTAAATACTTTGTGGCCAGAGACTGTGGCTACCAACTCTGTTGTACTATATTCTCCCAAGCATTTAGTACAAAATTCTACACAGAATAAGTGCTCAATAATTTGATTTAACTGGGTTAGAATGTGGCATAAAATGGCCTAGTAAGTCAGAGAAGATATATTGCAATTCCCTTTGTGTCATCTCTGTGCACTGAGAGCTGTCCCCTTTGGGCATTTAGTATTCACCCACCCTCAGTCTCACAGCACCTATGTATATATCTATAAATGATTTATTTATATTAATGTCTGTCTCCCCCACCCCCAGACTGTAAACTCATTGTTGGAAAGGAATGAGTCTCTCAACTCTGTTGCTCTGTACTCTTCCATGCACGTATTCCCCTTTAGACAGTTCTCCCCCTCTAGGCTGTGAGTTCTTTGAAGGCAGGGAATGTGTCTGTAATAGTGTAGTGTTGTACTCTCCCAAGTGCTTAGTAATAATAATAATGTTAGTATTTGTTAAGTGCTTACTCTGTGCTGAGCACTGTTCTAAGCTCTGGGGTAGATAAAGGGTAATCAGGTTGTCCCACATGAAGCTCACAGTCTTAATCCCCATTTTACAGATGAGGTAACTCCCAAAGTCATACAGCTGACAGGTGACGGAGCAGGGATTAGAACCCGTGACCTCTGACTCCTAAGCCAGGGTTCTTTCCACTGAGCCACGCTGAGTGCCCTGAACACAGTAAGCACTCAATAAATATGAGTAATTGATGATTAAGTGCTTACTATGTGCAGAACACTTTACTAAATATTTGGAAGAGTAAAATATAAAAGATTTGTTGGACAGGTTCTCTAACCACAAGAAGTTTACAGTCTACCCTTTAAGCACTTTTTTGTTCAACCCCCACCCACAACACTTACATATATAGCGTTAGACTCTATAACCCATCTATAATTTATTTGAATGTCAATCTCCCCAACTAGATTGTAAACTCCTTGAAGGCAGGGATCAAATCTGCCTATTTATATATATGAGAAGCACCATGGTGTAGTGGATAGGGGACGGGCCTGGGAGTCAGAAGGTCATGGGTTTTAATCCCAGCTCCGCCACTTGTCTACTGTGTGACCTTGGCCAAGTCACTTCACTTCTCTGGACCTCAGTTACCTCAGCTGTAAAATGGGGATTGAGTCTGTGAGCCCCATGTGGGACAAAGACTGTCTCCAGCTCAATTTGCTTGTATCCATCCCAGTGCTTAGTACAGTACCTGACATATAGTAAGTGCTTAACAAATACCATAATTACTATTATTATTATTACTCTTCAAGTGCTTAGTACTTTGTGAATGGGAACACTCAGTCATCCAGGAGTATTTGAGTGTTTCTGTGACAGAGCACTGTACTAAATAAGCTTGTTGTGCGCAGAGACTGTGTCTGTTATGTTGTACTCTCTCAAGCACTTAATCCAGTGCTCTGCACACAGAAAGTGCTCAATAAATGTGATTGAATGAATTGAAGTGCTTGGGAGACTACGATTTAATAGAATTAATCAAAATGTATCCTGCCTACTAAGCGCTTAACAAATACCAACATTATTATTACCTCAAGAAAGGCTAACATAGTCTGGCAACTGTATGTATTGATTGTTTTCCAGATATTCTTTTATCCTCTTATTAAAATATGAGCAGCCTCCTCCCCCTTATCTGAGTCCTGCAATTCTGCCAGGAGTCAGAAATTTGCAAATGTGACTGCTTTGAAATGCATCTCCCTCTAAAAAAATATTTGAAGTTGTTTATATTTGCACAAATTGAAGTTGTGCATAGATCAGGCCTTTGGACTGGCAAACAGGGCAGAACTTTCAGATGACAGGTCACCAAAGTTATTTCTTTAGAAGTTTAGAATTCAAAAGCTATTGATCTGTTTATACAGTTATTAAAATCAGTTGAAATTTAAGGCGATGGCTAAAATTGTGAAAGGCATTGGAATTCTCCAAATGGGAATGAATTGAAATGCCACCCCTGACAGAGGCTCTTTGTGGGTGAATTTCTCCACCAACGCGCTTTTTTTAGAGACGGTAAAAAAAAAAGCAGTTTATCCGCTTTATCCAAAGGGGCAGCCAATAGGGACAGAAAGAAGCGGAAGCAAAGCAAGGCAGAGTGCAATTTACTCTTTTAATTCTTCAACAAAAGAGTTGGCAAACCAACATTTTGGAACTACTCTATAGCACTTTTGCCTCCATTGAAATCACACAGCCACTATTGCATTAGATGAAAAGAAATGCCAATCCTAAAGGATTGGAGATTAAAGTTTATTTGGTTCTTTTATACTGATCCCAAATATAGGTAAAATTTCAAAAGAAGATAAACTGATAGATTTGATTACTCTGTGTGTGGGAGGGTGGACTGCTACCAACATGTTTCCATCTGTAGCTTTTCAACACACATACGTTCCCTCAATATGACCAGCAAAATGGTGGGCTTAACAAACCTATATGGAATTCAGATGTTTCTTAAAAAAAAAAAGTCACTTTTGTTAAACGCTTACTTTATGCCAAGCACTTTACTAAACATTCATTCAGTCAGTCAGTCGTATTTACTGAGAGCTTACTGTGTGCAGAGCACTGTAGTAAGCGCCTGAAAAGTACAACTCAGCAATAAAGAGAGACAATCCCTGCCCACAGTGGGCTTACAGTCTGAGCTGGGGGAGTCAGACATCAATACAAGTAAACAGGCATCAATATAAATAAAATCACAGATATATGCACATCGAAACAAGTAACAGGCATCAGTACAAATAGAATTATAGATATATACATATATACATAAGTGGTGTGGGGCAGGAGCCAAGGGGAGAGCAAAGGGAGTGAGTGGAGGTGACAAGCAAGGGAGGGGGAGCTGAGGCAAAGGGGGACTTAGTCTGGAAAGGCTTCTTGGAGGAGGTAAGCCTTCAGTAGAGCCTTGAAGGAGAAAAGAGTGATTCTTTGGCAATTTTGAGGAGGGAGGGCATTCCAGGTCAGAGGTAGGACGTGGGCCAGGGGTCGATGGCAGGATGGGGAGATTGAAGCACAGTGAGAAGGTTAGCACTGGGGCAGAGGAGTGTGCGGGCTGGAAGGTATGAACTAAAGTGAGGAGAGGCAGGAGGCTGGGAGGTCAGAAAGCAGGCTGATGCGGTAATCCAGGCAGTACAGTCACTCATCCTGTCCCAACGTGGTAGGAGATTGGATGAAGAGTCAAGGGCAGATCTTGGCAATGTTGTGAAGGTGACACCGGCAGGATTTGGTGATGGATTAGATATGTGCTGTGAATGAGAGAGTGGAGTCAAGAATGACATCAAGGGTGCAGGTTTATGAATGGGAAGGATGGTTGTGTCGTCCACAGTGACGGGAAAGTTTGGGAGGGAGGATAAGGAGCTCTGCCTTGGACATGTTGAGCTTTAGGTGGTGGGAGGACATCCAAGTAAAGATGTCCTGAAAGCAGGAGGAGATGCGAGCCTGAAGGGAGGGAGAAAGAACAGGGGAGGAGATATAAATATGGATGTCATCTGCATACAGATGATAGATGAAGCTGTGGGGGCAAATGAGTTCTCCAAGGGAGTGAATGTAGATGTAAGCACTGAAGTAGATACAAGCTAATCAGGTTCCATATGGAGCTCACAGTTTAAGTAGGAGGGAGAATAGGTATTGAAACCCCATTTTGCAGATGAGAACTGAGGCACAGAAAAGCTAAGTAACTTCCCAAGGCAACACAGCTGGTAAGCTGTGGAAACAGGATTAGAACCCAGATCCTCTGACTCTCTGGACAGTACTCTTTCCAGTAGGCCATACTCCTTCTTAAGAGCCCTAAGGAGAAGCAGTATCGTGTAGTGGATAAAGCAGGGGCCTGAGAGTCAGAAGGTTATGGGTTCTGATCCTGCCTCCGCCTGTCTGCTGTGTGACCTTGGGCAACTCATTTCACTTCTCTGGGCCTCAATTCCCTCATCTGTAAAGTGGGGATTGAGACAGTGAGCCTCACGTGGGGCAGGGACTGAGTCCAACTAGATTTTCTTATATCTACCCCAGCGCTTAGTAGAGTGCCTGCCACATAGTAAGTGCTTAACAAATGTCATAATTATTATTATTATTATTAAAAGTAAATTCTGGTTTCCAGGGGCTTCTAATTAGTCAGAGAGAGTCCTCATCTAGAGGTGGCCTCCAAATTGGGGGCCCCACTTGCTTGGGTGGAGTCAGCTGATTTAGGTAGAGGAGAATGAGGATGAAAAAACTAGACTTGATTCTCATGTCATATTATGAGCTGCAAAGCTAAAGAAATGCTACTCTCATCTGCACAATCCACACTAGTAATATTAGGAGATCATTTGAATGTCCACTTGGTGTAACAGAGACATTATCTTTTTTAAAAAATAGCATTTCATTAAGTGCTTACTACGTTCCAGGCACCGTACTAGGCTCTGGGGTAGATACCACTAATCAAGTTGGACCCAATCCATATCCCACATGGAGCTCACAGTCTTAATTTCCATTTTACACATGAGGTAACTAAAACCCAGAGAAGTGAAGTGACTTGCCCAAGGTCACAAAGCAGACAAGTGGATTAGAACCCAGGTCTTTCTGAGTCATAGACCAATGCTCTAATCACTAAGCAATGCTGCTTCATTGCTATCTTGCATTTCCTTCTGCCTCCATGGATAAGGCAGAATACCACAAGCTCAACATATCCAGAACTGAACTCATTTTCACTCCACCTCTCTCCTCCCCCTCATTTTCTCATTACAGTTGATGACACCACCATTCTTCTTGGCTTTCAAACCCGTAGCCTTGACACTGTCCTTGACTCCTCCCTGTCTTTCAACGCCCACATTCAGTCTACAGCTAAATCCTGTTGATTTTTCCTCCACACAATTTCCAGAATTTGTTTCTAACTCCCTACCTTCAGGGACAGTCCCACGGTCCAAGTACAAATCAAATCTTAGCTTGACTGCTGCATCAGCATGTTTGGTGATATTCCTGTCTCTACTCTCTCCCCATTCCAGCTTAAATTTTGCTCTTCTGCCTGGGTCATTTTTTTAAAATATGATATTGAATCTGTGTCTCCCCATTCCTTAAAACCTTCAAGCATTGTCCATTTATATCCAGATCAAACAGAAACTCCCGACATTGGTTTCAAAGTACTCAATCAGCTCCCTCCCTCCTACTAATCCACTCTCTTCTCTCACTGTACCACAACTCACAATCTTCATTTTCATCTCCTCATTTTGCCTCATTCTCATTCTCCCTCTCCATTCCTGGAAGAGCAAGAAGACTGATGCTTAAATTATCACAACCACCCCTGTAGCAATTATATACCTATTTTATATACTCTTGCCCCTTTCCCGCTTCCCAGCTTGAGAAGCACTGTGGCTTAGTGGAAACAAGCCCTGGCTTGGGAATCAGAGGTTGTGAGTTCTAATCCAGGCTCCTCCACTTGTCAGCTGTGTGACTTTGGGCAAATCACTTCACTTCTCTGTGCCTCAGTTACCTTATCTGTAAATGGGGATTGAGACTGTGAGTCCCAGTGGTTGCCTATCAACCTCTGCACAAAACAAAAACTTCTCACTCTAGGCTTCAAGGCTCTCCATCACCTTGCCCTCTCCTACCTCTCCTCCCGTCTCTCTTTCTACTCCCCACCCCGCACACTCCGTTCCTCTGCCGCCCACCTCCTCACCGTCCCCCATTCCCACCTATCCCACCGTCGACCCCTGGGCCACGTCTTCCTGCTGTCCTGGAATGCCCTCCCTCCTCACCTCTGCCAAACTAATTCTCTTCCCCTCTTCAAAGTCCTACTTAGAGCTCACCTCCTGCAAGAGGCCTTCCCAGACTGAGCTCCCCTTTTCCCTCTGCTCCCTCTGCTGCCCCTCTACCCACCCCCTCACCTTCCCTCAGCTAAGCCCCCTTTTCCCCACTTTTCCCTCTGCTCCTCCCCCTCTCCTCCTCCCCTCAGCACTGTGCTCGTCCACTCAATTGTATATATTTTAATTACCCTATTTATTTTGTTAATGAGATGTACATCACCTTGATTCTATTTATTGCTACTGTTTTAATGAGATGTATATCCCCTTGATTCTATTTATTGCTATTGTTTTTGTCTGTCTGTCTCCCCCGATTAGACTGTAAGCCCGTCAATGGGCAGAGACTGTCTCTATCTGTTGCCGATTTGTACATTCCAAGCGCTTAGTACAGTGCTCTGCACATAGTAAGCGCTCAATAAATACTATTGAATGATTGAATCATCCTTGCAATGATTCATATCCTCCAAGATTTTGAAGATAGACCCTCAGCCCCACAGCACTTAGGTACATATCTGTAAGGTAGGTATAAAAATAAATGTACATAAACAAAGTACATAAGACCTGCGGGTCAGAGGACCTGGGTTCCAATCCTGCCTCCAGCACTTACCTGCTGGGTGACGTTTGGCAAGTCATTTAACTCCTCTTTGCTTCAGTTATCTCATCCGTTAAAATGAGGATTAAAGCTGTAAGCCCCATGTGGGACTGTGTCCAACCTGATTAGCTTTTATCTACCTCAGTGCTTAGTAGAGGTAGCTAGGACATGCTTAACAAATTTCATAATTTAAGATAACAAGTGTAGATAATGAGGCTTACAGTCTAAGTAGGAGGGAGAACAGGTATTTGCAGATGAGGGCACTGAGGCATAAAAAAGTTAAGTGACTTTGCCAAGGTCACATATTGGGCAAGTGGCAGAGCTGGGGTTAGAGTTGGAATTACTGGGTATTCGGGCCCAGTGAAGTATAGACCCCAGAGCCTACTACAGTGCTTCGCATGTGAAAAACACTTAGCAAATACTATTATTAATTTTATTATTATTATTATTACTGGCTGTGATCATAAAACTTGGAGCTCCTGGTGAGGGGAGGAAAAATTGCAGTAGCAAACTCACCTGGTAGGAAAGTACCTCACTGTAATTGTAAATTCTTAGGGGACAGGGATCACAACTGTGAGTTCTATTGTACTCTCCAAAACATATATTATAGTCCTCCAGAGACAGTAGGTGCTGAGTACATATTGTTTGATAGCTATTTTCCACTAATAAAAGTAATCCCTAATAGTTGCACCTTATCAGAAGAAAGGCACTTTGAACAGACAACATTTGATAGCAAATTTTCCAGCCAGAGAGTGGAAAAATCCCTAACAAAAGTGTGAAAACGTTTTGTTTTTCATTCATTTTTCCCCTTGGATTTTGAGTAATCCAATCAGCATTAAATTTTAAGCATCTGATTCAGGTGAATGAAGAGAAAGTTGAAGTAATGCTCAGCCTTGATCAATCATTGGATTAGCTCAAGATCAGTGACATCTATTTTGGGTATGAATCAACTAGGAAGAGTGCTAAGCAATTGATTTGTTTGAAATAATTACACAATTATGTCATATATGGTTTTTGTTTGAAATGCTGCTTTCAGTTCCCCTTCAATTCCTCGTTCTGTGAAGATAGAGATCATTTCTATTTTAAATGTTAACCAAAATTGAACTGTGAACACGCTATGCTCAAATATTATTAAGAAGCATTATTCTTAATATATGCGAACAGTACACTTTGGTTGTTAAATGAAGAAGAAATGTAGTTCGGTAGAGTGCTTGGAGCACATAAGAAATATTACTAAAGAATAACTCGATCTCTTCCTGTCATATGATTCTATAGTAAAATGAATGTGAGTAATTTAATTCTGCAGGATAGCATTATGCCATTTAATCAAGAAAAGGTTTTCTTTTGTGTTTTTATAGGATAAAGAAAAGAAGGCTTTTTTTTCTTATTGAATGATGCACGAATGAGTTTGGCTACCTCTGTAATTCAGGGAAATAGTACTTCGCACACAGTAAGTGCTTAATAAATTTGATCGAATCAATGAATGAAATACACTGTAGGTGCTAAAGAAAGTTAACAGCCCACAGCAAGAGAATAAACTCCTTAGGCTAGAAAAGGATTTACTGAAGGACAACATTTTTAAGTATCTATTCTGTCCCCATCTCTGATCGCCAAGACCAACGTTACCGAAGAATCTTATACTATCCACTCTCCCTCAGTCTCAGGCTGCCCCGGGCCAAGGCCAGGTTCCAACCCAGAACTGACAATTCCATAGCCTCTGACCATTCTCTGGGGGTAAGAAAGGAATACTGTCTTGATAGAAAAGTAGTTGGTGAGAGTAGGAACAGAAAAAGAGGCTGGCATTCATTCAAAAGATTGCATCTATAGTGTTACCTTTCCTGAAAAGGCCTTCCAATTTGCAAGTTGTAATCAGTAAGCAACAGTGAGGAGGAAGGAGGTGATTTCTATTAGATCTGCAACTTGTTCCTTTGGGTCAGACTATCAGCTTTCAAAATTCGAAAGTACTTGCTCCTTGTGGAGAAGTAGCATGGCGTAGTGGATAGAGAACGGGCCTGGGAGTCAGAAGGTCATTGGTTCTAATCACATGTCTGCTGCTTGTCTGCTGTGTGATCTTGGACAAGTCACTTCACTTCCGTGGGCTTCAGTTACCTCATCTGTAAAATGGAGATTGAGACTGAGCTCTACATGGGACAAGGAATCTGTCCAACATGATTTGCTTGTATCCACCCCAGTGCTTAGTTCAGTGCCCGACACATAGTAAGCGTTTAACAAATACCATTATTATTATTTACATAACAACTAACTCTGCAGATGAGATTAGAACCCAGGTCCTCTGAGTCTCAGGCCTGTACTCGTTCCACTATGCCATGCTACTGCCCAATAAATTAGTATAGTATTCTGAACACATTAGGTACTCAGTAAAGTATCACTGAGTGTGTGAATGAAGAGTATGTCTCTAGATCTATAAGACTGGACTAAAAATCTTTGAAAAGGTAGCCAAGTTGGGATGTTTATATCATTCATTCATTCAATTGTATTTATTGAGTGCTTACTGGATGCAGAGCATTGTACCAAGCGCTTGGGAGAATACAATATAACAATAAACAGCACCCCCACCAAACTGTAAGCCCTCTGTGAGCAGGGATTGTCTCTCTGTTTTGCTGAATTGTACTTTCCAAGTGCTTAGTACAGTGTTCTGCACACAGTAAACTCAATAAATAGGATCGAATGAATGCATGGATATTCTCTGCCCTCAACAAGTTTACAGTCTAGCGTTGCCACATCACTTTTAAGAAGTGAAGCATCAGTAGAACAACCGCTATTCTCTGTCATTCAGTCCTCTCAGAGATGCTCCAGAAAGGCTAGATAGAAGTTTCTTCCTTTGATCTGAAAATGTCGCAAGGATTTACCAGGGATTTTCTTAATCAACACCTAAAAGACTTGTAAACTATAAGTTTGGGTGATTAAGCAACTTTGCATAGTTCAAATATCTGAGTGCTAAGAATTCAATATAGGCAGTATTTCAATTGTTTACCAGGGTAAATCTAGAGGTGTTAGCTATGTTAGGACGGATGTTTCTGAAAAGGCTTTTCCCTTCCAGTAATACTGAAGAAATTACCCTTTGACTCTACTGTTCTTTTTGTATTTGGGAAAAGGAATTGTTGGCTCTTTGGACTTTAAGATGATGTTTCGATGATGATGGACACTCTAGAAATTCAGTAATCTTGGACTAGTTTTAAATGAATCCATACAATCGTTAGGATGCAGGGTGGATTGGGGAGAGCAGGCAGTAAAACTGGATTGTGAGAGTCCTCCAAAGGAAAGGAACCATAAGAAGGGTTGGAAAGAAGAAAAGTAATACTAGAGAGCTCAATTTTCCAGTATGCTGTTAGGCACATATTCATTCAATCATATTTACTGAGAGCTTATTGTGTGCAGAGCACTACACTTTAGATCATACTATATAACAATAAAGACACACATTTCTGCCCACAACAAGCTTACAGTCTAATGAGAGCAGTCCTGGTGGATTTACCCAGGGAAACTATTTCCCCCATCCCCTAACTTCTACCAAGCTGTCTTTGATCTTACCTCCTCCAGGAGGCCTTCCCAGACCAAGCCCTGCTATTCCTCTGCTCCCCCAACCCTCCCCATTGCCCCAACCCACTGCCTTTGCTTTACCCCACCTTCCTGCTCCACACCACTTATATCTATATGCACATATTTATAATTATATTTATTTTTATTAATGATGTGTATATACCTATAATTCTATTTATAATGATGCTACTGATTCCTGTTTACTTGTTTTGTTGTCTATCTCTTCCGCTTCTAGACTGTGAACCCATTGTGGGCAGGGATTGTCTCTGTTGCTGAACTGTACTTTTCAAGCGTTTAATACAGTGCTCTGCACACAGTAAGCATCAATAAATACGATTGGATTGACTTGAATTGAGGGGCCAAATCCCAATGATACTTCATGCCTATGTATTTGGCTGGGGAAAGAGGGGTCACAGGGATTCTTCCAGGGTGCTGATGTAGCCACTGTCCTGCCCACATAAAGTCCCTTTTTGTTGCCTTTTGACAACTGTGTTGTCAGTAGCCTCAGAGGTCCTTAGTGCCCTGGAGTGATCCTCCATTCCAACCAGGTGTAAGAGACCTGTTCCAACCTGAAAGAGGTGGATTTGGGCAGAGGTAGGGGCAGACTGCCTTCCTTCCAAGCTCCTCTGGGCAAACTGTTGCGTACCACTGATCATACCTACTTTGGGCTTGTCTCAATTGTTTGTACATCAAAGTCTACTACAAGTCATTTATCCATTTTTTGAAAAATCACATGCTGACTTGTAGAATATAGAAATAATGGAAGGAATCAGAGAGGGGATGGACTTCCGTTTTTTATTTGTTTTTCTGAGAGAACAAGAAAATAAATGAAGTCAGGTGGAACTATTAAGGGTTATTCCAACTGGTGGAAAGCAATGTCAGAAGGAGGCAACTTGTGTCCAGATGGAAGATGTCAGCAACATATGCTTGGTGAGAATGGTGAATGTTTGTAGCGATCCTAAAGCTGTTTGTTATT
Source organism: Ornithorhynchus anatinus (assembly GCF_004115215.2). NCBI lineage: Eukaryota > Metazoa > Chordata > Mammalia > Monotremata > Ornithorhynchidae > Ornithorhynchus > Ornithorhynchus anatinus. The sequence continues at coordinate 143,962,696 of NC_041728.1, forward strand.
CATCAGTTATTGGGTGTCAAACAGATGAAACTGTTCTCCAGGATCCAGTATAAGAGTGAGGTTTCTGACTCATTTCTCGTGTCCAGTTTGGAGTGCAAAGTAGTGTATATTAACTGAAATCAAAAAGTCATATCTGCCTGGGGCAGCTCTACTTTTTAAAAAGAGGATTTTGCCTGAATCTGCAATGGAGGAGTGTTCTAATTAGGTGCCAAGTGAATAACAATAGCAGGGATTATGCTGTGCAACCATGTTGAATGTTTTGGTAGCTCTATTACACTGGTTCAATCTCTCATCATGTCTTCCTGATTGAAAGACTGGATCCAAGGTTTTCCCAGCCTCCCAATTCTGCTATCCTAGGAAAACTTCACACAACTCCAGGGTCTGGATGGAATGGTAATGGAGTGAGAAAGAGAGCCCCCTGAAACCGGGCCCCAGGCAGCAACCGTCAAATTAGCAACCTTCTTGACCAATTAGGAATTGTGGAAAAAAAAATACTTATGGAAATAAGAATACCCTAACAACAGCAGAGGCAGGTCCTAGAACCAAATAGGCAGGGATAGAGACTGTGTTGATCCTGATTAATTGTAAGTAGCCCAATGCTTAGTGCAGAGTGCTTAAAATATTAATAATAATTTTTATATATGTATTTACATATATATGACTATTTGGTTATTGGACCTTTTGTGTATATAAATGTACATATATTACATATAGTAATAATATATATGTACATATATGCATTGTATATGGCTGCTGAATTTTACTTTCCAAGTACCTAGTAAAGTGTTCCACATATAATAAGCGCTCAATACAATTGAATGAATATGTGTACACATGTACAGAGAGAGAGATTGAGAACTGTCCATTTCTAAAGGGTCAAAGATGTAGCTGAAAAGACTGCCACCCCTCAGTATTTGCTTGAAAATAAAAGTCCTTGCTCCTATAATGCATTTTTTCCACTCAGACACTGTCTCAGCCTCCCTCCATTCCCTCTACTCTCTATTTTCAGCCTCCCTCTTAGAAGTCCCCTCTCCCCATTTATATTCTTAGATTATGAAACCTCTGAGGGCAGGGAGTGTATCCTTTTACTGCACTTAGTACAGGGATCTACGCACAGTAAGGGTCTAATAAATATTACCACTATTACTACTAATACTATATTGTTCTCAAGGGGAAGACAACCTGCTGCAAGTCAAAACTCACCCATGTTGGGCAGCAGCGACATGAGGAGAGAGTTGAGGTTGGAGGCCTCAAGTTTACTGTGCGGATGAAGGCAATGGTAAACCACTTCCGGATTTTTACCAAGAAAACTCCATGGATACACTACCAGAACAATTGCCATTGGTGGCAGAGTGTTCTGGGAGAGATGTGTCCATGGAGTCACTATGGGTCAGGGACAACTCAACAGCAGAAAACAAGACAAGACTACTTTTTTCCTAATTTTCAAGTCTTTGCTTAGGGAAACCTACTTTCTCCCAAATGTTGTCTCTAAACAAGCCAGCTAGAGTGGTCTCTCAACAGCCTACTGCTATATCATAACATTTAGGATTGTGCTTCATTATGTCTTTAGATAATTCATTCTACATACTCAAATTGTGAATTCCTTTATGATTCCCCATACAGCATCTGCTTGGGTATCCTGCTATCATGGGGTACCCTGCTATCAAATTCTGCACTTAATAATAATAATTATGGTATTTGTTAAGCACTTACTATGTGACAGGCACTGTACTAAAGTGCTGGGGTAGATACAAGTCAGGTTGGACACATTCCCTGTCCCATGTGGGGCTAACAGTCTCAATCCCCATTTTCCAGATAAGGTAAGAGGCACAGAGAAAAAGTGACTTGCCCAAGGTCACACAGAAGACAAGTGGCAGAGCCAGGATTAGAACCCATGACCTTCTGACTCCCAGACCAGTGCTCCATCCACTACATCATGCCCTTGAATTTGCATCCTTTATTCACCCTTCCTTCAGCCCCACAACACTTCATTCATTCATGCAATTGTATTTATTGAGTGGTTACTGGGTGCAGAGCACTGTACTAAATTCTTGGGGGAGTACAATATAACAGTAAACAGACACATTCCCTGCCCACAATAAGCTTACAGACTAGAGGGGAGACAGACATTAACATAAATAAATTACGGATATGTACAAAATGCTGTGGGACTGGGAGAGGGAATGAATAAGTAAGTAAGGATGGCACAGAAGGGAGTGGGAGAAGAGGAAAGGGGTGCTTAGTCAGGGAAGGCCTCTTAGAGGAGTTGTGTCTTCAATAAAGCTTTGAAGGCGAGGGAGCGTAACTGTCTGTTGGATTTGAGGAGGGAGGGTATTGCAGGGAGGACGTGGAGGAGAGATCAGCAGTGAGATAAATAAGATTGAAGTTCAGTGAGAAGGTTAGCATTATATGAGTGAAGTGTGAAGACTAGCTTGTAATAGGAGAATAGTGATGTGAGGTTGGAGGGGGCAAGGCTTCAAAGTGCTTCAAAGCCAACAGTGAGGAGTTTTTGTTTGATGTGGAGGTCAATGGGCAACCTCTGGAGTTTCTTAAGGAGTGGGGAAACATGATCTGAACGTTTTTGAAGGAAAATCATCCAGGCAGCAGAGTAAAGTAGAGGGAAGTTGCGGGGAGACAGGAGGCTGGGAGGTCAGCAAGGAGGCCAATAAGGTAATCAAAGCGGGAGAGGATAAGTGATTGTATTAACATGGTAGCAGTTTGGATAGAGAGGAAAGGGTGGATTTTAGCAATGTTGTAAAGGTGGAACCGACAGGATTTATTGATGGATTGAATGAGAGAGGAGTCAAAGATAAAACCTAGGTTATGAGCCTGTGAAAGAGGAAGGATGGTGTTGCCATCTACAGTAATAATAATAATGTTGGTATTTGCTAAGCGCTTACTATATGCAGATCACTGTTCTAAGCGCTGGGGGAGATAGAGGGTAGTCAGGTTGTCCCACATGAGGCTCACATTCTTAATCCCCATTTTACATATGAGGTAACTAAGGCGCAGAGAAGGTGACTTGCCCACAGTCACACAGCTGACAAGTGGCAGAGCGGGGATTCGAACCCATGACCTCTGACTCCCAAGCCCGTGCTCTTTCCACTGAGCCACGCTGCTTTCCAAGTAATGGGAAAGTCAGGGGGAAGGGTTTGGGAGGGAAGATAAGGAATTCTGTTTTGGATATGGTAAGCTTGAGGTGATGGGGGACATCCAAGTAAAGATGTCTTGAAGGCAGGAGAAAATGTGAGTCTGCAAAGAGGGAGAGAAATTTGGGATAGAGATTTGGATTTGGGTGTCATCTGCATAGTGTTGGTAGTTGAAGCAAATGAGTTCTCCAAGGTAATGGGTGTAGTTGGAGAACAGAAGAGGAGCCAGAACTGAACCTTGAGGGACCCCCACAATTAAGGGGTGGAAGGCAGAGGAGAAGCCCGCAAAGGAGACTGGGAATGAGCAGCCAGAGAGATAAAAGGAGAACCAGGAGAGGACAGTGTCAGTGAAGCCAAGGTTTAATAACGTTTCTGGGAGAAGGGGATGGTCTAGAGTGTCAAAGGCAGCTGCACAGTCGAGGATTAGGATGGATTAAAGGCCGTTGGATTTGGAAAGAAAGAGATCTTTGGTGATCCTTGAGAGGGAGGTTTTTATTTATATCAATTTCTCCTCCTCTAGACTGTAAGCTTGTTGTGCACAGGGAATTTGTCAACCAATTCTGTTATACTGTACTCTCCCAAATGCTTACTACAGTGCTCTGAACACAGTTAATGACTGATTGATCATCCATTCTCCTTATATGTCCTATCCCACAGAATGGTGTTGCCATAATTAATATTTCTCTTCCTCTCTTCAAAGCCCTACTGAGAGCTCAACTCCTCCAAGAAGCCTTCCCAGACAGCTCCGCCTTCCCCTCTGCTCCTGTCCCTTCCCATCCCACCCTCTGCTCCTCCCCCTCCCCAGTCCCGCTCCCCATCAGCACGGTCCTCATTTATATATTACCCTATTTATTGTTAATGAGATGTACATCCCCTTGCTTCTATTTTTCTTGATAATGTTGCCTTGTTTTTGTTTTGTTATGACTTGCTTTGCTGTCTGTCTCCCCTCATTAGACTGTGAGCCCATCACTGGGCAGGGATTGTCTCTCTCTATTGCCAAAATGTACATTCCAAGCCCTTTGTACAGTGCTCTGCACGTAGTAAGTGCTCAATAAATACTATTGAATGAATGAATTGAATGAATAATTGTTGAATCTGTTAAGCACTTACTAAGTGCCAAGTTCTGTACTAAGCACTGGGGTAGATAGAAGTAAATTGGGTTGGACAGAGTCCCTGTCCTATGTGGGGTTCACAGAAATTAAAGTGCATAGAAGTGAAGTGACTTGTCCAAGGTCATACAGCAGACAAATGGCAGAGCCAGGATTAGAACCATGACTTTCTGGTTCCAGGCCCATGCTCTATCCACTACATCATGTTCTTTCTCTGACATGAGCACTGCTTCAATTTTGGTGATCTGACTGCACTCCAGAATGCAATTCATTATTGGCAATCTTACTTACCATTTGATGTAGTGTGTGGTTAATGTATGAAATGTAGCAAGAGCTAAAAATAATAAAACTCTCCCCATACAGTTAGGCTAACCTTTCCAATTTTCTGTTTCACCAAAGCTGGCTATGGGATCTGTCTCAAAAAACTCTAATGTCATTCTAATTAAGACAACTTTTTATAGCCGAGTGTTTTTACCGGCATTTGTTAGTGACTTTCATAAGATGGCTGAATAGCCTAACAGAAATAGTATATGACAGAGTAAGGAGACCTATGTTCTAATCCCAGACCAATCACTTAACTGCTGTACAACCTTGGGCAAGCCATTTAAATCCTCTATGCCTTCATTTCCTCAACTGTAAAATATGTATTCAGTACCTACCTGTCCTCCCTCCCCATTACATTATGGGACAGACACTGTGTCCAATCTGATTATTTTTACATATCCCACTGCTTAGTCTTGGTATATAGTGCTTACAATAAAATAATAGTTATCATTTTTAATAATACCTCAGAAATTACATAGAGTACCAGAATGACACACATTCAGATACTGTGTGGTTGTATTACATAAAAACTCACTTATAGAGCATACTTTTCATTAAGCCAGATTCAGGGGTGGAAAATCCTAGCTAAGGACTCACAGAGGATAAATATCTAATGAACTTTATCTTGATGTATTGCTGCATTTTGAAAAATCTGAACCAATCTCTTCCCAACTGTGTGTGTCCTTTCCTTCTGAGTCCTGATTCCCTGCTGGTTTAAGTGCCTTTCAGAAGTTCCTTGGTTATATAGCAACTCTTCTGGGCATTGCAGCTCTTGTTTTGAAGAGAGAAGCTGGTCTGTGAACCACATAAAAATAATCTCCATCATTAAGAAAGGACTGCAGCTGCTTCTTTGTAAGTGAAGGTCTTGGCATGTCCTCATGGAATTGCTATGCCCTGGGATTTTTACTGAAAGGTGTTGTTGCCATAAGAAATGTCCATTTTGCTTTTTTTTTTCTAATAAACCATGAAGAAAATGTAGTTTATAATAGAGCAAGGGCCTAGGAGTCAGAAGGATCAGGGTTCTAATTCCGGCTCCATCACTTATCTGCTGTGTGACCTTGGACTAGCCATTTAACTTCTCTGTGCCTCAGTTACCTCATCTGTAAAATGGGGATTAAAGACTGTGAGCCTCACATGGGACAATGCCCAACCCAATTTGCTTGTATCCACCCTGGCACTTAAAATGGTGCTTGGCAAATCGTAACTATTATTATATTTGTTAAGTGCTGAGTATGTGCTAAATACTGTTCTAAGCACTCGGGTAGATACAAGGTAATCAGGTTGTCCTACGTGGGGTTCACAGTCTTAATCCACATTTTACAGGTGAGATAACTGAGGCACAGAGAAGTTAAGCGACTTGTGGTCACACTGCAGACAGTGGTGGAGGCGGAAATAGAACCCCCATTTCTGACTCCCAAGCCCATGTTCTTGCCACTAGTCCACACCACACTTAAATACCACAATTATTATTATTATTATTATTATTCTTAAGATGACCAGATTTCCAGTAGCCCAAGGCATGACAAGGTGGAATCCCCAAGGGCAGGGCTATTAAGTGGGTGGTGGGAAATGGCAAACTCAGCCCTGAGAGAAGAAAAGAGGGAGAAAGAACAAGCTCTAAGTACAGGGCTTTGCACACATAAGCACTTAATAAATATGACAATGAATGAATGGGGTGGGGGGAGAGGAGAAAAAAAAAATAAAGGAAGAGAAAAAATATAAAAGATGTGGAAAACTCTGAAATGAGAAGAGCTGGGAGAGGAAACTCAACCGGGGCTGCCATAACCTTTGCAAACTTTCACTGCCACCAGGTAGGACCAGTTCTGGCAGAGGGCTGGTGAGGTCACCTCTTTGGCTGCCACTTCCAAGTGACAGTTCTGGTATCCCCAGCTGAGCTCCTCTAACCTGGACCCTAGACCTCCATCCAGAGATGGCAAGATGGACCAATCTTACTTCGGCCCAGGTGACATTAGTAGAAGCCCAGGCTGAATTAGCCAATCCTCTACCCAAGGAGTGCCAACAACTCATCCACTTTGGGACATCAGGTCACTGTACTTGTAACATGGTGTAGGTTCCCTGGGCACAATGAGAGACACACTCCAAGCCACACTAAGTGCTGTCCACTTCCTCACAACCCAGGGCCACTGCATTTTTCATCTGGAGGTGGAGTGGATGATGATGATGGTGTTTGGTAAGTGCTTACTATGTGCCAGGCACTGTACTAAGTGCTGGGAAGGACAAAGGCAAATCAAATTGGACACGGTCCCTGTTCCATATTATGGGCTCACAGTCTCACTCCCCATTTTACAGATGAGGTAACTGAGGCACAGAGAAATGAAGTGATTTGCCCAGGGTCACACAGCAGACAAGTGGCAGAGCCAGGACTAGAACCTTCTGACTACCAGGCCCATGCTCTATCCATGGTCACGCTGCTTCCCCAGTGGAGTCAATCGTCAATTGTATTTATTGAGCACTCACTGTATGCAGAGGACTGTACTAAGCTCCTGGGAGAGTACAATATAACAATGGATATATTCCCCAGCCACAATACGCTTCTTGTAGTCTAGAGTCCTGCAGGAAATGGATTTCTGAGAAGCTCCACTCTCCAGATGAGCAGAAGATTCTTTTCCCCAATTGCTTCTAATAACATAGCAGTTTAAAGGCCACATTCTCTTATTGCCCCACTTCTTCTTCAGGCCCCTACAGACAATCTGGGAACCACAGATAATTTTAGCTCTAGCCCCAAGGGAAACCATCTCTCGTCTACTAATTGTACTCTCCCTGGCCTTAGTACAGTGTTCTGTATACAAAAGACTCTCATTTAATACTATTCACTGATTGATAGTTTATGAACACTTTGTGACTATCCCAAACTTAAAACTTGGACCAACAATAAATATTCATTTAAAATGAAAGAATATGTACAGGAGAAAACCTTCCCCTTTAAACAATTAGCCAGAAAAAAAAACTGTGGGGATGCTTTGAAGAAAGGGTGATTAGAATAGAAAATGGTGCTGTTCTGGGGTACAACATTAGCAAACAACATGACTAATAACAGAACAGGGTTGAGACAGTTCTGGGCTTCAGGGGTTCAGGATTTTAACGTACAGAAACAGCAAGATTTATTTTTTTAATCACAAGAGGTCTGTAAAAGTGATAAAGAGTGAGGCTAGCAGGGCAGCATGTAGTTTTAATTAATGTCAAACTAATCTTGGGATATGGGAAATGTGTCTTTTTTCCTTAAGCTATAGCAAAGCTGACTTAGGCCTCTGATATTCAAAGCTTCCAGTTAAGGAAAGGAACAGAAACTAATTAAAACAGACTCTTTTTTCCTGACTCTCACATCACCCCCATTCCATTTGAAACACTTATACCATAGGAATGCAGTAAATTGGCTGTAACTCTAAGAGAAGCAGTGTTGCCTAGTGGATAGAGCACGGGGCTGGGCGGCAGAAGGACCTGAGTTCTAATTCCAGTTCTGCCACTTGTCTACTGTGTGACCTTGGGCAAGTCATTTACCTTCTCTGTGCTTCAGTTACCTCATCTATCAAATGGGGATTGACTGTGAGCCCCATGTGAGACATGGACTATGTCCAACCTGATTTGCTCGTATGTACCCCAGCATTTAGTACAATGCCTGGTAGACAGTAAGCACTTAAATACCATTAAAAAATGATGCTTTTGAAAACTGTAGTGGATCAGAAATCATATAATATAAAAATCCCACCTCCAGAATTTTCCCTTTTCCAGGTTTGTTTCTAGGCAAATAGGAGAAACAGGAGAGCTACATTTCAACTAAGCTTTTAAAAAGCCCCCCCCAAATCACTTCTAATTAATACCAGTCAAGCCCCATGTCCCCAACGAATTCAACCCTACTTACTCTTTCTTTCACCTCTCCATCCTGTCTTTGCTCATGCCCTCCTTTTGAGAAGAGTTCCCAAATTTTCCCAGGAGGCAAAAGGATCACTGACTAGCATCTCTCTGCTTCTGCATACTATACTACTATAGTACTATACTACTCCCTCTAATTTATGCATTCAAGTTCTTGACGCTTCACTCCTCTCTTGACAGATGTGTCAGGGAGGAACTGAGAAGAACAGTTCCGCCATTTTATGACATAAAAGACAAAGACATAAAAACTCATAACTCTTGTAAATCCCAGTACCCCTTTTTCCAGAATACGCCATCCACTTCATCTATAATCTAATTAATCCTCTCTAACTTTCTAGTGGATCTACTGGGAAACTGGATCCAAATTTTAAATAGCTTAGCCAAGGTGACAGCAGAATAGTCTCAGAGCTAAATTTCTAGGGCAGGGTTTTAGCCGAGAACATCATATACATATCCTTGTGCGCACACCTGCAGGTACGTACTTACATATAATAATAATGTTGGTATTTGTTAAGCGCTTACTATGTGCAGAGCACTGTTCTAAGCGCTGGGGTAGATACAGGGTAACCAGGTTGTCCCATGTGAGGCTCACAGTTAATCTCCATTTTACAGATGAGGTAACTGAGGCACAGAGAAGTTAAGTGACTTGCCCACAGTCACATATACACATATATACTTGTGTGTATGTCTATATATATTTATATACACATACATATTTTCAGGTTCAAACATGACATCTAACCATGGGATATTTCAGTGTGTCTGGTGGGGAGGTAGGGAGAGGAGAGGAAAAGGGGGACTCCCTAGCAGCACTAACTTCAGAATGACAATCCCTACCACATTTTCATGACTACAACAGAACTACTGTATTTGCCATTCCTCAGCACCTAGCATCAATCAGTCAATGGCATCTATTGAGCACTTACTTTGTGCAGAGCACTATAGCAGGCACTTGGAAGAGTATACAATAGAGTCAGTAGACATGATCCCTTGGCCTCAAGGAGTTTCCAGTCTAACGGGATACAACTAGCCTCCGGAAGCAGCTACTCCAGTGCTCAGCACACAGTAGGCATTTGGTAAATTCTGATGATGATGATGATAACAGTGATATAAACATTTTATAAACATGACCAAGTTTCACAATACCCCTAGCTAGCTCACTTGTACCAACTGTAGAGGAGACGTTAAACAAGTCCATTGAAGGGTTAGCCTGCTGACTTGGCTTCTTGATGAAATGCCTTTCTTAGTCCTCCTGCACAGATCATTGAATTCCAGCTTTTGCAAAGGAGTAGGAAGTATGGTCAGCTGCTGCCCATATCTTCTTCAATTTATAAAAAAAATTATAAAAATATTTGTAAATTTATTTTAAAAACCTAATGGGAATATGATTCACCTGCCAGCCCAAGTTTTACTTTAAGTAACATTGGCACTTTAGTCATTGGAATCAGGCACTAGAAGCATAAGGCCCAGCTCTTCACAGCCAACTCTCAATTAATCAGTTAATTTACTGAACCAGGAAAGAACCATAGGACTTCTTATGAACCAAACACAGCCAACCAATGAGAACAAATAATCTACCTTTGGAACAGAAAAAAGTAAGGCATAGCAGGTTATCTCTTCTCACTTCACGGCTGGGATGAATAATGTGAAATTGGAATCCTCACTAAATTACAGTGTAAATATATCCAGGCTAAATTGTACACTGCTGCTTATAAACTGCACTTTGCTAATCAGGTAATGCCTGGCTGTGATGTTCGCTTTTAAATGTAATAGTAATTGCCACTAAAAAAGAAATTGTCCCCATTTGTGAAATTGGGTATGTATTATTATTAGGGTGATGCATTTATTAAGGATTTACGTGCCAAGCCCTGGGGAGATGTAAAATAATCCTACTGGACACTGTCCATGCCCCACAAGAGAATCATAGTTTAAGTGGGAGGGAGAGCAGGTATTTTACCCCTATAATGATTATAATTATGGAAAGTATTAAGCACATATTATGTATCCAGGACTGTACTAAGCAATGGGGTCGGGTCAGAATAATCAGATCAAACACTGTCCCCATCTCATACAGTACTCACAATCTAAGGGTATAGTAGAACTGGTATCAAATCTCAATTTTACAGATGAGGAAATTGAAGAACAGAGATATAGAGAGACAAGATCACACAGCAGGCAAAATGGTAGAGCTGGGATTAGAACCCAGGGCTTCTGATTCCCAATCTCGTGTTCATTCTACCAGATGACACTGCCTCCCCTCACAGGGCCTCACCTCTGAATTCCCCAAAGATGGGGTAACACTTCCGTAATTTCTCTGTGTCCCTCACATCACTGGCTGGACATAGTCCTTGTCCCATATGGGGCTCAGTCTCGATCCTCATTTTGCAGATGAGGTAACTGAGGCACAAAAGTGAAGTGACTTGCCCAAGTTTACCCAGGAGAGAAGTGGTGAAGTTGGGATTAGAACCCATGACCTTCTGCCTCCCAGGTCTGTGCTCTATCCACCATGCCATGCTGCGTCTCTTCGTAGTGTACTCTCCCTTGCACTTGATACCGTGCTCTGCAGACAGTAAATTTTCAAAGAATACCACTGATTGATGATCTGACTAAAAATCTCTCCCATTCCCTTTCCATTTCTTAAGAGAGGGCAGAAAATGGAGTGGAATTACTTTTTTTAGTACCCATGAAACATCTTACCTCTAGCCGAGCTGTCACTCAGGGTTCTTACACTATTTTCACCCACTTCCACTTCCCCCAACCCCACAATTGGTCTTTTAGTTTGTCTCTGCTAGAATCAAATTGTTGAGTTACTGCAGGGGATAGGGTATGGGAGTTTGTTTCTTTTATAGCTTGGGGAATCTGAGTTAATGCAGTGATGTTAATGGGCAATGTAGGTAAGGGAACCAAGTGGAGGAAAGACTTGGTGACTTTCAAGAAATCAATGAGAACCAGCAACAAAATTATTGGCCACTTAAAATTCACAATCCCGGAGTTATATATTTCCAGAGGAAGGTTTCTACCTTGTGAATAACAACAACAATAACAATAGTGATATTAGTTAAGCTCTTACTGCCAGGCACTGTACTAAGCACTGGGAGTGGATACAAGCAAAATAGGTCTGACACAGTCCCTGTTCCACATGGAGCTCAGTCTTAATCCCCATTTACAGATGAGGTAACTGAGGCCCAGAAAAGTGAAGTGATTTGCCCAAGGTCACACAGCAGACAAGTGGCAGAGCTGGGATTAGAAACCAGGTCCTTCTGCCTCCCAGGCCCTTACTTTATCCATTTGGCTGTGCTGTTTCTCTGAACTCCAGCCCTCGAGACATCTGAAAACCTCAAGTAGAAGACTAGGCAAATATCTCCTGTTAATGTGAAGAAAGGTACAGTTTCAGAGTAATCAGATGGTTGAACAGAATCTCATTCGCTCTCACGGCTTTGACTACCATCTCTACGCAGATGAAACACAGATCTACAACTCTGCTCCTGTCCTCTCCCCCTCCCTTCAGGCTCGCATCTCCTCCTGCCTCCAGGATGTCTCCACCTGGTTGTTGGCCCTCCACCTAAAACTAAACATGAGCAAAACTGAGCTCCTCATCTTCCCTCCCAAACCCGGTCCTCTGCCAGACTTCCCTATCACCGTGGATGGCACGACCATCCTTCCCGTCTCTCGGGCCCACAATCTCGGTGTCATCCTTGACTCGTCTCTCTCGTTCACCCCACACATCCTATCTGTTACCGAGACCTGCCGGTTTCACCTTTACAATATCGCCAAGATCCGCCCTTTCCTCTCCACCCAAACGGCTACCTTACTGCTACGGGCTCTTGTTATATCCCGGCTAGACTACTGTGTCAGCCTTCTCTCTGATCTCCCTTCCTCCTCTCTCTCCCCGCTCCAGTCTATTCCTCACTCTGCTGCCCAGCTCATCTTCCTGCAGAAACGATCTGGGCATGTCACTCCCCTCCTTAAAAACCTCCAGTGGTTGCCTATCAACCTCCGCTCCAAACAAAAACTCCTCACTTTAGGCTTCAAGGCTCTACATCACCTTGCCCCTTCCTACCTCTCCTCCCTTCTCTCTTTCTACTGCCCACCCCGCACCCTCTGCTCCTCTGCCACCCACCTCCTCACCGTCCCTCGGTCTCACCTATCCCGCCGTCGACCACTGGGCCATGTCCTCCCGCGTCCTGGAATGCCCTCCCTCCTCACCTCTGCCAAACTCATTCTCTTCCCCTCTTCAAAACCCTACTTAAAACTCACCTCCTCCAAGAGGCCTTCCCAGACTAAGCTCCCCTTCTCCCTCTACTCCCTCTACCACCCCCCCTTCACCTCTCCGCAGCTTAACCCTCTTTTCCCCCCATTTCCCTCTGCTCCTCCCCCTCTCCCTTCCTATCCCCTCAGCACTGTACTCGTCTGCTCAACTGTATATATTTTCATTACCCTATTTATTTTGTTAATGAAATGTACATCGCCTTGATTTTATTTAGTTGCTATTGTTTTTACAAGATGTTCTTCCCCTTGACTCTATTTATTGCCATTGTTCTTGTCTGTCTGTCTCCCCCGATTAGACTTTAAGCCCGTCAAACGGCAGGGACTGTATCTGTTGCTGACTTGTTCATTCCAAGCGCTTAGTACAGTTCTCTGCACATAGTAAGCGCCAATAAATACTATTGAATGAATGAATGAATGTGTTGAAGATGTTAATTTCTTTCCAACTCTCTATTCACTGTTTTCTCACTTGCTCCTTAGGCATTCACTGTTGTGCCTTTGATTGGCTAGGCAGTGTAGTCTATTGAAAAGGACCCCAGGCTGGAGGCTGGCAGTAAATGAGTTCATGCCCTTATGAGCCTTGTGGCATTTGGTAAGCACTTACTCTGCGCCATCCACAGTACTAAGCCCCAGAAGAGATACAATAAAAATGGACCAAACAGTGTCTGTCCTACATGGGACTCACAATCTAGGGGGTAGGGAAAAGAAGTTATTAAGCCACCATTTTACAAATGAGGAAGATGAGGCACAGGGAGGTTAAGTGGTCACATATTAGACTTGTGCAGGAACCGGCCTTAGGACCCAGGTTGCTTGATTACTTATCGGTTCTTTGTCTGATAGGCCCCGGTGCTTCTCACTACTTAATGTTTCTCCTTCTCTAACAAGAATTTGTGATATTAGAATGCTATATCATTTTCATTAAAGTCTGGAAGCTAAAAATCTTATGTAAATACACAGCTTTATCATTTTCATTATGGTAATGAGAAGTGGTAATTATGATGATGATGATAATGGCATTTGTTAGGCGCTTATATGCCAGGCACTGTTATAAGCACTTTCATTTATTCAATAGTATTTACTGAGCGCTTACTATGTGCAGAGCACTCTACTAAGCACTTGGAATGAACAAGTCGGCAACAGATAGAGACAGTCCCTGCCGTTTGACGGGCTTACAGTCTAATCGGGGGAGACGGACGTATATACAAGATAATTGGGTTGGACACAGTCCCTGTCCCTCACCGGGCTCACAGTCTTAACCCCTGTTTTACAGATGTGGGAACTGAGGCACAGAGAAGTTAAATGACTTGCCCAAGGTCACACAGCAGGCAAGTGGCAGAGCCGTCATTAGAACCCATAACCTTCTGACTCCCAGGCCCATGCTCTATCCACTAGGCCATGCTGCTTCTTTAAGTGATTAGCAGTGTAGCCTACTGGAGAGAACATGGGCCTGGGAGTCAGAAGGACATGGGAGAGAAGCAGTGTGGTTCAGTGCAAAGAGCATGGGTTTAGGAGTCAGAGGTCATGGGTTCTAATCCCAGCTCTGCCCCCGCCAGCTGTGTGACTTTGGGCAAGTCACTTGACTTCTCGGTGCCTCAGTTACCTCATCTGTAAAATGGGGTTGAAGACTGTGAGCCCCACGTGGGACAACCTGATGACCTTGTATCCCCCCAGTGCTTAGAACAGTGCTTTGCACATAGTACGTGCTTAACAAATGCCATTATTATTATTATGTGGGACAACCTGATTACCCTGTATCTAACCCAGCACTTAGAATATCTAACCCAGCACTTAGAACAGTGTTTGGCACATACTAAGCACTTAAATACCAACCTTATCATCATCCTAACCCTAACTCCACCACTTGTCTGTTGTGTGTAAAACTAGGTAAGTCACTTCTCCATGCCTCAGTTACCTCAGGTTGGACTATGTCCAACCTGATTAGCTTGTATCTACCCCAGTGCTTAGTACAGTGCTTGGACATAATAAACACTTAAATACCAAAAAAAGAAATTGGATTTTCCTTTCCATTACATTTTAAAATTATGTCACAGGAGAATGAAAATCAACAGCTTTTTTTTTTTTTTAACATTTTGGTAAAACCCATGTGAAACACCACAAAGTAAAAGGCTATGATTCTTAATTCTCATTCATGAACAAAAAGACCATATTCCTCACTTGTAATCACCAAGCTGCTCTGTGCGACATCACTTCAAGAAAAAGGAACAGAAGCTCCGGTCCTTAAAGGAAAGGCCCACCTTCAACTGTTTTCACTTCCTTTTTTTTTTTTCCAGTCAGATGCAGCTGCAAAGCCGCAAGGATGGAGGAGAGGGTTTGATTTTCTTGTATCGACTTCAGTGATTGGCCTGGGAGTCAGAAGTCCTGGGTTCTAATCCTGACTTCCACTCTGGCCTGTTGTGTGATCCTGGGCAAGACATTTAACTTCTCTGTGTCTCAGGTTCCTCATTGTGAGATGGGGTAAAAATACCTATCTACCTCCTCCTTAGACTATAAACCCCATGTGGGACATGGGCTGTGCCCAATCTGACGATCTTGCATCTACCCCAGCACTTAGTACAGTGTTTGGCACATAGTAATAAGCAGTTAACAGACACTACAATTATTATAGGATCTTTAACTTTAGAGCAGTGGCAACCCAGACCATGCTTGATACAACAGCAACAGAAGGTAGTCCTGACAGCTAACCACCTTCACAGCAGACAGGCTTAAGACAGTGCAGAACAAGAGACACTAAAAGAAAACTGGTGATGGGGAAGGAAAATTCCTAACCCTACAGGTGAGCTTTTTCCAGAAATCTGGCTCAGTAGGCTGATCTAAAAAAACAGGAACCGTGTCCATTTACTAATGATTTTAGCTTCCTATTCACTCCAATAGTGCAGATTTCCAACTCAATGAAAAACCTGATGTGCTTGCACATAGTTAAGTATCAGCCAGTGTCTCTTTTATCAAATGAAAGCAGCGTGGCTTAATGGAAAGAGCATGAGCTTGAGAGTCAGAGTTCATGGGTTCTAATCCTGGTTCTGCCACTTAGCTGTGTGACTTTGGGCAAATCACTTAACTTCTCTGTGCCCCTGTGAAATGGGGATTAAGATTGTGAGCCCTACCTGGGACAACTTGATTACTTTATATCTACCCCAGCACTTAGAACAGTGCATGACACATAGTAAGCGCTTAACAAATACCATCATTATCATCATCAAATATTTGGGATCAAGAATTAGCAGCCTGCATGGGCAGGAAACACTTTTCCTGCTTCTGTTGGACTGTCCCAAGCTCTTAGATCAGTGCACTGCATCCCAAGGAAGCTCAGCCCATTACTACTGCTACCCTACAGAAATATCTTCATCTAATCCTTCCTGGGGTATCTATGTAAATTAGAAGCAAGCAAAAAGATTTTTTGGGAAGGAAATTTTTTAGAGATTTTTTTTGTGGTATTCTGCATGGGTTTTACCAAAATGTACAAAAAGTTGTTGCTTTCCATTCTCCTGTGACACACTTAAGCACCAACTACGTGCCAATTTGAACTAAGCACTGGGGTAGATGCGAGATACTCAGGTCAGGTACAGTCTCTATCCCAAGTGGAACTCACAGGTGAGGTAGAATAGGTATTTAATTCCCAATTTACAGATGAGGAAACTGAGGCACTGGGAAGATAAGTGGTTTGCCCATGTGGAATAAGGACCCTATTCAGCTTGATTAACTTGGGGATTGTCTCTATTTGTCGCCAAACTGTACTTTCCAAGTGCTTAGTCCAGTGCTCTGCACACAATAAGTACCAATAAGTACAATTGAATAAATGAATTTATACCTACCCCAGGACATAGTACAGTGCTTGATATGTAGTAAGCACTTAAATACCATATTTGTATGTATTATTAACAATTTATTAACAATATATGTTGTTCATTTGTTATATCATTCTCTCCCAAACACTTAGTATAGTGTTCTGCATACAGTAAGTGTTCCATAAATACAATTGATAGATAACAAATACTATTTTTTTTTTAAAGTGGCAGAACCAAGATTAGAACTCAGTCCCCTGGCTCTCAGACCCATGCTCTTTCTGATAGGACAGATGCTTCATCTCCATGGGAGAGGTAAGGTTGAATGGTCTGCAGACTGGAACCAAAGTAGAATATGCTTGAGGTCTCTTCGGTGCACACATACTGTTTAGTGAGCTTGACAGAGAACTAGATATAAAATCTAACTAGAGACCACTAGTCCTTGAAGGCTGGAGCTATGGGACAGCATTCGGAACCAGTTTCACATTTTACTCAGTTAATGGGCTTGAATTTATGTTTCAGAAAACCAACAGAAATTCAGAAACATATCTGATGCATGTCGAGCTTCCCGGATCTCAAAGTAGGCAATGACACAGACAAAAATGAGTAGACTTTCAAAATTGTCAGCTCATGAGTTAATATTTACTGAGTATTCACAATTTGCATGGCACCTTCTAGACTATTTTTTAAAAGAAGATTTGGTATTTTTACATGTAAACTGATATCTGGGATTTGAAACACAGGTAGGTAGGTGGATGATGTAAAAAGAGAGAAGAAAATATATTTGAGGGGATATGTGATATTCACCCCACCCCCAAACCCACAGCACTTATATACAGATCTTTAAATTATTTTAAATTACTTATTGATTCATATTAATGGTTTTCTCCCCTTCCAGAGTGTAAGATCATTATGGATAGGGAATGTGTCTGCTAATTCTGCTATATTGTACTCTCCCAAGCACTTAATACAGGGCTCTGCACATAATAAGAGCTCAATAAATGCCACTGACAAATACCATTGACTGATAACCAAAATCAGTTATTGAAGGTAAAACTTGGCTCTTTAAATGGGATCTTACTTAAACCTAGGGACCAGGCAATCTGGCACATTTTTATTGTATTTTTATATTACAAAGTTTAGGAGCCATTAATTTCACTGCTTAAACAACACATACAAAATAGGTCGATTTTACATTGAATTCCCACCCACCCCTTCAAGCATTTGGCTGCACCAGACTGCTTGTTTTGTTCTGTTTTGCTTTGCTGCCTGTCTCCCCATTTAATAATAATAATATTGGTATTTGTTAAGTGCTTACTATGTGCCGAGCACTGGTTCTAAGCACTGGGGGAGATACAGGGTAATCAGGTTGTCCCACTTTGGGCTCACAGTCTTCATCCCCATTTTACAGATGAGGTAACTGAGGCACCGAGAAGTCAAGTGACTTGCCCAAAGTCACACAGCTGACATGTGGCAGAGCAGGGATTAGAACCCACGACCTCTGACTCCTAAATCCATTCTTTTTCCACTGAGCCACACTGCTTCTCAGTTTAGGCTGTGAGCCTGTTATTGGGCAGGAATTGTCTCTATCTGTTGCCGAATTGTACTTTCTAAGCCCTTAGTACAGTGTTCTGCATATAGTAAGTGCTCAATAACTACTATTGAATGAATGAATGAGAACATCTGAATTGCTCCAGCCCGTGTCAAACACTCGAGTCTTATATAAATGCAAATTCATTTTACAATTGACAAAGTGTTCAAGAAAGCATGTGAAACATTTTGGCACTGGAAGGCATCAGGGATGTACATCTCAGCCCAGAGTATGATACTCCACAGTTAGAAGAACCAGGAACATGACCCTGGACAGACTCCCTCTGTTCTTCTCCCATCTGAGCCCCACAGCACTTATGTACATATCTTTAAGTGATTTATTTGTACTGATGTCTGCCTCCCTTTATTTAGACTGTTAGCTCGTTGTGGGCAGGGAATGTGTCCGTTTATTGTTGTACTGTACTCTCCCAAGTGCTTAGTATAGTGCTCTACACACAGTAAGTGCTCAATAAATATGATTGAATGAATGAACTCTGCTGCCCTGCCCCAGCTGCAAGGATCAGCTCCAGGGAACAGGTTTCACAGAAGGACACACGTTCACCAGTCCACTCCTTGGTCCCACGATCCACATGTATCCCCAGACAGACTCCATTATCTCTGCCTCTGCCATGGGGGTCAGTTCCACCTCCCTCTTCCCACATGCAAAGCCAGGAAACTTCGTAATTTAAACTGTGCAGGCGGACGATCAGGCGGTAATAATAATTATGGTATTTGTTAAGCACTCACTAAGTGCCCAGCACTCTAAGCGCTAAGGTAAATACAAGGTAAATCGGGTTGTCCCACGTGGGGCTCACAGTCTTTATCCCCATTTTACAGATGAGAAACTGAGGCAAAGAGAAGTTAAGCGCTTGCCCAAGGCCACATAGCAGAGAAGTGGCAGAGCCAGAATTAGAACCCACACCCTCTGACTCCCAAATCCATGCTGTTGCCACTAAGCCATGCTGCTATAAACCGCTCCTTTATGAGATCATCTTGAAGGATTTCACCTGATTACGTTTTGTAGCGTAAAATGCTCCAGTGTATCATGGAGCCATGTTAAATGCTACTCGAGGGAATCTGTCTCTGCTACCGCAAATACATTTCCTTTTTCCAGTGGCTCAAATGTTGATCCTCCCTGCACTCAAATTTACTTATATTGATCAAATTCAAATTTGTTCACGGGTCGAAACAACGCAGCAAAAGGGGTGGAGGGAAAGATATTTATTTCAACTTGCAGTAGTGTTTTAGCCCTAAAATTCTAGGCACTTTAATAAAATGAGAAGAATGGGAGTATGGTTGGATAATCTTTACACCTCTCAAGCATTCTATAGATAAGATCACTAAGGGTTTCTTCAAAACTATCATCTTTCCTTGGTTGTTTTTTTTTCTTAGGTAGAACAAGAGAACTGCTAATAGTATCCTTCTTCCCATCCCCAGCACAGTTAAATATATATCTACTTGGCTGAGTTGCTCTGATACTGTCTCTAGGTCATCTCCAGGAAAAGAAAAAAAGGCAAATCTCTAATTACATAAAATCAGATCCTGAAGACAGACGCAAGATAGTGCCTTCAATCAGTCTCTATGTAGGTATTAGTTGTTTAGGCTCGGTTCGGATTGAAGAAGCTTTGTGTAGAAGGACCTATTTTCCTTCAAAGCTATCAACACTCTTCTATTAGTATCTGTTTTGCCAAGACATTTACTTAGACCTTGGCTTAAAAACAAAAGTTAGGTGACATAACTGTGAGCCCGTTGTTGGGGAGGGATTGTCTCTGTTGCCAAATTATACTTTCATTTATTCAATTGTATTTATTGAGTGCTTACTATTTGCAGAACACTGTCCTAAGCACTTGGAAAGTACAATTTGGCAGCAGATAGAGATAATCCCTACCCAACAACAGACTCAGTCTAGAAGGGGGAGACAATAAAACAAGTAGACCAAAAGCTTAGTACAGTGCTCTGCACACAGTAAGAGCTCAATCAATATGACTGAATGAATGAATAACTGGATCAACCATCTTTTGATGTATTCTATTCTGTGATGCTGACTGCCAAATACTGAAAAGCTAATAATTCTTGTAAAGGACCCGTTCTTTGCCAGAGGTGTGTATAAAGTAGATCACTGGAGTGTAGTTGCTATTTCTTGAAGATCTTCCCTTTTCTTTAATGGAGCATTCCTCAATAGTTCTGTGGCCATGGGCATAGATCGTTTAGATTCTTCTGGACTTCAAAAGAAGTCCGGGAGTTGTTTCCAGTAGAGTGCTTTGAATCTCTCCAAATGTTATGTTCTACCACTTTATGGCAGAAAGAAGATGTTCCAATGGACAGAGACTGCATCTCCCAACTCTTGCTGTACTGAACTCTCCCAAGTCCTTAGTACAGTGCTCTGCACACAGTAAGCAGTCAGCAAATAACACGCAAAGTAGGATGATGATGACTGTGGATGGTCTTCCTAAACATATGGAACAGTGAATACTGAAATGCTCAAAAGAAAAAGGCGAGAGAGAAGAATAAGCAAAGTATCTGAATAATCTATCAACTGAATGATCAGCCCATGATAACTGATGGCATTACAAACCTCCAATGAATGTGTATTGTTTTCTGTATCAAAACAGCTTTTTCCCTCATCCCACTAAAATCCTGCCTGTACAACTGGTTCTTCTAACCCAAACTACCTACTTGCCTGGATCTCATCTCTTTTGTTATCTTGCCTGCATCCACCCTCTGGCCTGGAGCTTTTTCCCTCTTCATATCCAACAAACTGCCATTTTCTCTGTGTTTAAAGTCCTACTAGAGTCAATCGGTTAATCTGTGGTGTTTATTGAGCATTTACTGCAGGGCACTGTACTAAGTGCGGGAGAGAATATAATCCAAGAATTGGTAGACACCATCTCTGCCCTCAAGGAACTTGTCAGAGTGGAGGAGACAAACATTTCTTTCCATCCTTAGCAAAATCTCCAGTGGTTCTGCATTTATTCTTTCCCTATTCCTGAGTGAAGAAGTATGTCACTTGTCAGCTGTGTGACTGTAGGCAAGTCATTTCACTTCTCTGTGCCTCAGTTCCCTCATCTGTAAAATGGAGGTGAAGATTGTGAGCCTCACGTGGGACAACCCCATTCTCCTGTATCTACCCCAGCGCTTAGAACAGTGCTCTGCACATAGTAAGCGCTTAACAAATACCAACATTATTATTATTATTATTATTAAACATGAGTGAAGAATGCAACAGAACAACAGATATAAGGCTGCTCTAGAATTGACAGAAAAATTTTGGTCCACTGGTCTTAGCTTGATGTAGAATTTGGAGTCCAAAGAGTATAAACCTCAAGTGACTTCCATAAAAGCCTATTCAAAATCTACTACTGCCTAACCTAAAAGAATGTGATGACTCTGTTCCAGAGGGTAAACCGAAAATAAGTAGCACATACAAAGGGTGTATAAACCAGTTTTGACTAGAAAAATTTATACCAACTGGGAGATGAGCTTGAATTATGAGCAGGTTTTTTTGTACCAGATGTGTGCATGTAATGCCCAACAAAATAAATGCCAACAATTAAAGTGGTCTTAAATGGATAACATACAAGAAATTGCATTGAACATTAGTCGTGATTATCCATTTGAAAAGCTCATTAAGAAATGAATTATGGAATAGAGGGCTAATTAAGACCATGTGTGTATGTGTTTTCTGTACCATGAGTAGGGCTTTTAGGGGAAATGAATTGAATGGAACCATTCAGTACAGTTGTATGGCTAGTTCTGGAAATGTGTGTTAATGTGATTCCCACAGAAGTTCTTATGAATTGATATACTGGTGTGGAACTATTTGTTCTGCTGATTTTCATTTTGATCAAATGTTAATATAAAGTGTAACACTTTCTTTCTGATTACTTCTTCAATAATTCCATTAATTATCCCTCAAAGAACTTGTTAGGCAAGACTACATATGCCTCATGTGGTACAGGAACTATACCTGATTATCTTCTACCTCAGCCCTTTGTAAAGTGCTTAACGCATAGTAAGCAATCAATCCATTAATGGTATTTGAGCACTTGCTGTGTGCAGAGCACTGTACTAAGCACTTAGGAAAGTACAATACAATGGAGTTGGTAGATGTGATCCCTGCCCACAAAAAGCTTTCAGTTTACAGGTGTGGATGGACAGTAAAATAGATTAGGGTAGAGGAAGTAGTAGAATACAAAAATATTTACATAAGTACGGTGAGTCTGGGTTGAGTATCAAAGTGCTCGAGGAATACACAACCAAGTGTGTAGTTGATGTAGAAGGGAGGATGGAGAGGGGAACTATAGGGCTTAGTGTAGGAAGACCTCTTCACTGAGTTGTGATTTTAGGATGGTTTTGAGAGAAGGGAAAGTGGTGCATGGTATGAGGAGGGAGGGAGTTTTAGAACAGAGGGAACATGTGGGCAAGGGGTGGGAGGCAGGATAGACAAGATTTAAGTACAGAAAGTAGGTTGGTTTTAGAAGAACAGATTGCACAGTTTGGGCCATAGTTGATCAGTGAGATTAGGTAGGAGGAAGGTGATTGCCTAAAAGTTGATGGCGAGGAGTTTCTGTCTGATGTTGTGATGGATGGGAAAAATCATTGGGGTTTTTAAAAGAGTAGGGAGATATAGACTGAATGTTTTTTCAGAAAAACGAACTGGACAGCAGAATGAAGTAAGGATTGAAGAGGGGAGACAGGAAGCAGAGAGGTCAGAGAGGAGGCTGATGCAGTAGTCAAGGCAGGAGTGATCAGTGCTTGGATCAGCGTGGTAATGGTTGGAGACACACTCCCCACTACAGACTGAAGGCTAACTGTGGGCAGGAAACATAGCTATGGGCTCTATTATATTGCATTTACCCAAGTCCAGTGCTGTGAACATAGTACGCACTCAATAAATACAATTGATTGATTGAGAGGAAAGGGTGGACTCTAGAAATGTTGTCAAGGTAGAAGAGACAGGACTTTGTGGCAGTTTGAATGTGTGGATTAAATGAGAGAGATGAGTTGAAGTTAATGTCAAGGTTACAGGCTTGTGAGATGGGAAGAATGGTGGTGCTACATACAGTGATAGGAAAATCAGGAGGAGGGCAGGGTTCAGGTGGGAAAATGAGGAATGTATTGGATATGTTTTGGAAACTTTGAAGGCAGGAGGAAATATGACTGGGCATGAGGAAATGTGAGACTGCACTTAACTAGTAATATGATTTTCTAAATTATTGTTATCTTCATTATAATCACCAGGTGAAGAAATTAATTGATTTGTTAAATGATAGCCATACAATATCAGAGGTAAGATTAAAAGCCAGAGGCCTCTAAATAACAAAGGTCTATCATAATAATGTTGGCATTTGTTAAGCGCTTACTACGTGCAGAGCACTGTACTAAGAGCTGGGGTAGATATAGGGTAATCAGGTTGTCCCATGTGAGGCTCACAGTTAATCCCCATTTTACAGACGAGGTAACTGAGGCACAGAGAGGCTAAGTGACTTGCCCACAGTCACACAGTTGACAAGAGGCAGAGCCGGGAGTCAAACCCATGATCTCTGACTCCAAAGCCCAGGCTCTTTCCACTGTGCCACGCTGCTTCCCAAGAATTCACTGAATGAGAAGCAGCATGGTTTAGTGTATATTCATTCATTCATTCAATAGTATTTATTGAGCACTTACTATGTGCAGAGCATTGTACTAAGAGCTTAGAATGTACAATTTGGCAACAGATAGAGACAATCCCTGCCCATTGACAGGCTTACAGTCTAATCGGGTGAGACAGACAGACAAAAACAATAGCAATAAATAGAATCAAGGGGATGTTCATTTCATTAACAGAATAGGATAATAAAAATATATACAAATGAGCAGATAAGCACAGTGTTGAGGGGAGGGGAAGGGAGAGGGGGAGGAGCAGGGGAAAGGTGGGGGAGAGGGCTTAGCTGAGAGGAAGTGAAGGTGGGGGGCAGAGAGGCAGTAGAGGGAGCAGAGGGAAAAGGGGAAGCTCAGTCTGGGAAGGCCTCTTGGAGGAGGTGAACTCTCATTAGGGCTTTAGGGAGAGCAAGAAATGAAAACACATCCAGACAAAAGGGAACCCATGCAACAAGCCAGTAGACATGAGACAGTCTGTGAACATGAGGTGGAAAGTGCTGTTAGTCATGCACTGGCCTTAGCCACTTTCATCTTCACTGATGAAATCTTCCAATTCTAAGGACAGGGCTACATTTTATCATTATATTCTCACAGATTCACTTAACCCAAGATTTTGCCAATCTGCTAAATACAACTCACCCCTCTTTTTAAGGCTTGTTTCAATGCATATTTTGGCTTTTTGATTTTGCCCATTTTTACAGTTTCCAGTTTGCCTGTTTAATGGGTGGTCACAAATCGAACTCCTTGAGCTCAGATGTCCTGTTGGATAGCTCCATATTCCCTCAACATGTAAGCTTCTTCCCTAACAGGAATTGTATCGACCTGAGCCTAGTATTTTTCCCCCGAATCATCAGCATTCCCCCAGAAATTCTACTTTTTCCATTTTCCATTTTAGTTCAAATGAATTCTGTCTTTCCCGTGCAAGTTACAATTGACATAAAACATCCCCTAATTCTTCAATCTCCTTTCTTCTCCATTTCATGAGGACTACCTGCTTCGAAGGCCCTATCAATCAATGGCATTTATTGAATGCTTGCTGTGTGCCGAGGAGTGTACTTAGTGCGTGTGAAAATGTCAAATTTTCAGAGAAAGCTACCACGATAAACCATGAACTTTAATTTAGCAGCCTACTTTTGGGCTCCAGGGTCTCCCTTCTACTCCTTCCCTCCTACCTCCTGCTGATAAAGCATCTCTAAAATCAACTCTTTCCTTTCCATCCAAACTGCTACCACATTGATCCAAGCATTTTTATCCTACCTTAACAACTGCACCAGCCTCCTCTTTGACTTCCCTGCCTCCTGAATCTCCCCTCTCCAGTCCATACTTCACACTGCTGTCTGGGTCATTTTTCTAAAAACTTTCAGAGAACTATCTCCCCACTCCTCAAATACCTCTAAAGGCTGCCCATCCACCTCCACATCAAACAGAAACTCCTTATCAGCTTTAAGACACAATCAGCTCTACCCCCTCCTACCAAAATAATAATAATTATGGTATTTGTTAAGCATTTACTATGTGGCAGGCTCTGTGCACTGAGTTGGATAAGAGGAAATTGGGTGGGACACAGTCCCTGTCCCATGTGGGGCTCGCAGTCTCAATTTCAATTTTACTGATGAGGTAACTGAGGCCCAGAGAAGTGAGACTTGCCCAAGCACAAGTGGTGGAGCTAGAATTAGAACGCATGACTTTCTGACTCCCAGGCCTGTGCTCTATCCAGTATGCCAAGCTGTTTCTCTTCATTCACTCATCTCTTATGACAAGCTAACTCAGACACTCTGCTCCTCTAACACTGTAAAAATAATAATAATGGTATTTGTTTGCTTCCTATGTGCCAAGCACTTTTTTAAGTGCTGGGGTAGATACAAGGTAATCAGGTTGTCCCTCGTGGGGCTCACAGTTTAATCCCAATTTTAAAGATGAGGTAATTGAAGCAAAAAGAAGTTAACTTACTTGCCCAAAGTCACACAGCTGACAAGTAGTGGAGTCAGGATTAGAACCCATGACCTCTGACTCCCAAGCCTATGCTCTTTCCACTAAGCCATGCTGCTTCTCACTGTTCCTAGCTCTAGTCTATCCCACTGTTGACCCTTTGCCCTTGTCCTCCTATGGCCTGGAACTCCCTTCCCTTTCATCCATTCACTCGTTCAGTCATATTTATTGAGCACTTACTGTGTGCAGAAAACTGTATTAAATGCTTGGAAGAGTTCAATATAACAATAAAGAGACACATTCTCTGCCCACAGCAGGCTTACAATCTTATGTATGACAGACCACCTCTTTCCCTATCTTCAAAACTTTACTAAAATGAAATCTCCTCCCCAAAGCATTCCCCGACTAGGTCCTCATTTCTTTTTACTGCTCTCTCCTTTGTGACGCCTATGCACTCAAATTTGCATCTTTTAAGCACTTGATGTTCACCCCACCCTCACCCCTACAGAACTTAGGTGCATATCCTTACACTTTGCCATTTTCCTTTTCTATAATTTATTTTAATCTGTAAAATGGAGATGAAGACTGTGAGCCTCATGTGGGACAACCTGATTCATTCATTCATTCATTCAATAGTATTTATTGAGCGCTTACTATGTACAGAGCACTGTACTAAGTGCTTGGGATGAACAAGTCGGCAACAGATAGAGACAGTCCCTGCCATTTGACGGGCTTACAGTCTAATCGGGGGAGACGGACAGACAAGAACAATGGCACTAAACAGCGTCAAGGGGAAGAACATCTCGTAAAAACAATGGCAACTAAATAGAATCAAGGCGATGTACAATTCATTAACAAAATAAATAGGGTAACGAAAATATATACAGTTGAGCGGACAAGTACAGTGCTGTGGGGATGGGAAGGGAGAGGTGGAGGAGCAGAGGGAAAAGGGGAAAATGAGGCTTTAGCTGAGGAGACGTAAAGGGGGGATGGCAGAGGGAGTAGAGGGGGAAGAGGAGCTCAGTCTGGGAACGCCTCTTGGAGGAGGTGATTTTTAAGTAAGGTTTTGAAGAGGGAAAGAATATCTACCCCAGCGCTTAGAACAGTGCTCAGCACATAGTAAGCACTTAACAAATACCAACATTATTATTAATGTAAATAATTTTTACTCTTTAATTTAAAAATATGTACATTTGTGCTGAAGATTTGAGGTGGCAAATATCAAATGCCCAAAGGTCACAGATCAAAATGCATAGTTGACTCAGAAGGGAGAGGGAGCTGGGGAAGGGGACTAAATCAGGGAACGTCTCTTGGAGGAGATATGACCTTAATAATGGTTTGAAAGTGGGGAGAGTAACGGTCTAGTGTACATGGAGGGGGAAGGAGTTCCAAGCTAGAGAAAGGACTTGGGAAAGTGGTCTGAAGCAAGATAGATTTGATTGGGGCATAGTAAGTGGTGCTAGAGGAGCAATAAAGTGTGCAGGCTAGGCTGTAGGAGATCAGTGAGGTGAGGTAGGAGGGGAAAAGCTTATTGAGTGTTTCAAAACCTAATGTTAAGGAGCTTCTCTTTGACATCGAAGTGGATGAGCAACCATTGGAGATTTTTGAAGAGAATGAAGATATGGACTGAACTCTTTCTTTTAGAAGGGTGATCCATGCAACTGAGTGAAATAGGTACTGGAGTAGGGAGAGGCAGGGAGGTCGGAGAGGCGGCAGATGAAGTACTAAAGACGGGATAGGAGAAAATCTTGGATCAGCATGGCAGCAGTTTGGATGGAGAGGAAAGGGTGGATTTTAGTAATTTTGCGGAGATAGAACCATTAGGATTTGGAGATTGATTATGTGGGTTGCATGGGAGAGATGAGTCAAAGACAACAACAATGTTAGAGGCCTGTGAGATAAGTAGGAGAGTTATGTTGTATACAGGGCTGGTAAGTACTGGGAGACGACAGAGTTTGGGTGGGAAAATAAGAAGTTCTGTTTTGGGCAGGTAAAGTTTGAGGTGTAGGAGGGATATCCTGATTTTAAAAAGTGTGCTGGAGGAAACACCAGAATGAAGAGGAGAATGGTTAGGGCTGGAGAGGTAGATTTGGGATTCATCCACACAGAAATGGTAGTTGAAGCTATGGGAATGAATGAGTTCTCCAAGGGAGTGAGTTTAGATGGAGAATAGATTGGGACCTAGGATTGAGACTTGAGGGATCCCCATTAGCAGAGCGTGGGAGGATCAAAGAGGAAAAAGCAAAGAAATTGAGAGGTCAGAGAGATAGGAGGAGAATGAAGAGAGGAGAGTTTCCGAGAAACTAAGGTTGGATAATATTTCAAGGAGAAGGAGGTAGTCTACAGTGAGAAGCAGCATAGCTTAGTGGATAGAGCTCAGACCTGAGACTCAGAAGGACCTAGGTTCTAATCCCAGCTCCAACCACTTGTCTGTGTGACCATGGGCAAGCCATTTTACTTCTCTGTGACTCAGTTACTTCATCTGTAAAATGGAGATGAAGACTGTGAGCCCTATGTGAGACAGGGACTGTGTCCAACCTGATTTGCTTGTATCTATCCCAAGGTTTAGTATATAGTAGGCATTTAAATACCACTATTATTATTATTGTATTGTAGTGTTGAAGGCATCTGAGAGGAGGATTAAGATAGGCCATGAGTCTGGTGAGAATGTGGTCATTGGTTACCTTAGCCTGGAGATTTCCATGGATTGAAGGGAGCAGGAACAAGATTGGAGGAGATCAAAGAGAGAAATGAAAGGGAAAGTGGAGAGAGAGGGTGTAAAAACTCTACCGAGAAGTTTGGAAAGGAATGGTAGGAAAGAGATGAGACGATAACTGGAGGGAGCCATGGGGTTAAGGGAGGGGGTTTTTTTTTGATTGTTGTTGTTTTTTAAGGATAGAGGATATGGAAGCAGGTTTAAAATGATAGGGGGAGAAGCAATCGGAATGTGAACAGTTGAGATGGCAGTCAAGGAAAAAATAAGGGAGGAGATGAGTGTTTCAATAAGGTCTGAAGAGATAGAGTCAGAAGCACTGGTGGAGGGAGTAGAGGCAAGATCTCTCTTCTTGAGATACTGCAGAGAATGGAGGGAAAGTTGAAGAGGGCAGAGGAAGAGATGGGGATTAGAGAGGAACAGGGAAGTCTTTAGGGAGACCACACCTGATGGTTTCAGTTTTGTTGAAGCATGGGGCTAGGCCATTAGGGGAAAGAGATGGTGGGTGCTGGAGACAAGAGGTTTGAGGAGGGAGGTAAATAACAGATAGCTGGTTGGGACAATGGGTACTTAAGAGAATTAGGAAGGAGAAGTATTGTTGTTGGGCAAAGGAGAGGGTCATTTTGAAGCAGGTAAAAGTTAATTTATGGTGGACAAGATCACAGAGATGTCTGGATTTCCACCAACAGTGCTTCACATCTTAGGCACAGGAGCAAAGGAAGTATTCTGTGGAGGTGATCCAGGATTGGGTTGGTGGTCATTTACTTTAATAACTGTATTTCTCTCTACTCTAAGCTCTTTTATCCATTTGATCAATGGTATTTAATCAATTATATGTATTGAGCACTTGACCAAAGTACTTAAGAGTAGACACATTCCCTGTTAACTTACAGTCTCAAAGAGGAGATAGACATTAAAATAAATTTTGGATATTTACTAAAGTGATCTGGGGTTGAAGATAGAAGTAAATATTCCTTGTGAGCAGCAATCATGTCTACCAACTCTATTGTATCTTCCCAAGTTCTTGTCACAAGTCCCTGGTTCATACCAACTAGGACCTCCCTGGACCAAGGAAACCTCAGTAACATGTAGAAGTCAAACCAAACTTCTAATCACCAAGGTTATTGTGGAAAGTTTTTTTTACTTAGTTTTACCAACTTGGAAAGGAGTGATACATACACACACTCACCCACTCCATCAAGGGTCCAGCACCAGCCTGCTGATCGAAGGAACCCATTCTACCAGTGTTTCTTCTTCCTCTTTCTGAGTGCTACTCCTGCCTGAATGTTTCTTGCCCTGTATGCCTCTGGGCTGCTTCTTACACACCTTCTGCATACCTTCACAGACTGTTTTCCTACTGCTCTGCTTTCCTCTGTGGATGTTTCCTTCTGACTCAACATAATCGCCTTTTATCTGTCTTAGACATCTCAGCTGTGGCTCTACATGGCAGTCATTGAGTGGTCAACTGTCTCAGTTAGAGCTCATTAGTTCCTTCACCAGTCTCTTCCCTGTTGTTGTTCACAGGATCACAATCAGTCACTAATAAGGCAGCTTGTTGTGGGCTCACCACATTTCTTAGTACAGTGCTCTGCTCACAGTAAGTGTTCAATAAACACCCCTGATGGATTGAAATGTGTTATCATTGCAGGTTCCTTGACAGTTTTCTCCAAAAGGTTTCCACACTTCCTGTGAGAAGCACCAATGCTTAGTGGAAAGAGCATAGGCTTGAGAGTCAGAGGATGTAGGTTTTACTCCCAGTTCTGCCACTTCTCTTCTGGGTGACCTTGGGCAAGCCACTTAACTTCACTGTACCTCAGTTTCCTCATCTCTAAAATGGGGATTAAGTCTGTGAGCCCCACGTGGGACAACCTGATTACCTTGTATCCATCCTAGTGCTTAGAACAGTGCTTGGCACACTTAAAAAATACCATTATTATTATTAATACTTTTGCACCTGATAAGAAAAACACTGTGAGGGTAGCTCACTAATTCAGCTTCCTCTGAACCGGCTGATTGAGTATCCCCATACTACAACCTACTTCTGTCTAATTTACGGAAACCCTCTCTCCCACATGGCACACTCTATGCTTGAAAGAGAAGTGTTCTCGACTTCCTGCAGCTGTCATGGCAAGACCCATGGCAGTAGAGGTAAAGGAGGCAAGCAGAATGAAATTAGGTGGAAGAGGATGATGCATGGCCAGGTGGAAGAGGATGATGCATGGCATAGTGGATAGCACAAGGGCCTTGGAGTCAGAAGGTCATGGGTTCTAATCCCAACTCTGCCACTTCTTTGCCGTGTAATGTTGGACAAGTCACTTTTCTTCTCTGTACCTCCGTTACCTCTTCTGTAAAATAGGAATTGAGATTGTGAGCTCCATGTGGGACAGGGACTGCATCCAACCCAATTTGCTTGTATCCACCCCGTGCTTAGTACAGGGCCTGGCACACAGTATGAGCTTAAAAACCACAATTATTATAATCATTATTATGAAGCCTGAAAAATATTGGAATGGATGTATGAGGATGGGCAGTAAACACAAGGAAAGGAGCTAGACTTTTAACTTGTTATGGTCAGGGAACATATCCCCTAATTCTGTTGTACTGTACTGTCCCAAGTACTTAGTACAGTACTTGGCTCAATAAATATGATTGATAGATAGTAAGCACTCAATAAATACCACAGATTGATTGATCACAAATCAAAGCCCAAATGAAAAGCCATATGGCCTGGTGAATAGAGCATGCCTTTGGGAGACAGAGGTTCTAATCCCAGCTCTGCATATTCCCTGCTGTGTTACCTAAAGCAACTCATTTTACTTCTCTGTGCCTCAGATTAAATACCTGTTCTCTCTCATATTGTGAGCCTCATGTGAAGTTGGGTTTGATCTGATTGTGTTGTCCTCTACCCCAGCATTTAGCACAGTGATTTGTTCTTAACAAACACCATTATTATTATTGTTGTTGTTATCATTAATGATCTAGGGGGTGCATTGACAAATGACAAGGTGAAGCAGCAACTAAGGAGGAAGCAGCAAGGCTCAGTGGAAAGAGCACAGGCTTGGGAGTCAGAGGTTATGAGTTCTAATCCCAGCTCCTCCACTTAGCTGTGTGACTTTGGGAAATCACTTAACTTCTCAGTGCCTCAGTTACCTCATCTGTAAAATGGGGATTAAGACTGATCCCCACCTGGGACAACCTGATCACCTTGTATCCCCCCACCCCCACCCACCAGCATTTAGAACAGTACTTTGCACATAGTAAGCACTTAACAAATGCCATCATTATTATTATTATCAAGCCAGAAGAAACTATTGAAATAATCCCAAATCTTGAGAGAGTTAAAAGGCTTCTCAGCTCTCAACCCAATCTCCTTCTGTAGCACAACCACATCAGTGTTTAACCATTTCCTCCCAAGGCAGACAATCATTTTATTCTAATTTTGTGGAGTGTTATACAGCCTGGAAGAAATCTTCCCACACCATAACCAGGGCCCCAAGGAGCATATATCTCTTTATATCCTTCACTCCACAACACTTATGCAAGCCCACACTTTTTTTTTTCTTTATTTCTAATGGGTTAATGGAAAGAAAGCACACATGCAGTATGACTTTATGCATCTAGGTTCCTATATAATAATGTTGGTATTTGCTAAGCGCTTACTGTGTGCAGAGCACTGTTCTAAGCGCTGGGGTAGATACAGGGTCATCAGGTTGTCCCACGTGAGGCTCACAGTTAATCCCCATTTTACAGATGAGGTAACTGAGGCATAGAGAAGTGAAGTGACTTGCCCACAGTCACACAGCTGACAAGTGGCAGAGCCGGGAATCAAGCCCATGACCTCTGACTCCAAAGCCCAGGCTCTTTCCACTGAGCCACGCTGCTTCCCCTAATATATATATATATATATATATATATATATATATATATATATTTATGTAAATATATATATCCTATATACGTTGTTCAGCATAACTGACCTTTAATAATTGAGTTTTCATCTTTTAACCTTGTGGCCTAATGGAAAGACCACAGCAATGGGAGTCAGAGGACTAATCTAGTCTCTGCCAGCCATTTGCTTCCTGTGTGACCTTGGGTAAATCACTTAACTTCTATATGCCTCCATTTCCTCATCTGTAAAATGGGATTAAATGCTCATTTTCCCTCCTTAAACTGTAAGTTTCAGATGTGATAGGGACTGATTAACTTATAGCTACCCCAGCACTTTCTTTAGTAAATGGTTAACAAATAATGCATTTTTTCTTATTGTAAACCACACAGCTATTTTTTTTCAATAATAGTAATAGTAATTGTGGTATTTGTTAAGCACTTACTATGTGTCAAGTACTGTACTAAGGCTGGGGTAGATACAAGCAAATCAGGCTGGACACAGTCCCTGTCCCACATGGGGCTCACAGTCTCAATCCCCATTTTACAGATGAGGGAACTGAAGCACAGAGAAGTGAAGTGGCTTGCCCAAGGTCACACAGCAGACAAGTGACAGAGCCAGTATTAGAACATATGTCCTTCTTAGTCCCAGGTCCGTGCTCTATCCACTATGCCAAAATGCAACAAAATTAGCTGTAAAAAAATTGCTCTTATCTTGAGGTTTATCTAAATGAAACTACTGACCTAAGGTTCGGCTCTACACAATGTGTTTCCCTTCCAAACACTGTCAAGCCTACATACCTTGTAATGAAAGGTTCATATCTTACATATTGAGAAAATGTGTGACCCATACAATGCAAGAAAACATCGGATTTAGCATTTTACAAGCAACCTTTGGAATTGCAACTGTGATGTCATTAATGCTACAGTTTTACACAAGATTAGGCAAGTAATTGTGTGTTAAATAACTGAGGCTGGCTCGGATTTCCCTGTTAAATGAAACCCAAAGCATTAATGATATCACATATGGGCAGTTCAAGGCCACTGACATTAAGGAAAATTCAGGAATTAATAGAATTCTTGAGGGGTGTAAAACGTCTTTTTCTTCTGTCCCCTCTTTAGGAAGTTCTTACGTTTCAGCAAATCATTCAGAGTAATTTAAGGCACTGATACTCTCATGATGTGTAAGAGGACTAGGAATTTTCCCATATCGGTGCCCTAAGTAAAACCTGGACTTCACTGAAACTTTCGGGAGCCCTGTGATGGAAGAAAAATGGGGGCTTTTTGTGAAAAAATTCCCACAACTAAAATATTTTTAGTTTTTCATGTACCTGCCAATATATGATTATGTGATTTGGGTTCTTTAAAGGCAGCTGTGTGTTTATATTTTAATAGATAAAAAATACTTTATGATCCAAGTTAAAATTGAATACAGGAGGTAATAAAATGTGAACTTAAATTTAAGGCACCCATTCATTCATTCAATTGTATTTATTGAGCGCTTACTGTGCACAGAGCACTGTACTAAGCACTTGGAATGTACAATTCGGCAACAGATAGAGACAATCCCTGCCCAACAACTGGCTCACAGTCTAAAAGATAATTATGGTATTTGTTAAGCGCTTACTATGTGCCAAGCACTGTTCTAAGCGATGAGGTAGATACAAGGTAATCAATTTGTCCCACATGGGGCTCACAGTCTTAATCCCCATTTTACAGATGAGGTAACTGAGGTACAGAGAAGTTAAGTGACTTGTCCATAGTCACACAGCAGATAAGTGGTGTAACTGGGATTAGAACCCAAGTCCTCTGACTCCAAAGTCTGTGCTCTTTCCACTAAGCCACACTGCTTCTCTGAAGCAGAAATCGAAAAAAATGATGTACAGTCTCCCAGCCTGTGCCATTTCAGTTAGAGTCAGGAGGGCTTCTACAAATTTTCAGGTTTTTACATTTCAAGCAAAAAGTGGGATTAGTGACTTTGTGTCTTTTGCACTTGAGATTCAGATTATTTAATCACTGTATTTGCCCATCATATTAAATCACAACCCTGACTAGTCACCACAATAACTTGTACTGCTTGAAACCTTTAAAAATGATATTCATTCAATCATATTTATTGAGCTCTTACTGTGTGCAGAGCCCTGATATGCATAACATGTACTCAACAGAAATGTAAAATCAGAGCTCTGTACATATCTTGTAGTAAAGGATTGAGTTCACTGCTCCTGCTAATAAGATTTACATAATAAGTTTAAAAATGCCTTATTATTATTATTATTAACAAATTATACCAAGTTCAATTCCCCCAATATTTAAAGTTACTCCACTGTTGGAATTTAGGCATTTTTGGAGACTTCAAATTACTTGAAGGTCATTAAGTGTTAACTGCCACTGACTACTGATCAGTAACCTGAAGGCCTTAGTAGACAGTTTTGGCTTTTATTAAAATATTCATTTACAGAGCTTTTTCCCCATAAATTCAGTGTGATTTTTTTTCCTTTTCCCAGGCCTGTAAACCAGGATAAGTTTCTGTCCCAGGTTATGTGGTTTTTCCAAAATTCTTCAGGTCAAATCAGAATTTCATCTCTGGCACCTGATCCAGGGTTGGGTACCCATGTTGCACTACTATTTCAGATGCATGTTAGCTGTTTTAAAATGCAAAAAATCATGTCCTTTACTTTGGGACTAGAGGATTCTCTTAAATAAGAACCCAAAAGGTTCTTATCTTTAACAGCTTGAAGAGCTGCATTAATTCCTAACGTCCTTGAGGAGAGATGGAACCTCCAAGCAAATCCCCATTTTTGCCTTTTAAAATCACCACAAAACTTTTTTGTCTCTGCAGCAGCAACCAACCTTTGATTTTAGTTAACCACCAACTTAGCAGGTTTTAAACAATGCTGTCATTCATCAGGGTGAAAAGAAACTTAAGTGAGGAAATTCTAAATCCACTTATTGGAGCAGGCCAAGGAGCTTTTAGATTACTGCAAAAGGATTAAGAAAAGACAATTCATAGCAATAAAAATATATTTCATCCTCCCTTGTTCTTTCAAGTAAAACAGCAAGGCAAGGCCATGGCTGGGATAGGGTCCCTCAGTCTGAAAATTATCCCCAAACTATTTGTATTAACACAACTGCTTACACCTGGAATTATTTTCAAGTGGTACACAAATTTTGTGTATTTTATGGACCACCTCTAAATATGAGTGAGAGGAGAAGACATCAGGATATCTGAATTTTAGTCGTGGTTTACCACATCCCCTATGTATTTTCTCTTCTTCCCAGCCAAATTAGTCCTTTAACTTTTTCTCTCAATGTCTTTCTTAAAAATCAATATTACTGCTTATGTCTCTTACGAATTGAATTTTGAGAAATAGCTACCAAATGTCTTTTGCTAATATAGAGTTCTAAGAAATAGCACTCAGGAGAGAAGAAACTAAAAAACAAGCATTCCTTCTCATAAAAAGAATTGTTACACTCAGTGCAGTGTCTTCTTTGCACAGAGCACTGTATTGAGTACTTGGGAAAGTGCTCACAGAGCACTGTATTGGACTGTGCCTGTTGTCATTAACTCGTATCTACACCTGTGCTTAGAATAGTGTTTGCACACAGTAAGCATTTAACAAATACTATTATTAGTATTATCATTGTTAAACACCTAGGAGAGCTCAATAGAGGATTTGAAAACATTAATTTATTCATTCAATAGCACTTATTGAGCACTTACGGTGTGCAGAGTACTGTACTAAGTGCTTGGAAAGTGCAATTCAGCAACAAAGAGAGACAATCCCTGCCTACAACAGGCTTACAGACTAGAAGGTGGGAGACAGACATCAAAACAAGTAAGCAGGCATCAATAACATCAATTTAAATAAGTAGAATTATAGATACATGCAAATCAAAACAAGTAAACAGGCAATAGTATAATCCCCTAGGAGTTTACAATCTAGTAAGGAAAATAGACACAAATTAGATAGGTGGAAGAAGATGGTGGATAGATAAATGTATGGATAAGTTCTTACTAAATAGTAGAGTTTATAAATTGATGTGTACAAAAGTGTTACAGGTCTACTCTAAATGCATAAGTGTGGATGAAGTGGAAAAGTTCTGAGGTGGAAAGTGGGTAGATGTGTCCTGGGGAAAAGGAAAAATCAATTGGAAAAAGCCTCCAAGAGGATGTTATAAACCCCATTTCTCAAGATCTCAATAAAAACAAAAATGGTCTTTACATCTGTTTACTCTAGAAAAGCAAAGTGTTACAGGGGCCTTGTTAAGATCCAAAACAGTAGCTTTAAGGAACTAGTAACCCCAAATTTAACTAGCACATACAAGCTTATTTACATACACTAGCACTAACAAACTTATTTATGTCCTCCTCAACACACAGGTTTAGATATGTATTCAATTATTATTTTACTACCTTAGCAAAATACTTTTATGATAGTCTCCCCCATTATAGTGTGGAGTAGTGGATAGAGCATGGTCCTGGGAGTCAGTAGGATCTGAGTGCTAATCCCAACTCTGACACTTGTCTGCTCTGGGGACCTTGGGCAAATCACTTCACTTCTCTGAGCCACAGTTGCCTCATGTGTGAAATGGGGATTTGGATTGGGAACCCCAGGTGGGACAAGGACTGTGTCCAACCTGATTATCTTGTATCTACCCTAATGCTTAGAACAGTGCTTGGCACATAATAAGCACTTAACAAATACCATAAAAAACCTCACTGTGGACAGGGCTCAGGTCATGTCTTTATTCTGAACTTCTTCAAGCACCTAGTACAGTACACCACACCAAAAGGGCACTCAATAAATCATTTTACTATGACTAATACTAATACTTTCATTACTAACCCTTCTCCTTGAGACAGGAGCAATTAAGGTAAGCCTGGATCTTGTTGCTAATGATCCCTCACTTTATATGCCAATAATTTTGAGACTTCAGAACATCCTTCACAGGTTTGCATCTCTGGCTCTAGTTGCTCCAATCAATCAGGATGTTATTAGCCTTTGTGTATATATATGCGTACATATTTGTGTTATATTTGAGCATGTTCTGTTTCTGTCACTTTTGTGTCTAGTCTGTAAGATCATTCTCTAGACTGTAAGTTCATTATGGGCAGAGAATGTGTCTGTTATATTGCTAAATTGTACTCTCAAGCACTTAGTACAACAGTGTTCTGTACTCAGTGAGTGCTCAATAAATGTAATCGATTGATGTTTTGTACATGTCTTTACTCTGAAGTGCTTTAAAGGCAAGGCAAAGTTGGCTCAAATTAGGATACTCTTAGCCTTTCTGCAAATATATGTTAGTTGTACTTAAATGTTTTGTACTTCTGTCTTAAACAATGTGACATAGCAGTGGACTGGGGTTGGTTTTCCCAGAACAGTCTTCGTGGAGACCATGATGTAACCAGGAGACAGTGAAAACAGAGATAGGCACAATGTGGGATAGATGCAAAACAATAAGTACAAACAAATGCAAGGATTTATCCTTACTTATATTTACTTACAGAAAAGTGTGTTGTTCCCACATAGCCTTTTTCAGCCACAGGCACACACACACCCAGATGGTGTCATGAGTTGTGTCATCTTTAAGCACAAAGGACAGCTATAACTATGAATTAACACGTAGCTAATTGTCCTATCCACCAAGAGTCTGTAAATTCCTAGGCGGCAAAGATGGTGGTCTTACTCTCGACTTGTACTTCCCCTCAGGACTTTGTGGACAGTTGCAAAGGAAGAGCATCCTTGTTGCTAAATATGTCCCATTGACTGACTGGATATCTCTTTGATTTCTGTCATTATGTTTTCTCAAACTTCTTTCTTGAGCCAGTGTGCCTCATGGAAGGAGAACTGGCCTTGGAGTCAGGAGACTTGAAATATAAGCCTGAGACTCAAAGGTCCTGGATTCTAACCAGACTCTGCCTTCTTCTGCCAGTTGACTTTGGGCACATCACTCAGCATAGCCTAGTGGCAAGAGCACATTCTTACGAGACAGAAGACATGGGTTCTAATACTGGCTCTGCCACTTTTCTGCTTTGTGACCTTGGGCAAATCATTTAACTTCTCTTTGTCTCAGTTACTTCATCTCTAAAATGGGGATTCAGACTGTGAGCCTCATATGGGACAGGGACTTTGTTGAACCTGATTACCTTGTATCTACTCTAGTGCTTAGAACAGTGCTTGGCACATAGTAAGTGCTTAATAAATACCTTCATCATGGTTATTATTATTACTTAAGTTGTCTTTGCCTCAGTACATCTGTAGAATGAGGATGAAATGCCTGTTTTGTGTTTTTACTTTTATGATATTTGTTAAGCATTTACTATGCTTCAGACACTGTTCTAAGCACTGGAGTAGGTACAAGTTAATTAGGTTGCATACAGTGCCTGTCCCACTTGGGGCTCACTGTCTAAGTAGGAGGGAGAACAGGATTTTAATCCCTATTTTACAATTGTTCCCCCTCCCTCTTAGATTATATATCCCACGTGGGACAGGGGCTGTCTGACCTACTTATCATTATCTCGTATCAACTCTAGTTCTCGGTACATAGTAAGCATTTAACGAATACCACAATCAATATCATTCTTATTTCTATGTCGTGATATGCTTTTAATTTTTTACTAAATTACTAAATATTTACAAGCTTCAATTTCCTCTCCTGTAAAATGGGAATAATATCTATTTGTCCCTGTCTCATAGAAATACTGTGAGGACTAAAGTCACCCCCTTTACAACAAACATTTACCAAAAGTCTCCCTTTGACAAAGTTTTACAATGGACTGGACATCTCAGTTGATGTTTAAATCCTTTTCAACAGACTTCATAAATGTAGAAAATGTAAGGCAAGCCTTCCCTGAAATGAGCCCTTCCCATTTCATTTTTGAGCAATTTTACTGTGTGTTTCCCAGCTTGACCGGCTGCAAACCTCTTATAGATGAGTGGGTTAATCGTGTGGTAATAAAAGGGTTAATCTCTTCGCCAACGGAAAACGAACTTCAATATTTACTCTGCATCATGCATCACTAGCTAGTAGCAGCCACAGTGCACCTGGTCGTGTCGCGATGCTTCTCTCAAACTGGGGGAGGGAAAAGGCACTGAGCCTTAACCACAGGTTTGGCAGCAGAACGATTCTTTGGACACACCTTGTAGTCACCAAAAAACGTCAGATCTGTCAAGTTTTAGATAAACTGAAGAGTACGGCAGAAAAGGAACTTGCTTTATCGGGCAGAAAAGTTTGGAAAAATAAAGAGTCCGAACTGCGTTCAATCCAGGTCAGGTACATTTGAAGGTGAAGCCTGAAATTTTCAGCCTGAGAGAGACCTAAGTACTCCAAGGGCACACTGGCACCCCAAACGAACCTAAACATCCCAGGTATCTGTTTGTTCAGGAGACCACATTACCAAGAAAAAAATGGCACTTTTCTCATAGGACACAACTCCTGCTGGGAATTGAGGACAATCTGTAAAGAAAAGGAGGCAGAAGAGAATTGAATGCCACTTAGAAAGCTTAAAAGGAAATAGAAAGGTCTTCTCAGTTAGTTTACATACTGCCTTGAATCATCAGAAAGCCCGTCTCCTTTGGAGAGAGTCGGCTAAGCTCTACCGGTTCAGATAAAATTCAACCCCCAAACTTGAAGCAATGGACTTAACTTATTCCACTGTATTTCCAAAGGGTGACGAAGACTATTCCTCTGCTTCTCCTAGGTCATTCCGTCATTCCTCAAAGAATTCCACCAAAAGGAAAGGCACCTCTAGGCAAACATCCTCTAAGATGTTTATCTGGACCAGCGGCCGGACCTCCTCATCTTACAGACACGATGAAAAAAGGTAAAATACCTCATTGCCTCTTTGTGTATTTATGTCAGTTCCACTTTTCAAACTTAGATGAGGCCAGAGGAACATGGTTAGAAAGCTAAAAGACATGACGAGTAGAGTATCTGTGTGTGTGACAGCATAACGTATAGCAAAGATCAACATTGTGCTGAAGGGGTCGGGACTAGAATGCTGGAGCTATATTCAAGAATTACTGTAAAGAAGGAGAGAGGGAGGGCAAGTTTCTAGGGCTGTTTCGAGGGTCCCTTGGAAGAGGGAAAATATCAAAGACTCAAAAGAAAAACAAAACAAAAGGGAGTGAGAGAGATAATCGAGAGATAGAAAGAAGGGGCTGAGTCTACGGAGTGGCCCATAAGTCCCTCTTCCCCTATTGTGTTACACCTGCAACGACAACAAAAAAAATTGCACATGCTAATACAAAGGAAGAGGGTCTGATGAAAATCCCTGAAGAATAAAAAGCAGGATATCCTGCCTCTTGTCCCACCTCCAGTTTCTCACTAACATTTGCAGATGGATTGGATAACATGTTTCACAAAATCCTGGAATCTTTTCTTGTCCTGTCATATTCTCTTCCTTCTTTTATTTTTCCATTCTTCCCCCCCCCCTCCGTTTATGTTCACTGTACCTTTCCCTTATTTTAAAATACTGAATTTGGGCAGTATCTCAGATATCTCAAATCTAATAACAAATCTGTTGGCATGGGGAGAAGGAGCTGGAAATGTGCCCTTGAATTCAGGCATAGGATTTGTATCTCTTTCTTTTTAACCATTTACACCCTAAAGGCAAATAATAAAAAAAGTATTGTCCTCCCCTCTTAATTTCTATAAGTACACCAGACATTTTTTCAATGAACTCTTAAACTTTTTATTCTTTTCTAAAATTCTTCAAGATAATGAAGAAATTGGATGGTCTTTTAAGGAGTATTTTTCGATTGCTTTAGTCATACAGCTACTCTAAATGGATCAGGAAAAGTTACAACTTTTCTACAGCTACAGCTGTGTTTGTATAGATTTTGCTTGAATATCCAATATTATTGAATATGTCTAGCATTAACATTAGAAAGAGGGGAACTGGTTGAAAAGTTAGTCTTAGAAGCTCTGTTATCAAAAGTAATACTATCTCCCTCTGATTAGTTATCAACAATGTTTAGGGCTAGCAGGATACAAATTCTTGACAAAGAGAGAACAATCTCTCTCTCATACTTGTAAAATTGTGAAGTTGCTTAAAATTGCTCTCAGGAGAGCAGACTAAGAGCTGTTAGTGACTTGATCTGGGAGAGTCTATATTGCTTATAAATGATCATTTTAGTTAGACTCATCTTTATGTGCAATAACTCTTTGAAATATTGCTTGTCTTTCTTTCTCATTCATCTCCAAACACAGCTCTTCCATATCACTTGTCTACATATGACACATAGAACATGCATATACCAAACTGATTTTCAGTGTTTGGTAAAGCAAAACAGACTAATGGTTTTCTAGAAAATTAAGGAAAAGTATGGTGCTAAGAGGGGAGTTTTCAGAAAGGTTCCTAGGAGGAAACCTATGGTTTATTTCCTAAGAATAACTCCAGACTAATCCAGGAAATCAATAGATAGACATGCAATGACTTTTCTGTCTGGCTTCTTTTGGAAAGAAAGCTTATAAAATCACTCTCCCTAGTCAAGTGAAGCAGAGAAGTGAGCAACTGTCCAGTATAATAATAATAGTATTTGTTAAGCGC
Source organism: Ornithorhynchus anatinus (assembly GCF_004115215.2). Taxonomy (NCBI): domain Eukaryota; kingdom Metazoa; phylum Chordata; class Mammalia; order Monotremata; family Ornithorhynchidae; genus Ornithorhynchus; species Ornithorhynchus anatinus. The sequence goes on from NC_041728.1 coordinate 144,004,548, forward strand.
TAACTATGTGCCAAGCACTGTCCTAAGTGCTGGGGTAGATACATGGTAATCAGGTTGTCCCATGTGGGGCTCACAGTCTTAATCTCCATTTTATAGATGAGATAACTGAGACACACAGCTGACAAGTTGCAGAGCCGGCATTAGAACCCATGACCTCTGACTCCCAAGCCTGTGCTCTTTCCACTAAGCCACGCTGCTTGAATAATCTAAGTCATAGAGAAATTTTTGTAGTAATTATCCACTCTGGACTGATCAAAGTCCCTGAATACCTGTTCTCTCTCCACTTCCCTCGATGAGTTTTAAATATGGCTTAAGTATTCTCTTTTTTCTCTCTGGCTATATTTCCAACTGCAAACCCAGATCAAAGCCAACCACATAAGCTAAACTCCAGTCCAATCTGGGCTGCCTGTCCACAGAGCACAAAACTGACAAAGTTAAAGCTCCCTGGAGCTCCTCAGAGTAGGGACCCCAAAATACTCTGGCATTACTGTCTTTTCTGCACTTGGCTAATTGTGTGTAATTTTTGGTTCTTGCTGAATGGTGATTTGAAAATAATGTAGTACAGGACCAGATGCAAAACAATAAGAATCTGCAGTTTTATTTGAAAAACACAAAACCTAGCAGATGGAATAATTGAGGAGACAAGAGCTCCCTATCTCTGCTTTACCACAGCATAACCTTCAACAAATCCCTTTAAATTTCCTCTATATCATTAATCACATATGGGTCATTATACTATCCAATATAATAAAGATACGGAGGGATCATTGAAGAAATGACTGTAAAGTAATTTTACAGTGTAAAGAGCTTCATATTTTTCCAAATTTTTGGAAGCATATTTCTAATTTTATCAATAATTGCCATATAGGTCATTAGACATCTTATAGCTTTTGGGCAAACTCTGCAAATGGCAGAGGTAATTAAGCCAATCAATGCTGATCTTACTACCCATCTATGCAGGACAATAGTAGACATTAAGACAGCCTTGTATTAGCTAACCATGTGGAAAGAACATGAAAATTACATCCAGTAGAAGGCAGTGATGCCCATAAAAGCCAGTGCATCAGCAGGTCACATTGTAAAGATTTCCATAAAGATATAATAAACCATTGTCTTCCCACTCCTAAGTCGATCATATGAGTTAGTTTCGTTTCTGCAAGAGCAACATTACCTAACAGCTCTATTCATTCCTAGGTCAACTGGAATTTTTAAAAAATCTTTGGTTCTCTGGGTGTGTTTCTTCAATGAATTGGCCAAAGGAGACTTGAAACAAGTCTCTACTCTTAAACATCTAGTTGAACCACATTATTATTATTATTATTATTTGTTTTAGAAAGAGATATTCGAGCTACTTGCATCTGAATTAGGTAGAAATTGGTAGTAACAATGGATCAATCTGCCTGTCTGTCCCCCTCACCTTCCTCTCCTGTGATTAGCTCATTCACCACTCTGCACCTTAGCTTCTCTCTGCTTCTCTATACACATGCCAAATGAGGCTAATGTTGGGAAGCCTTTCTATCTCCAGTGACAATGTATGGATCCAAAGCTGGGCAGTGAAAAAACAAGATAGAAAAAGCATCAATTCTTTTGAAATGTGGTGTTGGAGAAGGCTTTTGCAAATACCATGGACTGCCCAAAAAACAAGTGAATAGATTTTGGAGCCAAAATGGTCTTTGAAAGGCCAAATGACTTGACAGTATTTTTTGGACAAATAATCAGGAGGACTAATTCTCTGGAGAAGACACTAATGCTAGGAAAAGTCCGGGGAAAACATGGAAGAAGCAGACAAGTAGATAGATGGTTAGAAACCATAACAGTGATAATGGAAGAGCTGTTAGCAAGGTTTTGGATTATGGCAGAAAACAGGACGTTTTGGAGAAACTATATCCATAGAGTCTCCATGAATCGGAAATGACTCAACAGCACTTGATAATAATGATAATAATAAATGTTATAATACTAATTGTGGCATTTATTAAGCACTTGCTATATGCCAAGCACTGTACTAATTGTTGGGGTAATTACAAATTAATCAAGTTGGACACAGCCCATGTTCCACATAGGGTTCACACTCTAAATTGGAGAGGGGAGGATCTAATCCCCATTTTACAGATGAGGTAACTGAGTCACAGAGAAGTTAAGTGTCTTCCCATGGTCACCCAGCAGACAAATGGTGGAGCTGGAACTAGAATCCAGTTTTTCTGACACCCAGGCTGGTGCTCTTTCCACTAGACCACACTGCTTCCCTTGTTTATGACAATAACAAGTTCTCTGAAGGAAGGATGCTACATAAATTGTGGATGCTATCGGTTCCTCCTTACAATGGCCTTTAAATTGTTCTAAACAAAGGATCGTGTTTTCTATTGGTTCAGTGCCAAGGAAACCTGGATGATTTGGAGGTTGGTTTTTTGCACTGTTGTTAGTGGTGGGTTTTTTTATGGTATTTGTTTAATCGCTCACTATTTGCCAGGCACTGAACTAAAGGCTGTGGAATTTACAAACTTAATCAGGTTGTACACAGTCCCTGTCCCAAATGGGGCTCAGAGTCTTAATCCTCATTTTACAGATGAGATAACAGAGGCACAGAGAAGTTGTGATTTTCCCAAGGTCACACAGCAGACAAATGACAGAATTGGGATCAGAACCCAAGTCCTTCTGACTCCCAGCTCCATGCTCTATCGCCAGTCGAAGGAAAGCCATGCATTTTTGTTCCACCATCAACACCACTAGAACTCTTAATTTTATGTAATTGTCCCATTGGCTATGCCTGTGTATTACATTTATCGAAAATAAAATGTAAGCAACTCATGGGCAGGGATAATAATAATAATTACTAGTTAACACTAATATTACTATTTTGGCATTTGTTAAGAGTTGACTATGTGCCAGGCACTGTACTAAGCCCTGGGGTGGATACAAGCAGGGTACAAGGGATTGTCTCACTTCTTGGTTTTGCACTTACCAAGTGCTTAGTTCAAGACACTGCATCCGATGGGTTCTCAGTAACCATCAGTACTCACTAGTAGTACCACTGCTATGCTAGAGCCACGCTGAATTACTCAATCAATCAATGGTATTTATTGGGCACTTACTATAAGTGCTTGAGAGAGTACAATATAACATATCTGGTAGACATGTTCTTTGCCCACAAGGAGTTTACACTCTGAACTGTAGTATGGAGAGAATTAGAGAAGCAGCGTGGCCCAGTGGAAAGAGCCCGGGCTTGGGAGTCAGAGGTCATGGGTTCGAATCCCAACTCTGCCCTTTGTCAGCTGTGTGACTGTGGGCAAGTCACTTCACTTCTCTGTGCCTCAGTTCCCTCATCTGTAAAATGGGGATGAAGACTGTGAGCCTCACGTGGGACAACCTCATTCCCCTGTATCTACCCCAGTGCTTAGAACAGTGCTCTGCATGTAGTAAGTGCTTAACAAATACCAACATTATTATTATCATTATTACTATTAATGTTTTGCTATTTTCATCATCAATACTTACTAATGAATCCTCATTCAAAAACAATTGGTCAGAGTATCCCGTATGTTTGCAGGGGTTAGGGTAATGCAGGCTAAAAAATGTTAGCTGCTTACGTGCTTAGATTGGGGAAAGAAGTATACCATCCTCATCTTTCCCCTCCCCTGACCCTGGAAACCTAAACTCACAAAGTTACTTCCAGCATCTCCCAGTGATGATTCCCTTCCCCAGCAGGAAAATCTTTGAAAGTGGTTAAGGAAGCTTCTTGTGGTTAAGGAAGCTTCTTCTAGGCCTGACAAATTGGCTTCAATTCTCACTCTAAGAGTAATAACAATAATAATAATAATATTGGTTAAATGCTTATTGTGAGCCAAGAACTGTAATAAGTGCCAGGGTAGAAACAAGACAAACAAGTCAGACACAGTTCCTGTCCTATATGGGGGCTCAGTCTAAGTGGGAGGGAGAAGAGGTATTTTACCCCTATTTTATAGGTGAGGAAGCAGACACATATAACTTAAGTGCCTTGCCCAAGGCCACTCAGCAGGCCAAAGTCATACTCACAAAAAGACAGGATAAGAATGTAGGCTCTCTGTCACCCAAGCCTAGGCTCCTTACAACATTGCTTTCTCTTGTGGGGCTGAGCAGAGGGGTACTTTTTGCCATAAAGTAATTACAAATATGACCACCCACTATGTATTGAAGGTGAAAAAAAGTGGGGAGGGATTAGGAGATATCCATTTTAAATCTGTTCATAAAAACATTGAATAATGAGAAGCAACATGGTCTAGTTGAAACAGCACAGGCTTTGGAGTCAGGGAAACTGAGTTCTAATCATGAACCTGCCACTTGACTGCTGTGTCCCCTTGGGAAAGTCACTTAACTTCTCTATGCCTCAGTTTCCTCATCTGTAAAATGGGGATTAAATCTTACTCCCTCCTATTTAGATTGTGAACCCCGTCCCACATGGGACAGAAACTGTATCCAACATGATTAACTTGTGTCTACCCCAATACTTAGAATAGTGCCTGGCCTATTGTACCTTCTCATATCTGACAGAAATTACTTTCCTCACCTTCAAAGCCTTATTAAAGGCACATCTCCTCCAAGAGGCCTTCCCAGAGTAAGTCCCACTTTTCCTTGTCTCTCACTCCCTTCTGTGTCACCCTAACTTGCTCTCTTTGCTCTTCCCCCATCCGCAGCCCCACAGCACTTACATATATCTGTAATTTTATTTATTTGTATTGATGTCTGTCTCCCCACCTCTAGACTGCGAGCTCATCGTGGACAGGGAATGTCACTGTTTATTGTTGCATTGTACTTTCCCAAGCACTTAGTACAGTACTCTGCACACAGTAAGTGCTTAATAAATAGGATAGAATGAATGAATGTTGTTATTATTATTGTTATTTAAAGGCCTCACATTTAACAGGTTTGTATTAAAATTTCCCAACCAGAAAACAAAAAACCATTCAACTGAGGCAGATTTCTTCTTTCTCTGGCAGGTTCTTTTAAGACCCCAATAAGCTCTATTTCTCAAACCAAGACCTAAGACAGCCCCGATCCATTCTCCTTCTATTAAGTTAAATCCAGTTTTCTCAAACACCTTCCAGTGCCTTGGAAGCCTACCGTCATTATCCCCTGTGCACGTTCTCAAAAATATGAAGAACATTTGTAACTCTTCTTGCATTCCAATTTGTTTTTCAATCCCCCATTTGATCATTTTTATATGCAGGCTGCTCTGGTGACATTACTGACTGATTGCACCATGTCTCTTATGTCTACAACCTGATAAAAGTTATGCTGTGTGACTGGATAACATTCTAGAACTGTCTCAGTATTGTCACCTTCCTATTTGCTTTCATCTGGGGAAAAATGCAGATCTCAACAGCAGCTATCAGAGTTAAATAGATTTTGATAAATAATAATAGGAGAGTAGTTTCAGGTTATCATTTTACATCAGGTCCGTGGAGCCAGTGAAGCTTAGGTTGTCACAGATGTAAAGGGCTTCCTGCCTGGGACAGTTAGCTGCCGATTTGTGCTTCAAAAAATAGTCCTCAGAGGGATCAAGTTGAAAGAATTGGAGTTTGAATGGAAAGTCTTAGAATGCCTGAGAAGGATTCATCAATGAAAATGAGACCTAAAGAGAGGGTAGATAGTAATAGTAGTATTAACAGTAATTATAATAGGAGCCGGAGCAGCAAGAGCAGCATGGCTCAGTGAAAAGAGCCCAGGCTTGGAGTCAGAGTTCATGGGTTCAAATCCCAGCTCAGCCGCTTGTCAGCTGTGTGACTTTGGGCAAATCACTTCACTTCTCTGGGCCTCAGTGACCTCATCTGCAAAATGGGGATCAAGACTGTCACCCCCACATGGGACAACCTGTTCACTTTATATCCTCTCCAGCACTTAGAACAGTGCTTTGCATATAGTAAGCGCTTAACAATGGCCATCATCATCATTATTATTAAGAGCAGCAGGAGCACTGTCCATTTCCTCTGTCCATTTCCTCTCACTCCTCAACTCCACTGCCCTCCTGTTCATACCCACCTCGCACTAAATCGGACACACATTTGTGGCTTAGTACAGTGCCTGGCACATAGTTAAGCACTTAACAAGTACCATTACCCTCCCTCCCTTCTGCTCTTCCCCCTTCCCCTCCCCTCAGCACTGTGCTCATTTGTATATATTATTACTCTATTTATTTTAATGAGGTGTATATCTCCTTGATTCTATTTATCTTGATCATGTTGTTTTTGTTTTGTTCTGTTTTGCTTTGCTGTCTGTCTCCTCCATTCAGACTGTGAGCCCGTCATTGGGCAGGGATTGTCTCTATCTGTTGCCGAATTGTACATTCCAAGTGCTTAGTACAGTGTTCTGCACATAGTAAACACTCAATAAATACTATTGAATGAATGAATGAATGATTATTATTATTTCATCTCTAGTCACTGTTCAATCTCTATCGTCTCCAAATTTGAAATTCCTCTATCAGACAACAACCCCCAATTATCTCTTACACACACACATCCTCTTTGCAAATCGGTCCTGTAGGGAACAGGACTCTCCCAAGGGCTTAGTACAGTGCTCTGCACACAGTATGCACTAAATATGATTGAATGGATGAATTAATTCAGCTCTCTCCTCTACCCAACAACACTTCTCCTTTGTAATTCACTCCCATGCCCATTACCTCCACCAGCTGTTTCAGATGTTTAACTGGAGAGAAGCAGCATGGCTCAGTGGAAAGAGTCCACTCTGGCTTAGGAGTCAGAAGTCATGGGTTCTAATCCTGGTTCTGCCACCTGTCAGCTGTGTGACTTTGGGTAAGTCACTTAACTTCTCAGTGCCTCAGTTACCTCATATGTAAAATGGGGATTAAGACTGTGAGCCTCATGAGGGACAACCTGATTACCCTGTATCTATCCCAGCGCTTAGAGCAGTGCTCAGCACATAGTAAGTGCTTAACAAATACCAACATTATTATTATTATTATTAACTCTCTCCTCACACCTCCTGTCTCCCTACCCCTACCAGGTCTTTTCCCCAATGACCTGGCCACATACTTCATCAACAAAATTAAACCATCAGGGAGTATCTTCCTAAAATCTCCCCTGCTCCTTTCCAATACGCCCCTTCCCTTTGCTCCTCCTCTATTCTCTGCGGTATCTCAAGAAGATATCTCTCCTACTCCCAAAATCTACCCCTTCCCCCTGCACCTCCAATGCCATCCCTTCATACCTTACTGAAACATTTGCTCCCTCCTTTCTTTCCTCCTTGACTGCCATTTTCAACCATTCACTTTCCAATGACTTCTTCCCCTCTCCTTTTAAACATGCTTGGGCATTCCCTACCCTATCCTTGAGCAAGTTGTCTATACCTGCTGACTCCATTCCCCCTTCTGCAGCTCTTTCCTTGATCCCCTCCAATTTGATTTCCACCCCTTCACTCCATATTACAGCCCTCTCTAAGGTCACTGATGACTTTCTTCTCACAAATCCATCCTAATCCATACAACCCAAATATTCAATTTGTTACCAAATCCTGCCAGTTCTACCTTCATAACATCGCTACAGTCTGTCCTTTCCTCTACATCTAAACTGTTACAAAACCTATTCAAGCATTTATCCTATCCCGCCTTGACTACTGCATCTGCCTGCTCACTGACCTCCCTGCCACCTGTGTCTCCCCACTCTAGTCCATAGTTCACACTGATGACTGGATCATTTTTCTAAAATGTGTTCAGTTCACAACTCCCTACTCCTTAAGAATCTCCAGTGGCTGCCCATCCAACTCTGCATTCAACAGAAATGCCATACCATGGGTTTTAAAGCAGTCAATCCAATCAACTCACCCTTCCCTACTTCACCTCACTGATCTCCTACTATAACCCAGCCTGCACACTCCACTTCTCTAGCACCAGTTTACTCACTGTGCCTTAATCTCATCTATCTCAATTGAATTAATACGATTCATACGTATAAATTCATATGATTCATTAATATTGTTAATATGATTGAATGAATGAATTAATTAATTAATGAATACCCTTTGAGCAATTGGTATTCATCTCACCCTGGGCCCCAAAGCATTTATGTACATATCTGTAAATTATTTATTCATAATGTCTGCCACCTGTCCAAGACTGCAAGCTCATTTTGGGCAGGTAACAGGTCTACTCTTTTGTACTGTACTGTAAGAGAAGCAGTGTAGTTTAGTGGATAGACCGCGGCCTAAGAGTCTGAAGGACCTGAGTTCAAGTCCCAGATCCTCCACACGTCTGCTACGTGACCTTGGCCTAATCACTTAACTTCTCTGAGCTTCAGTTATTCCATCTGTAAAACAGTGATTAAGAGTGTGAGTCTCATGTGGGACAGGGACTGTGTCCAATCTGCCTAACTTGTATCTATCCCAGCACTTAGAATAGTGCTTGGCACCTAGTAAGTGCTTAACAAGTATCATAATTATCATTACTCTTCCATGTGCTTAGTACAGGGCTCTGCACAGAATAAGTGCTCAAAAATACCACTGGTCAATTGAGGAAAGGGAGATGAATAGGCAGGTGTGAAAGTAATTCCTCCGTAACGCATGCTTTTGCTAAACACTTTCGCTAGGACACTGTGGGGAAGTAGGGGCTGTTTTTCTGACAGTTCTTGTGTTTCTGGATAGAGCGCAATACACTGTTGGAAGGAATGGCTGTGAGAATATGTGCAGTGTCCAACGAAGTGCACAGTCCACAATGCAAGAATTCCTCAATGCAGAGTTCATCAAGAACATAATCACCATGTTACAGGGTAGCAGATTATAGTTCTTGGAGAGTCAGAGAAGCCCTAGAAGAATGATAGTGCTGAGAGACCTGTAGGAACCCTAAAGAAGTAGCCAAACTCAATGATAAAAAGGGTGAAAATGGTTTGTTTTGGTACATTTCCCAAGTGTCTAGTGAGGGCTCTCTGCATATAGAGTTGCTCACTAAATATACTGATGGTAATGAGAATAAAAAGATAACCATCCTTTCTCACTCTCTGGTATGATTCTTTATTGATCTTTATATTTTCCTCATCAGTGGATATAAATCCTCCTTCATGAATGATCTAGTGACTGTCAGTGTATACCAAATGGTCCATTTGATTCAGAGAAGCAGCCTGGTGTAGTGGATAGAGCATGGTTCTAATCCCAGCTCCGCCACCTGTCTGCTGTGTGACCTTGGGCAAGATGCTACACTTCTCTGTGCCTCAGTTCCCTCATTTATAAAAGGAAATGAGGACCCTGAGCCCCATGTGGAACTTGGACTTTCTCCTACCCAATTAGCTTGTATTTACCCCAGCACTTAGAATGAATGGCTGGTACATAGTAAGGGCTTAAAAATTACCATTTAAAAACAAACCAAAGAAAGTAATATTTCCTTCTACTCCTAAGTCCCAAGACCCCCTTCTCTCTGCTTTTAACTCTCTTCCCCCCTCCTCTTTTTGCATCTGCCACTCTATTTCTAGACCTCATCTTCTCTTCTCCTACCTTCTTTTTCCAGCTGTCCCATTCTCCCCAGGTCTTTCCCCTCTCTTTCCCAGATCCTTCATTCATCTTCCAGGCTTTTGGTTTTCTAATTTCCCCACACTACTTATGTATTTCTTCCATTCCTTTACATTAATGGCTCTCTCTGGTAAAAAAAAAAAAAGTAACTTCTTTGGGAAATGCTGACTCTCCAACTGAAGTAATTGAAGTATAACGGAGGGCTGTGTAAAAAACACTTGAAAGACACCATCCCTGCAATTCTAAGAATAATCATTGTTTTTATTCTATTCTGCCACCACACTCTAAAATGTGGCTCAGCTAAATGTTGGTGAAATTAATGCCACATCATTATTCCTTCACCTTCATTTTCCTCATGATTCATAAATCAACATAAACGTAAAAAGCAAGTCAAATTTGAAAAAGATGGCATGGTTGAGAATCTACAAAAAAGGACTCCTTCATCTGTGAACAATGGAAATAAAAGAGGAAGCTGGGTCTGTGCCTACAATGTACTGGCATTTATTTTACTGTTTGTTTGCCTCATTATTAAAAATGGGAAAAATGACAAATTGTTACTGAATGACAAATTTCTCAGGGAGCAGAAGGCATGAGTTTTTGTGGACTTATCTAAAGAATTTCAGGGGAAAGGAGAAAGATGGTTATTTTTCAAGATTTGGGGTGGGGTAGGGCTATGGGCAGATAATTTCAAAACACCTAAAGAGTAAATTTTTACATTTATAATAAAAGGGTTTCTGTTTCCGCTCCCTGTTGTGTTTTTGGACTATTCCAGAGGGGCATGTCCTGCTCTATCAGCAGGAATCCAATCACTGAAGGCTCCTTCTAAGGCTTTCCTGCTCCCGAGAAGGCCTTAATGGTGGACTTACCCACCTTCCAGGGGTGCACTGATTGAATGTGAACGTCACATAAGAATGTATTATTTTCAACCTCAGAAATATTTACCAAAAAATCAGGGACCACGACCTCCTGGATAAAAGGAAAACTGTCACTGCTTTGAAAGCTGGAGAAGACCGGGCCATTCTTCTGGGACTGGCCATGATGGTGTGCTCCATTATGATGTACTTTCTCCTGGGAATCACACTCCTTCGTTCCTACATGCAAAGGTAATGTTCTCTAATCTGTTGAGGTTCTTGGAGCCTAATAATAATAGCATTTGAAAAGGGTTTACTGTTTGCAGGGTGCTGAGGTAGAAACAATACAATCTAATCAGACATAGTCCCTGTCCCACGTGGGGTCCACGGTCTAAGATGGGGAGAGGATAGTGTGACGTAGTGGATAGAGCACGGGTCTGGGAGTCAGAATGTCATGGGTTCTAATCCTGGCTCTGCCACTTGTCTACAGTGTGACCTTGGGCCAGTCACTTCACTTCTCTGGGCCTCCGTTACCTCATCTATAAAATGAGGATTGAGACTGTGAGTCCCTTGTGGGACAGGAGCTGTGTCCAAGCCCATTTGCTTGTATCCACCCCAGCGCTTAGCACAGTGCTTCACACATAGTAAGCACTTAACAAATACCTCAGTCATTATTATTATTATTAATACCCATTTTAAAGATGAGGAAACTGAGGCATGGAGGAGTTAAGTGGCTTGCCTAAATTTACACACAACAGGCAAGTGATGAAGCTGGGATCAGAACCCAGGTCCTCTGTCTCTCAATCTTGTCCTCTTTCCACTAAGCCTCCCTGGCCTTTTACACTTCTTCCAGACTCGTATTCTCATCTTGCCTTCCTTCTCTTCCCTACCCCCTGGCACCACATCAAGCAAACAAAAGTGTGTTACTTATTTTCAGTTTTCCAATTTACCATTAGTTGAGTAACAGGGGTAGAGAAAATGGAAATGCTAGATTCTGAGTAGGTCTGCACCCACAGTGTATTTACATAATATTCCTCCTATTAGCTCATCTGCAGCCCACTGATGTCCATAAAAGTGAGGATTAGCTGCCACAGTAAAACACAGCACTAGTTTAATTCAGTAGAGAGCCAAAGTAATATTCAGCTGCCTACAGAAACAATGTTCTTTCAAATGAAAAATGGAGGTTTAATTTAGAAGGAATCAAGCTATTTTATAACATTCATTTCTCCATGTAAATTAACACCTTCATGTTAAGAAACAAAATCCAACTGAAATACAGCAATTTGTTCAAATAAAGGCATCACATTTCACAGTTGTTATTGCTTTATTCGGTTTTACCGATGGCCTTCGGCTGTTTTTGTTCTCCACGAAAAGCTGAGAACTTCGATTCCCTTTCATTCACTGAGCTCCAGAACAACTTCAGATTGTCGCATCTGTTCAGAACCATCTAAAGACATCACAAGATTGTGAGCATGCCCTCTATTTTCTGACTCAGGAAAATGCAATTGACTATATCTGATGCGATATTTGGTCTGTCAAGTCTATCAATCAGGGTCCTGCCTCTGGCATACAGTTACACCGAAAGAAAAAAAAACATAATAAAAATTGAGCAGTGCAGTTCTACTAGTGTGTGTATATCAAGCCCAGAGTTGCAGAGTAGAAAGTATCCTTTCCTGATCCTCCAATCCCTGGAGAAGCGAAGCTTGTTTTCCAATCAGTCAATAGTATCTTTTGAGTGTTTTCATGTGTATTTCACTGTGCTAAGGACGGTCTTGAGGACATACAAGAGAGTTTGTAGATTTGAGAATTTGTAGATGTAATCACTGTTCTCGAGGTGCTAGCTCCTGCAACTTTTAGAAAACTGGAAATGTAGTAGCTGTTTGAGCTAAGAACAGTTTCGCTGAGCAATGAGTTACTAGAGACTGACTTCTCCAAGAAGTAAACTTGTATATTTATTATATTGTTATCATTATATCTATTTTCTCCAACAGATGATGAGACCCTTATGAGTCATATTTTTTGTATCTCTCCAGTGGTTGGTGCAGAACTGTGCACATTAGAAGAGCTTAATGAATGTTAGCAATAATAATCATATTAAGGAAGCATTTGACTGTCACTGTCATTACATAATTATAGAAGTTTATCACTGATCGTAAAATGATCTATCATATATCTTAGAATCCCAACCAAAATAGCTGTATCCAATAATCATCTGGAAATTATTTACAGTTTTCCTCCTTTCAGGTTTATAGGACATGAAGATTTGGGCCGTGACTAGTAATCCCTGTTAAGAGGTTTCTTTTCTCCTGGCTGTTTTGAAAGCATAAGTACAATTAGACAAAACAGGCACTAAAATCCAAACTACATTCAATGGACATAGTTCTGAGTGGGCCATCCTGAGCCAAGCAAAAGATTAGATAAAATTAGCAGTCTTTAAGAAAGCCCAAATTCATAAAATTGAAATATACTTATTCAACTAGTTAGCGTAATTCAGAAGATAATGGTGCAGATAAAAGTAAGAAGAAAACAGGTTTAATTGTGCGTATTTCTCACTGCAGTTTTCTATATGTTTTGTTTTGTCTTCTGTTTCTTTCCTTAGTGTGTGGATTGAAGAGTCTCAGTGCACATTGCTTAATGCATCCATCACAGAAACATTTAATTGCTCATTTAGCTGTGGTCCAGACTGCTGGAAAATCTCACAGTACCCTTGCCTGCAGGTCTACGTTAACCTAACTTCTTCTGGGCAAAAACTGCTACTTTACCACACTGAAGAGACGATGAAAATCAATTCAGAGGTAGGAATGTGACCAGCATCCCATTTCCAGTAAATTTCTAGAGGCTAGTAAATCTTGCAAAGCTTCCAAATCCTAATTTATCTACCTCCATATTTCTCTTTTGTCCATTTTCTATGGGGAAAATGCCAGCAGGAAGCAAGCTTGGCCCCATTCACAGAGCTCTTTATTCAGCACTTGCACATATCGGATTTATTTTCTATGCAAGTTATGGATAAATCATTCCCCATTTTGTTAGGGGACTGCCTTAACCTCCAACTCCTTTTAGAAGTGTAAATACCATATCCATGGTTACCCTACTCCTTGTCAGAGCCTTTCCAAGGTAGTACAAAGTTCAGCAACCAAGCAGCCCAAGAGCACAATGTAATGATTACCACTGATCTATGGTTGAATGTCAAGAATCTCTGGGTGCCTTGAAAATGCTTAATAAAGACACATTTCAAGTGTGAAAACTATTTTAAAATTAGGTAGGCCCCTAAAGACAATTTAGCTTTCTCAAAAAGAATGAAGGGAAATTCAGATTGCAAATTCCAGAGGTCTCAAAAATCCAGCACTTTATTTTTATATTGAACATACAGCCCAGGGAGTCGTTAAAATAGACTTTTAAATTGAAAGCAATGCTTTTAACTTCAAAGAAATGTAATATTGTTCCATATGTAGAGACTATCTAGAGTCAAAAGTACAATGTGAATAATATAGTGAGGCCCACACTTTTCTTAGGTTTCACCTCTTCACATTTTGGGTTGGTGCTAAACTGCTTAATAACTTTTTGCTAAAAATTATTTTCTGCCCCTACTAGATAATTTTAAAAGTATTTTTCCCCCAACAAAACCTTGCTTAGAGATTTTTAAGAATGGAATAAACTACTCTCTTTATGGAAGTGCTTGGATACAGTCTTCCTGGGAAGTAGTAAATGGGTAATTAGTCTCCTAAAGTCTTTTGCAGCCTCAAAATTCTAGACGCATGCCCCTTTTCAAGAAGAAAAATATTATGTCCTAGGCTATAAAGTGTTCAATCTCATTTGAGTCAAAAATGTTCCATATTTATGAGAATTAGAATATTAGAGCTTTCATAACTAGATAAGATGTCAGCTTGGCTAATCTGTATTTGTCATTTTAATTTGAATTGATCGTATTTCCACTGGTATAGCTGTTCATATGACCAAATTACTTTCCCATCTTAAGATAAACTGATATACTTATCTGGGGAGATAATTAACTTTTGACTAGGACAGTCTGATATGAACTCAAAGCATCTCTTTGAAAATAGTCTTGCCTTTGCTCTGTGGAATTTTCAGCAGATACGAATGTCATATTCATCCTTCCCATGGCAGGAATTAGATTTATTCCAGGTGCATGAGCAAAAGACAGTAAAATCCAGCCTGCACTGGTTGCAGCAGCTCAAATTAATACTTGCTTACAAGAATTTAGGGTGGATACATATATTGATCCCTCTCAGGGTCACACCTGGAGAGTTTCCAGTATTCTATCAGTCACGACTACAGGAGGGAGAGTCAAGCAGAGGCCTACACATTCCATTCCTAGCTTGGGCAGTGGCCTGTGAGTGGAAGGCAATCTGCTACAAGTCAAAACTCATCTATGCGGGGCAGTAGTGAGCAGTAGAGAAGCAGCGTGGCTCAGTGGAAAGAGCCCGGGCTTGGGAGCCAGAGGTCATGGATTCGAATCCTGGCTCTGCCACTTGTCAGCTGTGTGACTGTGAGCAAGTCACTTCACTTCTCTGTGCCTTAGTTCCCTCATCTGTAAAATATGGATTAACTGTGAGCCTCACGTGGGACAACCTGATTACCCTGTATCTCCCCCTGTATCTCTTCCAAGGGCAGAGACTTGTTTACTGCGCGGAAGGAAGCAAGGGTTAACCATTTCTGTAGTTTTTCCAAGAAAACTCTATGGATACACTACCAGAAAGATTGCAGATGGAAGTGGGGTGTTCTGTGAGAGATGTGTCTATGGCGTTGCTATGGGTTGGACATTACTCAACAGTATAAGACAACAACATATATTGAGGATTCAGTAAATTGAATAGCTCAGAATATCTCAGAAGGCTGCTTGAACATTTCTATTTTTTAATGGTATTTATTAAGTGCTTACTATGTGCTTAGGCACTGTACTAACCGCTGGGATAGATACAAGCTAATCAGGTTGAACATAGTCCATGTCCCACAGTCTTAATGGGGCTCACAGTCTTAATACTTATTTTACAGATGAGGAAACTGAAACCCAAAGAAGTGATCTGCCCATGGTCACACAGCAGACAAATGATGGAAACGGGATTAGAACCTAGGTTCTCCGAGGTCGTGCTTTAACCACGAGGCCATGTTGCTCCTCTATAAAGGACAATCTTTCCCTTAACCCATAGACTGTAGATAACAGCTCCAGGGTTGTTTTGCAAATGAAACTCAATTTTCAGGAGGATTTCCTCCTCCTGTTTGGAATTGCATAAATTAAGAAGGATCTAAAAACAGTAATACAGAGAGTCATAGTTCTCACTGATTCCAAACCAGCCCATACTAGGAAAAACACCTGACTTTCCATTCCAAAAGGTTAGCAAACCGTGGCCTTCAAAAGAACATCAACCACGAGGTAAAATGAGTTTTCTATCAAGAAAATGATCAGTCTCTCCCTCCTCCCATTCCCACACAAAATGGGGGCCAGTCATTTATAAAGCCCCTCGCTGTCATGAATGTGGACAATGTACTGTAATTTAGAAAGATTAATCTATAAGATATTTTCTCTAAAAACATCTGCCTACAAAAGGTTAAAAAGGAGTAGACGTAGCTATATTGAGATATGGAATGCACCGATCTCAGTTGCTCATCTGAATCAGGATGAAAACAGCCATCAATCAAGTTGTTTTAGTCTTTTCCAAAAAGGACACGAGGTTTTCCTTTTTCCTTTCCCTTTCATTCTTCCTCCGTATATTTCTTTTTAGCCTTAAAAACCAGTGCCCAAACTCTTGTCAATATCATAACCATAGCTGCTTAAGCTTTTAAATTGGCACACACTCTGCTAACCAGCTGACAAGCAGTCTCTGGGGAAAGCAAGTAGGCTCAAGAGCCTCTTGCATTCTACAGCTACTGGGCAGGGAACTGTTGTTGAAACTGAAAGCAATTACTGTGAATTTGAGACACAGTGATTCTCAGTAAAATGCTTGTTAAAATGAAATTTTCTTTGCTGATGCCTGAATCACTGCTAGAGATTTAGTAGATCTATCTGCAGTCCTATATGAATGTTTCTTCTTCTAGCCAATTTGTTGAATTCATGTATTTATATGGTCACAAGCCGGGTAGAAGGCCAACCTCTCATCCCCCCAAAATTGTTGGAAAATTCTGGAAGGAGGCTGGGCCCCCTGTAGTCCTGAGTGACAGAGCTCCACCCATTTTTTGAGGTGGAGTGGGATTCTTCTGAGGGCAGAGTGAAGTTCCCTTGAAGTGAAGTCAGGGGGTTAGAAACTTCCTTTTAATAATAATAATAATAATTGTGGTATTTGTGTCAGGCACTGTATTAAGCGTTGGAGTGGATAACAGCAAATTGGGAAGGACACTGTCCCTGGCCCATGTGGGGCTGACATTCCCAATCCCCATTTTGTCTGTCTGCTCTTACTGACACATAGAAGAGATTTTCAGGCAGTAACTAAGTTAAATTCTCTCTACGTAGAATAAAAATGAAGCTAAGGCAGATTAATTTGGTCAGAAACCCAATTAGGGGATATTTTAGACTAAATCCACCTTATGAATCTTATCTCCAAGTAAAGCTCTTGGACAGCCAGTCACATGGCCCAAGCATAAGGTGTCTGATTTCTGGGAGGCAGATCACCCATTTGGCCCTGGCAGTGTTCAAACTCAGTAGCTTTATACTACCTTATAAATGTCCCTTGTAGACCTCGACTTTAGCATTTTAGCATTTGTGTCATTGATTATATCCAGACTTGTCTGGGAATCGGCCTTCAGCTATGTTGGTTGGGGTCTTCCCAGCTGACCCGGTAACTGGATCCTGGTTGGAGTTTCTACTTCCATAGTACTACTACTTCTATAGTAACCTTAAATACAGGGTGGCCAATTTGGTGACGTATAGTTGAGAGTTCCCAACTTCAATCTTCCAAAGAAAAGTCTCATCAGAGTCTAATACTTTTAAATATGTTTCAGTGAAGCTTTCCAAAAGACATTTGACAACAAGAAAAACACACTGAGGTTTGTTTCCATTCCTGAGATCCTTCTTAATTTATGCAATTCCAAACAAGCTTGTGGTTGGTAGGGTGTTATGTGGGGTGAACTCTGAGACATGTAGGCTCCCCTCTTGTGTTTCTCAATCCCCTCAATCCCCTCAATCCCCTCAACTTAAAGCTCTGCAACTCTTTAAGCGTCATAAATGCCAGCACAGGCTGGCTTGTGGAACCATTTTAGAAAGGATGGCAGCTTCATAATTCATTCACTCATTTAATCATATTTATTGAATGCTTACTGTGCACAGAGCACTTTACTAAGCTCTTGAAAGTACAATACAACAGTAATAATAATAATAATGGTATTTACTAAGTGCCTACTTTGTGTCAAGCATAAACGGTGCCATTCTCTGCCCACAACAAGCTCACAGTCTAGAGTGGAGGAGACAGACATCAAAACAAATAAATAAAACTATATATATATGTACATAAATGCTTTGGGGCTGGGAGTGGGAAAGACCAAAGGGCTAAATAAAATTACAGATGTGTACATAAGTGTTTTGGGGCTGGGAGAGAGGAAGAGCAAAGGGAGCAAGTAAGGCAATGCAGAAGGGAGTGGGAGATGAGGCAAAATGGAGCTTAGTCTGGGAAGGCCTCAGGAGATGTGCCTTCATTAAGGTTTTGAAGAGGGGTAAGTGGTTGTTGGATTAGAAGAGTGAGAGTGTTCCAGGCCAGAAGCAGGACATGGGCTAGGGATCAGCAGAAAGACAGGCAAGATCGAGGTACAGTGAGAAGGTTAGCATCAGAGAAGCAAAGTGTGAGGGCTAGGTTATAGAATGTCCCAAGCAGCAACTTATATTGGTATGGTCAAGAGGGGGTATGATTTGGGGGATTGGGTGAGCTACCCCACCTTTAACCTGAGCCTCTTGGCCTGAAGCCCTGTTAGCCCCTGTGTTAATATTAGCCTGGATGGAGATGGAGGAAAAACGGAGAAAGGGAACACAAGAGAAAAATGGAAAGTGAGAGAGACAAGAAATGCAGATTTAAGATAAAGGCAGAATAATAATAATGATGATGGTATTTATTAAGCATTTTCTATGTGCCAAACACTGTTCTAAACACTGGTTAGATACAAGCAGTATGGTGTAGTATGAGAAGGAGCATGGCATAGTGGATTGAGCACGGGCCTGGGAATCACAGGGTCATGTCTTCTAATCCTGCCCCCACCACTTGTCTGCTTGTGACCTTGGGCAAGTCACTTCACTTCTCTGTGCCTCAGTTACCTCATCTGTAAAATGGGGTTTGAGTCTGTGAACCCCACATGGGACAGGGACTGTGTCCAACCTGATTTGCTTGTAACCACTCCAGTGCTTAGTACAGTGCCTGCAAGTAATAAGCACTTAACCAATACCACAATTATTAATTATGATTATTATCACAAGCTAATCAGCTTGGACACAGGCCATGTCCCCCTGGGGTTAACAGTCTTATTCCCCATTTTACAGATGAGGTCACTGAGGGACAGAGAAGTGAAGTGACTTGCCCCAGGTCACACAGCAGACAAGTGGTGGGGCCAGGATTAGAACCTCGGTCCTTCTGACTCCCAGGGTCCTGCTCTTTCCAGCAAACAGGGGAAATGAGTTGGAGAAGGCCCCCACCACCATAGTTTCTGCCTCCCATTACCTCTACAGCTTCTTTAGCCACCACTGCAACCATAGTAGCAGAAACCCTGATGTCAGTTTGGCTCAGAACGGACGACATTAGTGGAGTCAGGAGCTAAGGTCGCCCCCTGCATCGACCTGATTAGTGGTGGCGGAGGCTTTAGCAGTAGCCCTGGTGAACTGATTTGTCCTGAGCCAGACCGCCACCTCCACCACTGGATGGAAAGGGCAGCATCCTGAGAGAGCTCTGGCAAAAATCTTAACGTGAGGTCACGCCAGAATGGAATTTCCTGGCATCTCCAAAAAATGTCATTCCAGCCATGACTGAAAGTCCTCTTCATGCCCATCCAGGAAGGACCAGTTCGGCTAGGGCAGCGGTGGTGGAAGCAGCCATCTAGGTGGCTGCTGCGGCTTCTACTATTGAAAATAACAGAGGTCTGAAATGTCGCTCTGAAGCTATATGTGGCTCTTCTTCTGGTTCTTGAGGCGGGGAGGTGGAAGGAGGCATTTAAAATATCTGCCCAAAGAGGGGCAAATAGGGAACACCACCTAACACCAACAGTGCAGTGTCACTATCAAACCAGTCATTTAAATTATAATAATAATAATAATGGTATTAATGGTACTTGCTAAGCACTTCCTATGTGCCAAACACCATTCTAAACACTGGAGTAGATACAAATCATTCAGGCTGGACACAGTCCCTGTCATTCATTCAATAGTATTTATTGAGCACTTACTATGTGCAGAGCACTGTACTAAGCACTTAGAATGTACAATTCGACAACAGATAGAGACAATCCCTGCCCAATGACGGGCTCACAGTCTAAACGACCCCCATAGGGCTCACACTCTTAAACCCCATTTTACAGAAAAGGCAACTGTGGTCCAGAGAAGTGAAGTGAATTGCCCAAGGTCACACAGCAGACATGTGGCGGAACCAGGATTAGAACCAGGCCGGTGCTCTAGCCACTAAGCCACCTTGCTCCTGTGCTGCTCTCAATCAGTAGTATTTATTGAACATCTACAGTCTGCAGAACACTGTGAGGAGCACTGTACTAAGTTTTTGGGAGTTTACCAATTAGCAGGGGAGACAGGCACTAAAGTAAATTGCAGTTAGGAGGAAGTAAATAGAACATATAGGAAATAGATATAAGTACTACAAGGGGGTTGCCAGTATTCACTCATTCATTCAATCCTATTTATTGAGAGCTTACTTTGTGCAAAGCACTGTAGCAAGTGCTTGGAAAGTACAATTCAGCAATCAAAAGAGACAACCCCTGCCCACAAGGGGTTTACAGTCTAGTTGGGGGGAAAGAGACATCAAAACAAGTAACCAGACATCAACATAAATAAATAGAATTATAGATATACACATACATACATATTTGCCGGGGGGTGGGGAGGGGAGAAAGAGCAAAGGAAGCGAGTCAAGGTGACGTGGAAGGGAGGGGAAGCTGAGGAAAAGGGGGCTTAGTTAGAGTATTTAGCTGGTGCAAAATGCCAATTTGAGAGCTGGGGACTATAAGGAGGAAATATTAGAAATTAATCAAGGAATGCCTCATGGAGAAAATATGATTTCAGAAATTTTTCAAGATGGGGATAATAATGGTCTGTTGAACATGAAAGGGGAGAGAGTTCCAAGTAGACAGGGAATGGCATAAGAAAAAGCTGAACAGTGGAAGAGAGGAGAACCAGTCACAGTAATTAGGTTACTTTGAAAGGAATGAAGAGGGCAAGCTGAGTTGCAGTGGGAGACCGAATGGATATCCCACACTGATGTATATTCATTTTAAATCTAATGGTATTAAATGCCATTCCATCAACATCTTTTAAGGGCCACACTCAAATCAAATGGCAAGACAAGATCACAAACAACGAAGTTCTGGGATGCAGTCAGTAACCTAGCAGCAAAAATAATCTCATGTCAACAATGCTGCTTTCCAGCTGGAAACTGGAAGTCAATTGCCTAGGGTTGAATGGTGTGTGATTTTCAATAAAAGGGGTGGCTCTTTGAGCAAAACCTTTGTACAGAATGAGAGGCAAGGAGACAAAACAGAAAACACCAGAAGGTGCCGAAAATATTACACATGATAACACAACAAGGGACAGTCTTTTGGGGTGCACAGTGTGGCCAGGATTGTGGGTCCCTCATTGACCTTTTCAGCCACACACACACACACACAATATTTTTCAATATAAGTACTAAATTATTTGACTTGGAAGGACATACCTTTGAATGTATGCTTAATGCGCTGAGAAGCAGCATGGTATAGTAGATAGAGCACGGGCTTGGGAATCAGAAGATCACTGGGTTCTAATTCTGGCTCTGCCACTTGACTGCTGTGTGACCTTGAGCAAGTCACTTGACTTCTCTGAGCCTCAGTTACCTCATCTGTATAATGGAGATTGAGACTGTGAGCTCCACGTGGGACAGGGACTGTGTCCAACCTGATTTGATTGTCTCCACCCCCTGGCTTAGAACAGTGCCTAGGACACGTTTACTTAATAAATACTATAATTATTAATGTTGGTATTTGTTAAGCGCTTACTATGTGCCGAGCACTGTTCTAAGCGCTGGGGTAGATTAGATGAGGTAAGTGAGATGCAGAGAAGTGAAGCGAATCCTGTGACTTCCCAAGGTCACGCAGCAGACAAGTGGCGGAGCCAGGATTAGAACTCGTGACCTTCTGACTCCCAGGCCTGTGCTCTATCCACTACACCATACTGCTAAGGAATAGCTCCTAGCCCTGTTTAATAGAGTATTAATCTCTCTGTAGCTTATTTGTGTCTCAACACAAGTTAGTTTATTCCTGGGGGTTGCCTTATTTGGGCTGAACTTGCCAGAAAAGCATACTCTGGGAGCCACAGACAGAAGTCCTCTAGACTGTAAGCTCATCCTCTAGACTGTAAATTCATTCTGGGCAAGGAATGTGTCTATTATATTGTTGTACTGTACTCTCCCAGGTACTTAGTGCGGTGCTCTGAACACAGTAAACGCTCAATAAATACAACTGACTAGTAGAAGGTGTTGGGCGAGAGCTAGAAGAAATGAACAAACCTCTGGTCAAGTAAAGAATCCCGTTTCTGGTCTATTTTACATGTGACTCTTGTCCATTCAGTATGTTCCCCTCTAGGATAAGGGGAGAGTCTGCAAAATTACAGAGTGAAGGGGCGCCCTGAACAGAGCAGGGCAAGGAACTCAGAGAACCACCTACACATTTGGGATATTTTCCAGAGACTCTCTAAACATCTGGCATCCCTAAATTTAGGGGAACTGATTTTGGGGAAGAATAAGCCTTTTAATTTCCCATTACAGCTGGCTTCCTGAGTCTGCAGAGGAGTATGCATGAGATAAATGTGGGCTGTAGGGGGAGGGAGAGGGAGTGGGTTTCTAGTAAATGGACCAGAGGAAATGAACCAGAGAGAGCCAGCAGGCAGCCACATCTTTATACACGAAGGAAAGAGTTTCATCTGAATTAAGGTGATGGGTTTGTTTCTTATTTGATGAGCGTGCCTAACAGTGGCTCAATCAGAAAGATCAATACTCTCGGGTCTCTGTGGATTATCCCATTGCAAACATGCCATGGTCCCAAGATGAAGTACTTTCATATACCATATGCAGATTTTCCTTTGTTTCCTTATCTAGTCTCCATAAGCAGGTGTTGAAAAAAATGGGAACATCAGTAATCACACTAAGTGGGGCTGATCCTATCCCTAAAACATGCAAGCCGATGCCAGAACTCTCTATCCCGCCATAACTGACACTCTCCCCACCTTCAAAGCCTCATCACATCTCCTCCAAGGGGTCTTCCCAGACTAAACCCTCATTTCCTCTTGTCTCACTTCCTTCTGCATCTCTGTCACACTTGGATTTGCACCTTTTATTCACCCCACCCTCAGCCCCACAACATTATGTACAGATATGTAATTTATTTATTTATTACTGTCTGTCTCCCCTTCTAGACTGTAAGCTCCTTCTGGGTAGGGAACATGTCTACCAACTCTGTTATATTCTATTTTCTCAAGAGATTAGTACAGTGCTCTTTCACTCAGTAAATGCTCAATAAATACAATTGATTGATGGTTTGGTTCCCACCAGAATTAAACAAAACTCTCATAGCCCCCTCCACCTTCAATCAGAAGACCTAAGGGAGCTAACCTTTGGCCAATATTAAAGCTACGGAGGTCCCACAAGGGTTTGAGGTCAGGAATGTATCTTTTTGTTAAACTGTACTCTCCCAAGTGCTTAGTACAGTGTTTTGCACACATTAAGTGCTCAATAAAATCAACTGAATTAATGAACCCTCCAGACTCACATCTGCTTCCTCCTTTCCCACAACATTATTAATAATAATAATTGTGGTATTTGCTAACTGCTATGTGTCAACCCCTATACTAGGTGCTAGGGTAGGTACAAGTTAATTAGTTCTGACACTGTCTCTATCCCCCATGGGATGGGGGAGAACAGGTATTTAATCTCCATTTTATAGGTGAGAAAACTGAGGCACAAAGATTTCCCCGAGGCCACACAGCAGACAAGAGGCAGGGCTAGGAATGGCCTTTTTCTTTTTTTTTTTTTGGTATTTGTTAAGCATTTACCATGTGCCAGGCACAGTACTAAGTGCTGGAGTAGATACAAGCTAGTCGGGTTGGACACAGTCCATGTCTCACGAGGGGCTCACAGTTTGAATATCCCTATTACAGATGAGGTCACTAAGGCACAGAGAAGTAACTTGCCCAAGGTCACACAGCAGACAAGTGGTGGAGTCAGGATTAGAATCCAAGTCCTTCTGACTCCCAGGCTCACCCTGTATCCACTAAGCCATGCTGCTTCTCTACCACTTCTCCAACACCCCGCCTTCCACACAGGAGACCAGAATTTCCTGAAGAAGAATGGCCCAATCTATCCTTGCAATCATACAGAGGGAGCACCATCCCCTCACACTGTTATGCAGAATAAGTGTCTGGCCAGGTCACTAAGTGGTTCCCTAGAGGCCCAAAGTCATTAGCATACTTGTCGGAGTGCTTAAATTACTATCAGGAATTGGCAAAGGGAAAATTCTACCCAGTGAATCTTTGCAAAGTTAGAAAGGTACAAAATAGTATAAACATCCTGACTTCTTACTTATTGTTTCAGGTTAGGAAGGAATCACTGAGGAATGTTCCTATGTTTCAGTTTGAGTTGATAAATTTTTAATGCAGAGACTTGAAAAAGCTTTCCAAACGTGGAATACAGCAGACAGTACTTAAAATGAGAGAAATCCAAGTGGAAGGCTTTTGTACAGGCTTGGATTAGCCCCTTGAAGGATGGCTTCGGGCCCTTTTGAAAAGCAGCAGGAGGGGTAGTCTCACTCTACCACATGCTTCCCTCTTTCAAAGCCATGACCTTTTTTCCTAGCCCAAGGCAATTCAAGGAAACTACTAATGGCCACATGACCAAAATCTTGAAATCTCACATTTAGGCTATTTTATTTCAAACACAGGAAAGGGAAAGGAGTGAGAGACTAGTTCTGGAGGGGAGAATCTTGCCAAACCAAATTGGAGATGAGTAATTTCAGTCAGTCCATCATATTTATTGAGCATTTATTCCATAAGTTAACAATACTGTGAGCCCATGGTTGGGCAGGGATTGTTTCTATCTGCTGCCAAATTGTACATTCCAAGTGCCTAGTACAGTTCTCTGCACATAGTAAGTGCTCAATAAATATGATTGAATGAATGAACAATACAGGAGTGAATTTTGTGGGCAGGGCTGTAGTAGGAGAGTAGCAAGGTGAGATAATAATAATAATAATAATGTTGGTATTTTTTAAGCGCATACTATGTGCCAAGCACTGTTCTAAGCGCTGGGGTAGACACAGGGGAATCAGGCTGTCCCACGTGGGGCTCACAGTCTTAATCCCCATTTTACAGATGAGGTAACTGAGGCACAGAGAAGTTAAGTGACTTGCCCAAAGTCACACAGCTGACAAGTGGCCAAGCAGGGATTCGAACCCATGAACTCTGACTCCAAAGCCCGTGCTCTTTCCACTGAGCCACGCTGCTTCCCTAGGTGACTAAGTGCTTTAAAGCCAATGGTAAGGAGTTTCTGACCTCTCAGGATCACATCTGGAGAGTTACCAGTCTTGACTTTGGGAGGGAGAATCAAGCAGAGGTCTACCCATTCCATTCCTAGCTTGGGCAGTGGCTAGGGAGTGGAAGACAATCTACTACAAATCAAAACTCACCTGTGCTTTGCAGCAGTGGCATGGAAGGGAGCCAAGGGCAGAGACTCAGGTTTACTGCGGGGAAGGAGGCAATAGTAAACCACTTCCATATTTTTACCAAGAAAACTCTATGGATCCACTACCAGAATGATTGCAGATGGAGTTGGGGCATTCTGGGAGAGATGCGACCATGGCATCGCTATGGGTTGGACATGACTCGACAGCATAAGACAACAACAAGGAGTTTCTGTTTGATGTGGAGTTGGATGGGCAAACACTGGAGGTTCTTGAGGAGTGGGGAAATATGACCTGAATGTTTTTGTAGGAAAATGATCTGGGCAGCAGAGTGAAGTATGGATTGAAGTTTCATTTTTCATCTCTAATCTTTATGAACCACAATACTCTTAGGTAGAGCTAGCCTCCCCTAGGATTCCAGAAACCACAGCTCAGCCCCTGAGGTTATGCTGCAGTCTGGAGGAAATCGCTTCCTCTCAGGTTTTCGCTTCATCATATTTGCTCCCCTCCCCTCTCACCCCACCAAGCCCAGTCCTTCTGGTCCCTGGCCCTTGATTTCCAGGGTCCCCTCTCCTTACCTTAGACTCAAGCCCCCATCTCCCTTCTCTGTTTCCTTTGGCTCCTATTTCATTTCTGTGTTGAACGTAAGGTCCTTGTGGGCAGGGACTGTGTCTACCACATCTACCAGAGTGTACTTTCCCAAGCACTTAGGACAGGACTCTGCACCCAGAGTCGGCCAATAATTCTCATCAATGGATTGATTTTTAACTGATTCATATTTTTAACAACCACTGCAATGATCCAGCAGAGACCTGGTGGTGGCCACTGCTGCTCAGTGACACCTTCCCCTTGTGGTTCTCGCCTTCTAGGGCTGCAAAGCCAAAATGGAAGGGGCAGAGGGCATGGGGAGCTGGGTGGCCATTTTGGACCTCCTTCCCTCCTAATAATAATAATAAAAACTGTGGCATTTGTTAAGCACTCACTGTGTGCCAATCACTGTTCTAAACACTGGGGAAGGTTCGTGGTAATCAGGTTGGACACAATCCCTATCATTCATTCATTCATTCATTCATTCACTTGTATTTATTGAGCACTTATTTTGTGCAGAGAACTGTGCTAAGCACTTGGAAACTATAGTTCAGCAACAAAGAAAGACAATCCCTGCCCACAGTAAGCTCCTAGTCTAGAAGGGGGGAGACAGACATCAAAACAAGTAAACAGGCATCACTAGCATCAATATAAATAAATAGAAATAGCTATATATATACAACCATTAATATAAATGAATTGAATTATAGATATATACCAATATACTCAAGTGCTGTGGGGTGGGGAAGGTGGGTAGAGCACACTGCACTCACAGTCTTAATGTCCATTTTACAGATGAGGTAACTGAGGCCCAGAAAAGTTAAGTGACTTGACCGAGGTCACACAGCAGACAAGTGGCAGAGCCGGTATTAGAACCCAGGTCCTTCTAATTCCCAGGCCTGTGCTCTATTCACTGGGCCATGCTGCTTTTCAAGAAAGCTTGCTGCTTCTCCTATACCCCACTCCCTCTGCACTGCCGCCAGGCTCCAGAAGGAAGGAACCACAGGCTTTGAAAGAAGCCAGAGTGGCAGGGCCAACAGCAGTGAGGCTCCCGATGAAACTTAACATTAGTAGCAGCTGTTATTAAAAATACTGATAGTAATAATAATAATTGTGGTATTTGCTAAGTGCTTTCTATGTGCCAAGCTGTACTAGATGTATTCAATCAGAATAGACAGTCACTGTCTGACACGGGTCTCACAATCTAAGAGGGAGGGAGAATGTATTTATTTTTTTAAAAAATATGTTAAAAGGAGTCAGAATATAGGGAGTAGCATGAGGATTGGGCCAGGGGAGGGTACAAGATCTGAATGTCATGAGGGGCTGGGCTGAAGAGGAAAAAGCCAAGGTCTAGGAGCTAGGGAGGGGAAGAGGCAGGTCCAGGTTTATATATCTTGACAGATAACTGAGCCTGAGACTATCTTCTCCCTCCCTGTCTGGCATTCCAGGTAGAACTCCTGGCCCGCAGTTTACAATATTTCAAATTGTGGGTGTGACTGGCATCGCTAGGGAGGCTGATCTTCTGATCTGGCAATGAAAAATTCAGTTTTCAGCTAATCTGTCTCC
Source organism: Ornithorhynchus anatinus (assembly GCF_004115215.2). Classification (NCBI taxonomy): domain Eukaryota; kingdom Metazoa; phylum Chordata; class Mammalia; order Monotremata; family Ornithorhynchidae; genus Ornithorhynchus; species Ornithorhynchus anatinus. The sequence goes on from NC_041728.1 coordinate 144,031,901, forward strand.
TGCCCAGCTCCAATACGGGGCATTCTTAGTCCTATTAACAGCAGCAAGCTTTCCACCACTGTTCAGACGTATTCTGATATTCCAATGTTCAGACTTAGCACCAGAGTTTATACGACCCTGAGAGGGGAATAAAAAGGCACTAGAGCAAGTGGGAAGAAGCATGGCCTAATGGAAAGAGTACAGGCCTGGGAGTCAGAAGACCGCCTGGGAGTCAGAGGACCTGGGTTCTAATTCCGCTCCCCCATCTGTTCTCTGTGTGACCTTGGGCAAGCCGCTTCATTTCTCTGCGCCTCAGTTACCTCATCTGTAGAATGGGGATTTAAGACTGAGCCCAGTGTGGGACATGGACTATGTTCAACCTGATTACCTTGTACCTACCCCAATGCTTAGTACAGTCACTGGCAAATAGTAAGCACTTTAACATCATTAAAAGAAAAATTGGAGGTTCAGGAGTTCTCCCCCTTTTATTGGAGAAATGCTCTTGGACCAAACAGTACAGTGCTCTGCACACATCCAGTAGACACCACTGATGATGATGATCACACAAAAATCAGAGTAGCTCTGCGAAGTGGCTCATGGGATGTCATCTCATCACTCTGGATGTCCAGTGTAACACGTGTGACATCATATGCACCTCCTTGTCTGGTATTCATGAGGGCCAGCCTCACCCTCACAAGAGAGTTGAGGAGTCCGAAGACTGATCCCTGATCCCTGCAGTTCTCCTCAATGCTACTGCAGGATCTGCGATGGCTGTGCTTTTCTCAGCACTTAAAAAAGTCAGAAATCATCATCATTATCATCATGGTCACCACCACCTCCTTGGGAAAACAAGATAAATGAAAAATAATCTTGGATTTTAAGACTCAGTCATTTTGGGATTGCAATTTGTGTAGTAAGAGAACAGTCCCACGAGACTTTAAGCTCATCTTTTTGTCTTTCTTTTTAAAATGGTACTGGTTAAGCATTTACTATGTACCAGGCACTATATTAAGCACTAGGGTAGCACAAGCTAAATCGGGTTGGACACAGTCCATGTCTCACATGGGGCTCACAGTCTTAATCCCCAGTTTCTAGATAAAGTAAATAAGGCACAGAGAAGTTAAATGACTTGGCCAAGGTCTCACATGGAGTCAGGATTAGAACCCAGGTTCTTCTGACTCCCAGGCCCATGTTCTATCCACTAGGACACATACTGATTCATTAAAGGCAGGAATAAAGGCTATTGTATTCTCCCAATCAGCACAATGTTCTGCATTCAGAAAGTGCTCCATAAATGCCATTGATTGATTGATTAGTAATAATAGTATTTATTGAGTGCTCCCTGGATACCAGGCACTGTACTGAGCGCTTTGGGTAGTACAACAGGGACAAAAGGCATTCCCCACCCTCAACAAGTTTACTTTCATTCATTCATTCAGTATTTATTGAGCACTGACTGTGTGCAGAACACTGTACTAAATGCTTGGAAAAGTATAATACAGCAATAAAGAAAGATAATCCCTTCCCACAACTAGTTCACAGTCTAGAGACGGGGAGACAGACATCAATGCAAATAAAAAGACTTCAATATAAATAAATAAAATTGCAGGTATATACGTAAGTGCTGTGGACCAGGGAGAAAGGGGAAGAGCAAAGGGAGCAAGTCAGGATGACACAGAAGGGAGTGGGAGATGGTGAAAAGTGGGGCTTAGTCTGAGACATAATCTGTTGGGGGACAGAGAAAAAAATTTTACAAATAAAGTAATCAGAGTAAATAATTGACTATAGACGTAATTATGTTAAGATACACAAGTGGAGAGGATAGGCAAAATTAAATTGACAAATGATAGAGGTAGCTGTGGGGCTGATATGATTCGGGAGATGGCAGCAGCAATATAACTGAGTTATATTTAAGAGGCATCATTAGCAGCAAGGATATTATGTGGGTCAGAGCATCAAGATAAGCAATATACAGATGTAAACCACGCAGGTCATAACGGGGCAACTCAAATCAAGGCAAAATAATGAGGCAGAGGAACTGGGCTAATTTCTGTCAGCGTTAGTCTTTACTCCCACATTGCAGCTCTTCCAATAGCACCGAGACCCAAAGATGTATTTATTTTTTTCCAATTACTTGGAAGAATCTTAGTTTTCAATAATATTATCATCTGCTCAACAAACCTTATTGCGACACATTTCAAAATCACCCCATTCAGAAAAGTCTGAAAAAAGGAGCCATCTCTAATGAGATAGTATTTTCTCTAAAAAAGATATACTTTGTTCAGAAGTTCACACCATAAAGCTATACTTGCAAACCATCCCAGCATAAAATTGAAAGATTTCTCCTAAGTAAATTTCAAGAGCAACTCATTAATAAAAGGTGATATTTCTGTTTGGAATAATGTGGAAAGGAGTGGGGAATGTTAGTTCAAAAAGTCCTTAGCACATTCAACTTGGGCTGAGGTGGGAGGCCTGTGCCGGGCACCATTCCCCAGGGATTGATGGATGCAGGCAATAACATTTGCTTGCCCAGGTACACATATATACATGCACACACACATACAAGCTATCATTTTGTCAGGTGTTTATAAATAATTTTCCACAGACTCTCTGCAGCGAATTGTAAACAAGGTTACTTAATTGTAAACAAGCATACCAACCAACAAGACAAACTGAATACTTTTTTATATTTATTTTTCAAGTAAGGAAGCAGCGTGGCCTAGTGGATAAAACAAAGGCCTTGGAGTCAGAGGATCTATCCTGTTCTAATCCTGGCTCCACTACTTGCCTGCTATGTGACCTTGGGCAAGTCACTTCACTTCTTTGTGTCTCCATTTCCTCACCTGCAAAATGGGGATTACAACTGTGAGCCCCATGTGGTTCAGGGAGTGTGTCCAACCTGATCAGTTTGTTTATAGCCCAGGGTTTATTAAAGTGCCTCATAGTAAGCCCTTAACAAATACCATTAAAAAAATAAGCTTCATGGAGCTTCTGATATTCAAAAGAACGTATTCTCACATTTCCCCAAACCCCTCTTATTTAATGCCTTCTATAACCGGGAAGCATTGAACTAGATTTTGCTCAAGGACTGCAAAAGGAAATAAAATTTATTTCATGGCTGAGAATATCAAACAGCAGAAACCCATTTTTAGTACCAAGTCATAACCCCCTGAGAAATGGCATTTTAATGGAAGTGCTTTCAAACCCTTAATGTCGTGTTAGTGCCACTCAACATCATTGCTTTGGTTGAATTTATATTCCTGGCTGATTAACTTCCAAAGTGTCAATCAGACTCTGTTAGGAGAGCATCACTTCGAACCTTATTTAGATGACAAATGTCAGCATATTCAGCCTTGTTATCCAATCAAAGAGTAGGCTTCATGTTGGCAGTCAAATATGATTGCAACTTGGCAAACAAACCACAATGCCAGAGGGAGAGAATGAAGAAAAGCCATCCCATTTTGAAGTAGAGGCTATTATCTGGGGCATTTGGAGTTGAATGGGTTCAGATTTTTGTCTTCTTCATCCCTTTCAACTGTTGTCCTAATCAAAAAGGTCATCAAAAATCTAAATCCTGGCTTGCAAGACCACTTCCTCTGTCTTATGCCTCTCCAAATCCAGGGCAGAGAATGTGGTGATTCTGCTATACAGAGCACCTTTTTTAGTGGTATTTGTTTAGCACTTACTATGTGTCAGGTTCTAAATGCTGGGGTAGATTCATTCAGTCATATTTATTGAGCACTTACTGTGTGCACAGCACTGTACTAAGCACTTGGGAGAGTACAATACAACAATAAATACTCACATTCCCTGTCCACAAAAGGGGTAGTTACAAGGCAATCAGGCTGGACACAGTCCATGTCTCACATAGGGCTCCCAGTCTTAATCTCCATTTTACAGATGAGGTAACTGAGGCGCCAAAAAGTTAAGTGACTTGCCCAAGGTCACACGGCAGACAAGTGGCAGAGCTGGCACGAGAACCCAGGACCTTCTGACTCCCAGGCTTGGGCTGTAGCCACTAGACCACACTGAACAAAATTCAAACCCATTACACTGATTTTTAGGTTGTCCCATAGCAGTAAACAATGATAATGACAATGGTATTTATTAACTGCAATGTGCCAAGCGTTATGCAAAGCATAGGGGCAGATACATCAGCCACAGTCTCTATCCTATACGGAGCAGGAATTTTATCCCCATTTTCCAGGTGAGGAAACTGAGGCCCAAGAGAAGTTAAATGATTTGTGTCAAGTCACCCAGCAGTGTGGTCCAGGACTACAACTCTGGTCTCCTGATTACCAGTGCTGCTTTTTTCCAACTAGACCACTTAGGGTGCCCCCTTTCCTAGAGTGAGCACCATGAGGATTTTACCTAAAAAGAACGGATTTACCTCGCAGGCCATCAGAATTTCCCAAGAAATCTAAATCTGCATAAACGCTTTAAGAAATAATCTGAAAGAACACACTTTCATTTGAAATATAAAATGGCAATGACCTTTCAGTGATAGGAGGCCTTTTAAAGACACTGCTTTTAAAATGCAAAAACTGAACAAAGCTCTGATCTCTGGTGACCTTTCATTTTGTTCTCTACAGTGCTCCTACATTCCTAAGTGTGGGAAAAACTTCGAAGAATCCATGTCCCTGGTTAACGTTGTCATGGAAAATTTCAGGAAGTACCAACGTTTCTCCTGTTTTTCCGACCCAGAAGGGACTCAGAAGAATGTCATATTAACCAAACTGTACAGTTCTAATGTACTGTTCCATTCTCTCTTCTGGCCCACCTGCATGATGACTGGTGGCGTGGCCATTGTGGCCATGGTGAAACTCACTCAATATCTTTCCCTTCTCTGTGAAAGGATCCAACGGATCAGTAGATAAAAGCAAAAATTGATGACATTTTCTTTACAGCTCAAACACTGTTTTTCTCATTCTTCACCAAAGAACCTTAAGTTTGTAACATGCGAGTTTGCTATGAGTTCCTATATTCTTCTATGTAGAGCAATAATGCAAAAGCTGTTCTATATGCAAACATGATGGTATTTATTATGCAGAAAAAGAAAACTGTTTTGTGTTGGTGGTTTTTCATGATCTTGTTTTTATGCTGGAAATGGTATTTCCTTCTTTCCTTCAGCCAAACCAGGGCTCAGTTCATCATTTGCCAAGCTTTGGTAAAGATGGTAGAAACATGTGTCAGTGTGGAATGTTCTGTGTTTGGGAACATCAGATATCTTGAGTACATTTCTGCAATATTTCTCATTATCTCATTGTATACTAAAGCTGCAGCCAAAAAAAAGTTTCATTTTTTTACTCCTAACTGAGCTCTTAGCCAGCAATGAGACCAGAATACCTTACTGAAGGACATTAAACATTCTGCTAACATATCAATGTTAAGGGAAAAGAGAAAAAAAAAAGAATCCAGCCAACTATATATTTATATTTTTTTTTACTCGCACCCACTTCAGAATTTTTTTACTGGATCAAACTATAAAAGAAGCTTTATATTAATTAGTCACATCATAACTTCTTGTTAATCAAATAGAAAATGAACATAACTGCTCTAGTTAAGATTCTTAATCAATGAGGTGATGACACTAACAAGATACTACATCACAAAATCCAATCAAATAATTATATCTTCAATCCAATACAGTCTATGTCATTGTAATTTTTGGATTGGGACTCTTCTCTCTCTGTTTTTTCTTTCAATTGAGCTGTAAAATGCCAATATGACCTCTGCAAATTAAGCAGTGCTGGCTGGTTTGATTTTTGAATGGGGTCAAATGTGGCAAACAGTGATATTGATGTTTTAAAATTGTTATATAAGTGAATTAATATGTAGTCTTTCGTATTGAATGAGTGTATTCTATGGACATTTTACAATTGTGTGCACCAAATATATGTTTTCTCTGCATATTTTATTTTTCTATTTAATGTCCCCCTTTATGTTCTATTTTATAGGCAGTCTGGTCATTTTTCTTAACTTGAATTTAAAGTAAATATCATCCTATTTATGTCATTGAGTATAATCAGTCTCTAATTGATTTCTCAAACCAAATATCTGGCTTTATTTTTGAAAAAAAAATCCCAAAAACAAAGAAGAAAAAAATAACCAATCTCATCCACGTACAAGAACCTTTTTGTAATGTAGCATCAGAAACTTTCTAGTTCTTACAAGATTTTACAAATCACAGAAATGTGAACAGTAAAAGGAATCTCATGAGATGGAAATTAATCTGCAATATTGTATTCCATAGTATGACTTTCTTACAAGAATACATCCCTACAGTATAAACAGGGATCCAAGTGTATAATAAAAAATAAAAAATGAACTAAATAATTCAATGTTTGCATTCTAAACTGGCTCTCTGCACCTAAATTTTCAGACCTGCCTACACAGCACCAATTTGTCCAAACACTTGGAAAGGTACTATTGTAATCTGTAGGATCTTTTCAGCATAAAAGCACATTCTCACTCTATTAACATTAGGAGTGAAGAGAAAACCACATTCATATCCGTGGTAATCTCTCCCCAGCAGCTGGAGATAGTGCATTTCACCTCTTGATCCATCAACCTCTTTGGGACCCTATGGGAATCTCTTGACCTTTGACTCGGACCCCACACAAAAACCTCATTCACTGATAGGAGCTGGGATTATATAAAAGATACAGTCACTTACCAACATAAAGAAAGGGTGGTTGACTGGGTCTTTGGATAATCATTTAAGCACTCACGGGAAGCAGTGTGACCTAGAGGATAGAGCACAGGCCTGGGAGTAAGAGGATCTGGGTCCTAATCCCAGCACTGTCAATCTCTTGCTGTGTGACTGTGGGCAAGTCACTTAACTTCTCTGTGCCTCAGTTCTCCTGCTCTCCCTCCAACACAGACTGTGAGCCCCATGTGGGACAGTGACTGTGTCCAACTTGATAAACTTTTATCTACCCCAGAGCTTAGAAGAGTGACTTGTAAGTGCTTAACAAATATCATAAAAAGCAAAATAAAAGGTATCTCAGGCACCATATATAATACCACCCAGTCACCACCAAGTTTTGTCCTGGCCTCTTCATGGAGGAGAACAGGTATTTAATCCCCATTTCACAGATGCGAAAATTCAGATGCAGAGATGTAAAATGACTTGCCCAAAGTCACACAGCTAGCAAGTGGCAGAATCAGTCAAACAATTGCATTTATTGAATGCTCACTGTGTGCAGAATACCGCACTAAGCACATGAGCAAGTATAAACACAACAAAGTTGGTGGACATGTTCCCCAGTCACCAGAGAAACCCAGTTCTCCTGTCTCCCAGTCCTGTGTTCTTTCCACTAGGCCTACTACTAGTGTTACAGCATCCCCAGCTAGTAGGAACTCTCCCAGTTGCTATTTGGCCCTTGGTCCTTTAAGATTGTCCTCTCTAATCAGTCCCAATCAGCTGGAGTCAATTTGATCTCTAAATGGAATTTTTTTAGTACTCAGGGCTTTTACCATCCCCTTCAGGACACCACTTGACTTTGTTGGCTCCCTTATGGCACATGTTGGCCCCAACTCTGTAACTGGAGGTCTTAGCAAGAGGATAGTGTGTAAACCAGTGGGTGTTCAATATATGTCAGTCAGTCATGGGTTCTAATTTCAGCTCTGCCACTTCTCTGCTGTGTGACCTTGGGCAAGTGACTTTACTTCTCTGTGCCTTGGTTACCTCATCTGTAATACAGGGATTGACACTGTGAGCCCTACATGGAACAGGGACTGGGTCCAACCAGTTTGTATCTATCCCAGCGCTTAGTATAGTGACTGGCACATAACAAACACCTATAAAATACCATTATTACTATTATTAATTGATCAGTGACATTTATGGAGCACTTATTGTGTGCAGAGCACTGTAGTAAGTGCTTGGAAGAGCACAACAGAATTGGTGGATGTGTTCCCTGCCCACAGGTTTACAGCTGGGGTTGGGGGGGAACAATCAGATAAACATACAGTGTAGTTGGAGAATCACTTTAGTTATAGGGGGAACCAAATAACTCTTAAAACCCTACTTTAAAGAATAATAGAGGAAGAATTTCTGGTCTTTGGGACAGTAAGATTACAGTCAAGAGTTTCAGGAGTCAACTGGACTTTGTCACAGCATATCAAAAAGTCCAATTTTAACAAGAGCAGCCCAATTTAAAGTAAGTGAGGAGATACAGAGACTAAATATATAACAATCAAGTAAGTGAGAATCTAAGCAAATTATTCTGTTGACTGACCATGTAGATAGCCCCGAAAAGTCTGGAGCCTGAAGCATGAATGTCTTAGAATCCTAATCATCTCTTTACTTCAGCTGGCACATTGTTTCTTCAACAGCAATCTATTAAAACCCAGAAAATTATAAAGACGCAAATGACTAGTATTAAACAGCTGTAATCAAGAGCGGATTTTTGAAGAAAGCTAATGGTCAAGTGCTGGCTGATTTTAATGACTGGTGATCACCAAGATAAATAGTTCATTCAGTGCATGCATGACATACTGGGAAACCTGACTATGCTTTCTTTTTATTTCTGAAGACAAAAAAGAAAAGATTATGCATGACATTTGCACATCCGGAATTACTTTCAACACATTGTTCCATAAACATTATACCAGCATTCCTGGGGGTGAAACATCTTGATGCTGTTGCAGGCTGTAATCATTTTGTTGACATTAACAGAGAGATCTGTGGGATAGCCAAATAACTTGAATAATTGGATGAAGGGTGGTAAAACAATCATTTAAAAGGAATTATCAGTTGAATCACTTGCATAGTTAACCCCCTACCGAAGTGTAAACTGTGCAGACACAGTTTAGGCAGCTGCCCTTGCCCCAAAATGAAGAGACGCAACACGGGTGGTTCCTTCTCTTCTGTTCTCAAGCCTGAGTTTTCTTTCTTGGATTTTCAACATGCTGTGAAGTCATACTGGTTCCAACCCAATGGTTCTGGCAGCCCTGCCAGAGCACCTCCCAACATCTCAAACAAGGACTCCAGGGACACGACTTCTCCATAGCCCTTGCTTCCAATCCTGCAGTCACGCCACCAAAGCTAACATCTACCACATCTGTACCAAGTAGTAAAGCAGCTTCCTTTCCATAGGTGAAAAGAATTAGCCGAATTGAATTATACTTTTGCTTTCCAAACTCAATAACAGAGCTGAACTTTTTACAGAGTGAAAGTAGAAAGAAAAAACAAATCCTCCTGTCTCTCCCCACTCCAGTCTATTCTTCATTCCGCTGCCCAGATCATCTTCCTACAGAAAAACTCTGGACATGTCACTCCCCTGCTTATAAACCTCCAGTGGTTGCCTATCAACCTCCCCAAACTCCTCAGTCTTGGCTTCAAAGCTCTCCATCACCTTGCCCCCTCCTACCTCACCTCCTTTCTTTCTACTGCCCACCCCCTACACTCCGCTCCTCTGCCACTCACCTCACTGTCCCCAGCTCAAGCCTATACCACCATCAACCTCTGGCCCACATCCTACCACTGTCCTGGAATGCCCTCCCTCCTCACGTCCACCAAACTAATTCTCTTCCCCTCTTCAGAGCCCTACTGAGAGCTCACCTCCTCCAAGAGGCCTTCCCAGACTGAGGTACCCCCTTTTCCCTCTGCTTCTCCCCCCTTCCCCAATCACCTCCCCTCAGCTGAGCCCCCTTTCCCTCTGCTTCTCCCCTCCTCGCCCCCTCCCCTCCCCGCAGCACTGTGCTCATTTGTATATATTATTTATTACCCTATTTATTTTGTTAATGAGGTGTACATCCCCTTGATTCTATTTGTCATGATAATGTCTTGTTTTTGTTTCGTTCTGTTTTGCTCTGACGTCTGTCTCCCCTGATTAGACTGTGAGCCAGTTACTGAGCAGGAATTGTCTCTATCTGTTGCCGAATTGTACATTCCAAGTGCTTAGTACAGTGCTCTGCACATAGTAAGCACTCAAATACTATTAAATGAATGAATACAAGAACTCCCAATGACATCACATACATTAGCACTTAGAACAGTGCTTGGCACATAGTAAGTGCTTAACAAATATCAACATTATTATTATACCAGGCACTACACACAGACAATCATATTTATTGAACACTTATTGTATAATAATAACAATAATGTTGGTATTTGTTAAGTGCTTACTATGTCCTGAGCACTGTTCTAAGCTCTGGGGTAGATACAGGGTAATCAGGTTGTCCCACAAGAGGCTCAGTCTTAATTCCTATTTTACAGATGAGGTAACTGAGGCACCGAGAAGTTAAGTGACCTGCCCAAAGTCACACAGCTGACAGGTGGCAGATCTGGGATTAGAACCCATGACCTCTGAATCCTAAGCCCGTGCTTTTTCCACTGAGCCACGCTGCTTCTCTACTGTATGCAGAGCACTGTTCTAAAGTGCTTGGGTGAGTACAGTATAATAATAGATGCGTAATGTGAATACATCATGAACTGGGCAGGATTAATGGTGGGACAAAAATTTAAACGGTGGGAAGAGGGCACTAGGGGTGGAGATTGGGTGCCCAACCCCTCCTCAGCTTGCTGCCTGTTGACGAGGGGCCAGAAACTCCAGGATGAGATCCTTACCGCTCTCCATCTCAACTCCTCGTATCCAGGGCACCTGTCTTCCTGAATCCTGGTGGGAGTATTCATTTATTCATTCAGTCAGTCATATTTATTGAGCACGTACTGAGTGTAGAGCACTGTACTAAGCCCTTGGGAGAGTACAGTGTAACAATAAAGTGACACTTCCTGCCCACACAAGCTTACAACCTAGAAGGGGAGACAGACATTAATATAAATAAATTACAGATATGTACAAAAGTGCTGTGTGGCTGGGAGAGGGGATTAATAAAGGGAGCAAGTCAGGACAGCACAGAAGGGATGGGGATAAGATGAAAAGAGGGCCTTGAAGACAGGTAGGCCAAGAGCGAAGTCTGTGAGTCTGTGAGTGCAGGCTCACAGTTTGGGTCTCACCAGGAAATAGGACTGGGCTGATTCCTCCTTCTTCTAATTGTTCCCAATCCACCGGATACACATCGTCCCTGGAACTCCCCTCCGATATCTCCTTCAAGTATCTCATTGGTAGCTGCAACAGCAAAGAAGAGAGAAAAAAGTACACAATACAGGTGTGAATTGCCTAAATTTGTTTGATTGGATTGCAGCCATCCTTGAGCTCCCCCATCAGATCTTCTTTCCCACAGCTGAAGTGTTGATTTACAACATGTTTATGCACTGCATTCTTTGACTGGCTCCTGCGGAAGGGATCTGATTCATTTGGAAAACCAGCCAATCGTATGATGCAATCTGATGCAGATTGGGGGACACTGATGCTTTATTAAAATCCCCCTCATTCCCAGGTAATAGTGAGAACATAGTGGGGCACAGAGACCAATACAGAAACAGAGAGAATGTCACTGAAAAGAAACAAAATGAGTGCCCTTCCTCATCCCCATTGTCCCTGGGGCAGAAGGGACAGGAGATGCTGCCACTGCTGTTAATAATAATAATGATGATGGTATTTGTTAATAATGTTGGTATTTGTTAAGCACTTACTATGTGCAGAGCACTGTTCTAAGCGCTGGGGTAGATACAGGGTAATCAGTTTGTCCCACATGAGGCTCACAGTTAATCCCTATTTTACAGATGAGGTAACTGAGGCACAGAGGAGTTAAGTGACTTGCCCACAGTCACACAGCTGACAAGTGGCAGAGCCGGAATTCGAACCCATGACCTCTGACTCCAAAGCCCAGGCTCTTTCCACTCACATACTGTGTCCCAAGCACTGTTCTAAGTACTGGGATAGATCCAAGGTTATCATGTTGTCTCATGTGAAGCTCACAGTTGTGATCCCCATTTTACAGATGAGGGAACTGAGGCCCAAAGAAGTAAAGTGATTTGTCCAGGGTCACACAGCAGAAAAGTGGTGGAGGTGGGATTAGAACTCATGACCTTCTGACTCCTGGGCCCAAGCTCTACCCACTATGCCACTCTGCTTTTCTAACTGCCCCTGTTCCTTGGGATGCGGATCCACAGAGGAGGAGGACAGAGAGGAGATAGAGGGACTCTTCAGAGGGGGTGGGAGCATTGTTTATGAAATGGCCTACCCCTATCTTCCCCACCTCTGCCCACAGTCACTAGGCCAGTGACTACACAGTTCAAGCCATTTAGATATTCATTCATTCATTCAATAGTATTTATTGAGCACTTACTATGTGCAGAGCACTGTACTGAGCTCTTGGAATGCACAAATCGGTAACAGATAGAGACAGTCCCTTCCCTTTGACGGGCTTACAGTCTAATCGGGGGAAACAGACAAGAACAATAGCAATAAATAGAATCAAGGGGAAGAACATCTCATTAAAACAATAGCAAATAAATAGAATCAAGGTGATGTACATCTCATTAACAAAATAAATAGGGTAATGAAGATCTATACAGTTGAGTGGACGAGTACAGTGTTGAGGGGATGGGACGGGAGAGGGAGAGGAGCAGAGGGAAAGGGGGGAGAAGAGGGTTTAACTGCGGAGAGGTGAAGGGGGGGTAGAAGGAACAGAGGGAAAGGGAAGCTCAGTCTGGGAAGGCCTCTTGGAGGAGGTGAGTTTTAAGTAGGGTTTTGAAGCGGGGAAGAGAATTAGTTTGGTGGAGGTGAGGAGAGAGGGCATTCCAGGACTGCAGGAGGACGTGGGCCAGGGGTTGATGGTGGGATAGGTGAGAACGGGGGATGATGAGGAGGTGGGCAGCAGAGGAGCAGAGCATGCGGGGTGGGCACTGGAAAGAGAGAAGGGAGGAGAGGTAGGAAGGGGCAAGGTGATGGAGAGCCTTGAAGCCTAGAGTGAGAAGTTTTTGTTTTATGCAGAGGTTGATAGGCAACCACTGGAGGTTTTTAAGAAGGGGAGTGACATGCCCAGAATGTTTCTACAGGAAGATGAGCCAGGCAGCGGAGTGAAGAAGAGTGGAGTGGGGAGAGAGAGGAGGAAGGGAGATCAGAGAGCAGACTGACACAGTAAGAGCAGGCTGACACAGTATTGAATAAGGTGATGAGATACTGCAACAGCTTATCCATTCTTCTTGGAGCACTTCATCAGATAAACAGGACCTTGGTTCAAAATGATGATAATTCTTCGTGGAATCTCAAGCAGCATCTCCTCAAGTCCACCTCTCTTGACGAGACTCACTCTCCTCAAGCTCCACTGGAGAGCTGGTGTCCGCTTCTGGAGCCATCAGACCCCTTGAGTCTCCCATTACCCTGGGACCCTGCCAGGTGGTATTATTATTATTTTTATTGTGGTACTTGTTAAGCACTTACTATGTGCCAAGCACTATTCTAAGATATGAGGTAGATACAAATTGATCAGATTGGACACAGTCCATGTCCTACATGGGGCTCATAGTATTAATCCCCATTTTACAAATGAGGCAACTGAAGCACAGATCATTTAAGTGATTTGCCCAAGGTCACACAGCAGAAAAGTGGTAGAATGGGGATTGGAACTTATGTCCTTCTAACTCCCAGGCCTGTGCTCTATCAATTAGACCACAGTGGATGCTTCCAAATCATTTATGCCTGGTTGTTTTTGTTTTGTTCTGCTGTAAACCAGAACTCCGGTCCATTGAGTTTGTTTTACTGTGACTTCTGCCTTCTAGAGAATAGGCATTGGTTTTTAATACCAATTGTGATTGAATTTGAGTTTCCTTTAGGCTGTGCTAGTATGTATTCATTCATTCAATCAATCATATTTATTGAGCACTTACTGTGTGCAGAACACTGTACTAAGTGCTTGGAATGTACCATTCGGTCACAGATAGAGACAATCCCTGCCAACAATGGCTCGCAATCTTGAAACATGTTTCTTGAAAGTCTCTAGTTTGAATACTTACTGAAACATTTCATATAGTCCACCCTGGCTCTCTGGGGAAAAAGACAAGGAAACAGATAAAGAGATTAAATAAATTAATATCCCAAAATAGAGAACTCCTGGAATTCTGATATAACTGTGCTCTAAGCACCCCTGGAAAACACCATGATATTAATTAGGGTAGAGGAAGAAGTGGCAGAAGAGAGAGTTCTCCCTCACTAACTATGCAGCATGGCCTAGAGGATAGAGCATGGGCCTGGGAGTCAGAAGGACCTGGGTTTTAATCCCAGCTCCACCTCTTGTCTGTTGTGTGACCTTGGGCAAGTCACTTCACTTCTCTGGGCCTAGGTTACCTCATTTGTAAAATGGGGGTTAAATCTGTGAGCCCCATTTGGGGCAGGGACTCTGTCCAATCTGACAACTTTGTATCTACCCCAGTGCCTAGTACAGTGCCTGGCATATAGTAAGCAGTGAAATACCATAAAATAAAATAAATAAAAATACTCAGTTTAGCAGTGGCATAAATTGAATGTTCACTTTGGGCAGAGGACTATACTAAACATTTGGGAGAGTGCAGCTGGAGAAAAAGAAATGGTCCTTGCCTTCAGGAAGCTTACAATCTAATAGGGGAAGGCTGGAAGAACTAAATGTTTTACCAATGTTGGGATCAGGAGAAATAATAAGAAAGCAGCATGGCCTGGTGGAAAGAACACGGGCCTGAGAGTCAGAAGAAATGGGTTCTAATTCCGGTTCCACCACTTACCAGTTGCGTGTCCTGGGGTAGGTACTTAAATTCTCTGTGTCTCAATTTTCTCATCTGTAAAATAGGAATTCAATACCTGTTCTCCCTCATATCGTGAACTCCATGTGGGACAGAGACTGTGTCCAACTTGATTGCCTTGCATCTACCCTAGCACCTAGTACAATGCCTGTCACAAGAATTGTAAGAATTTAACAAATACCACAGCTACAGCCATTATCATTATTATTGACATAAGCAGGAGCACAAATATTCAAGGATGAAATATTGGCATCAATAACTGATTAAACATTTGCTGAGGATGGGTGTAAATATATCCAGCGCTGGAGGGTGCTGAGTTGATGCGACTTGAGGTGCTGTGAACTAATCAGGGAAGGTGGGATTCTAGAATGTCTGTGAAGGCATTTGAACAACTGAAAACAGACATTTCATTCATTCATTCATTTACTGAACACTTACTGTGTGCAAAGCACTTTACTAAGTATTTGGTAGTGATAAAGAGAGACAGTCCCTGCTCACAATAGGGTTACGGTCCAGGGAAGGGGAGACAGATATCAATACAAGTAAACAGGTATCAATACAAATAAATGGAATTATAGAAGTACACATATACAACAATAATAATAATAATGGTATTCATTAAGCATTTACTATGTGTCAGGCATCTTCCTAAACCATAAGTGCTGTGGAGTGGGGAAAGGGGGTAAGAGCAAAGGGAGTAAGTTGTGGTGATGCGGTAGGGAAGGGGGAGCTGAGGAAAAGTAGGGCTTAGTCTGGGAAAGCCTCTTGGAGGAGGTGTGCCTTCAGTAGGGCTTTGAAGCGGGGAAGAGTAATTGTTTGACAGATTTGAGAAGGGAGGGTGTTCCCGGCCAGAGGTAGGACATGGGCCAGGAGTCAGTGGTGAGACAGATGAGATTGAGGCACAGTGAGAAGGTTAGCACCAGAAGAGCAAAGTATGCGAGCTGGGATGTAAAAGAAGAGAAGGGTGATGAGGTAAGAAGGAT
Organism: Ornithorhynchus anatinus; assembly: GCF_004115215.2. NCBI lineage: Eukaryota > Metazoa > Chordata > Mammalia > Monotremata > Ornithorhynchidae > Ornithorhynchus > Ornithorhynchus anatinus. Next base: position 144,047,495 of record NC_041728.1, read on the forward strand.
CAAGGTGATGGAGAGCTTTGAAGCCAATAGTGAGGAGTTTTTGTTTGATACAGAGCTGGATAGGCAACCACTGGAGATTTTTGAGGAATGGGTGACATGCCCTGAACTTTTCTATAGAAAGATAATCTGGGCAGCAGAGTGAAGTATGGATGGAAGTGGGGAGAGGCAGGAGGTTGGGAGGTCAGAAAAGAGGCTGATGCAGTAATCCAGTTGGGTCAGGATGAGTGATTTTACTAAACATGGTAGTGGTTTGGATGGAGAGGAAAGGGCAGATCTTGGCGATGTTGTGAAGGTGGGCCCAACAGGTACATAAGTGCTGAGATTGAGCATATATAAAACTAGTACTAAGAGTGATTGCTATGCTGATATGACTTACAGTATGGGAATGAATGAGGACAGGCTTGTTGAAGGAGGGATTTTAGGAGAGCTTTGCAGACAGTTGGAACTGTGCTCTGGTGGATTTGAAAGGGGAAGAGAACTGTAGGCAGGGAGAACAACTTAAGACAAAGTCACAAGGTCAGAGGTGGGAGATCTGAGAATCAATCAAGAGTAATAATAATAATGGTATTTGTTAGGTGCTTATTATGTGCCAGGTACTGTACTAAGTTCTGGGGTGGAGACAAGCAAATTGGATTGGACATAGTCCCTGTCCCACCTAGGGCTCATAGTCTTAATCCCCACAGAAGCAGCGTGGCTCAGTGGAAAGAGCACGGGCTTGGGAGTCAGAGGTCGGTCATGAGTTCGAATCCCGGCTCTGTCACTTGTCAGCTGTGTGACTGTGGGCAAGTCACTTAACTTCTCTGTGCCTCAGTTACCTCATCTGTAAAATGGGGATTAACTGTGAGCCTCACGTGGGACAACCTGATTACCCTGTATCTACCCCAGCGCTTAGAAAAGTGCTCGGCACATAGTAAGCGCTTAACAAATACCAACATTATTATTTTACAGATGAGGTAACTGAGGCACAGAGAAGTGAAGCGATTTGCCCAAGGCCACACAGCAGTCAAGTGGCAGAGCCAGAATTAGAACCCATGACCTTCTAACTTCCAGGCTCATGTTTTATTCACTACTCCGAGGTGCTTCAATCAATCATATTTATTGAGCACTTACCATGTGCAAGGCACTATACTAAGCACTTGGGAGAGTGCAACACAACAATGTAACAGACACATTCTCTGCCTGCAATGAGATTACAATCTAAAAGGGGAGACAGACATCAAGGGGACAGACATCAAAATAAACAAATAAATTATAGATATGTACATAAGTGTTGTTGGGCTGCGGGCAGGGTTGTGAATACAGGGAGTGAGTCAGCGTGACACAGAAAGATGTGGGAACAGAGAAAATGAGGGCTTAATCATGGATGGCCTCTTGGAGGAGATGTGCCTTCAGTAAGGCTTTGAAGGTGGGGAGAGTAATTGTCTGTCGCGATATGAAAAGGGGAGGTGTTTCAGGCCAGAGGTAGGACGTGGACAAGAGGTTTTCGACAAGATAGACGAGATCGAGGTACAGTGAGTAGGTTTGCCATTGAGGAATGAAGTGTGAGGGCTGGGTTGTGGTAGGAGAGTAGCAAGGTGACGTAGGTAGGTGGGGGCAAGGTGATTGAGTGCTTTAAAACCAATGGTAAGGAGTTTCTGTTTGATGTGGAGGTGGACGGGCAACCACTGGAGGTTCTTGAGGAGTGGGAAAACATGGACTGAATGTTTTTGTAGAAAAATGATCCAGACATCAGAGTAAAGTATAGCCTGGAGTGGGGAGGCAGATAAGTCATCAAGGACGGATAGGATAAATGCTTGGATTAACATGGTAGCAGTTTGGATGGAGAGGAAAGGACAGAATCTAGTTATGTTGTGAAGATTAAACCCACAGGATTTAATGATAGATTAAATATGTGGAAGATAAGGAGTTTTGTTTTAGACATCTTAAGATTGAGAATGATTCCACCCCTCCCTGCAAGGCTCACACAGGAGGAGCCTGGTGGCTTGAGAGGAGCGAAGACTGAGTTGAGAAGTAGCAGGTGAAGAAAATCAATATGCAAGGTGTAGAAAGCAGGAGAAAAGCTTTGAAATCAATGGTGAAGAGTTTTTGCTAGATGTGAAGAAAACTGGATAGCCACTGGAAGTTTCTAAGAAATCCCTAACTTATTTTAATATCCGTCTCCCCTTTAGACCATAAATTCTTTATGGATGGGATCACATCTACCAACTTTAGTTACCCAAACATTTAGTACAGAGCTCTACATTCAGGTAGTGTGGCAATAAATACCATTGCTCAATTGAGTGGGTGGAGAAATGTGTGTTGAATTCCATGTTAGGAGAAGGACTTAGGCAGCAAAATGTGGTATGGGCTGAAAGGGCGAGAGTCTAAACGTGTGGAGACCTCTCAGGAGACTGCAATAGAAGTCAAACTGGGATGTGACGAGAAGTCGAAACAGGGTGGTGGCTGTTTGAGTGGAGATGCAGGGATGAAAATATTGTGGGGGAATAACAAGAAGGGTATCTATCAGTGGATTGAATGTGAGAGCCAACAGGCAGTTAGAGAGTCCAGGATGATGCCAAAGGTGACAAACTTCTTGGACAGGGAGGATAGTAAAGTATTCAACCCTAATCACAAAGTGAATTTTCCTGGAACTGGTAGGAAATGAGGACTATTACTCCCCATCTGTCATACTATGGCTGATTGGACATCTGAACATCCATTTCCTCCCTTAAATTCAGATCTGTCAGATCCTGTCAACCTCCTGCTAGTTCTGAGAGTAATCAATGTATAACCCTTTTTGTTTGTTGTGTTAAGAATTTAGCAATGTCCTAGAGGCAGCTGCAAACTTAAACTGTTAGCTTCTTCCCATGCTGGGCAAACACAACAGGCCCTCACTGTGAGTTCCCCAAAAGTATAGTAGCACACAAAAAATTTTGGCACAATTAAGAGTCTCTTTCTCCAAACCAAAGCCTTCAGCTGCTGCAGCAAACACTGAGAGAAAAGAAAAGTTTGGACTGAGAATGTATAATGCATGCAAAATTTTCCCTTTCCTTGGATCATCACAGATTACCAAGAATGAAGAACACAGTCTTTACTTTTGAAATTTCCTCTTTCCCAGGGAAGAGGGGTACCAACTAAAAGGAATCCATTCAATGATGAACATGGCTAGATTCCCCTTATTTTAATGAATATTCTACTTTCCAACCAAGGCCAATTAGTTACTCGATTTTTTTGCTCAGATTCCAAAGGTCTTTTCAAAGGCCATGGAAGCTTTAAAAGAATTGTTTTAAGATGAAGAAACAACCCTTGGAACCCTCTCAACCTAAAAGTTATCATGGCAAATTTCCAAAGTACTTTAGAATGTTCCTCTATGTGTGTGTCAGGAGGCAAATGTCAAAAATCATCCAACAGTGAAAAACAGCTACAGTACTTTTCTCTTTAGAGGCAGCTGGGTTTTAAGAGCCGAGCTTTCCTCTGAATGGTGATTCAGATAGCATTGGAGGATGCCAGCATTTACTACTAAACTCATTTCAGGTGGAATCCCCTATGGACTGAATCAAAGGAACTCTTTGGAGGAGATCTGAGAAGGCTAATTTATTTCTCCTTTCAATGAGGGTAAATATCCCTGAACACCAAAAGCTACTGAATTGAAAAACCATCTTTTCAAGGTCATTTTTTTCCCCTTCACTTTCCAGAATGAAGATAGACCGATACCTTCCTTAGAATTTTAGGGGTTTGAAAAAAGTTTCTCTTTGGGTGAATGAAGACCTCACTAAATAACAATCCTTGTTCAGATGCAATTCAAACCATGATAATTATGGAATAGTATGGAGCTTCTCCCCATCCACCCCAGACCAAGAGCACACTTAAGTTCAAAGTCATTAATATATCCAGACTACTTCGGTTTAATGGAAATTAGTTAAAACTGCAGAAGGCTGCAAAACACAACACAGAGGGTGTTCTACCCTAACCTGATGTCATTTTTTTTCCCAACACCACTCACCATATGCTTTAAAGAGGTGGGAAAGCATTTTGGCATTAGCGACAGAACATTTTAAACCTCCATCTGCTATTACTGTAACTGACCGCCCTTGTCATTCTGTCTGCGGCTGCTGCCGCATCAGTAAAGCTGTAGGCTGGACTCACGTATAAGGAATTATCTGTTTTCCTGAGCAGATAAAATAAGCCAACGATCATATGATAAAATGTGTCGTGAGTCTGCCACGCAAACTGTGGTGGCAAAACTGAATCACACAATATTTCGGCGTATTAAAATGTCATCCCTCTAGGAAATGAAAGACAAGAAGGAAAAAAGTAAAAATAGAAGCTAAAAATTGACACATTCTACTTTGCTCATAGGTGAGCCTGGGTCCCTTTTGACTTGATTTTTGCTATGCATTTAGAAGACGTTTTCCTTAATCACTGGTATTTACTTAGCACTTGCTGTGTACACAGCACTGTTGTAAGCTCTTGGGAGACTACAAAAGAATAGACATGGAAGAGTATATTACAGTAAAGTAGACACGATCCCTGCCCTCGAGGAGCTTTCACCTACCCTAAAAAAGAGACAGAGACTAACGAAAAAAACAAAGGATTAAGAGTCAGGAAGATTTGGATTTTAAACCTGGCTCTGTCACTGTCGTATGAACTTGGAGAAGTTCCTTGTCATCTCTGTGTCTCAATTTACTCTTCTGTAAAATGGGTTTTACATAACTGGTCTTCTTCCTACTTAGACTGTGAGGCCTGTGTGACACAGATTGTGAATGATTTGTTTTGATTCTATCCCAGCACCTAGTACAGTGCCTGGCAAAAATTTAGCACTGAAATACTATTAGTATTATTTCTGTTAGGCTCCCAAAGATGCAGCTAAAACTTCCACCTCCAGCATTTGCACCATAGCTGCAGGTTCAGAGTTACATGCCACCATCCTAAACTTTCCACAAGGTCCTAGACAGTACCCAGAAGCAAACAGACATGAGACAACAGAAGCTCCTGTGTTGGAAATCGAAGACTCCAAAGAGGCTGTCCCAAAATGAAAGGAGCCATGACTCCATCCCAAAACTTGTTACTGCCAACCTGAAAATAGCCACCAATGTCCCTGGCATCACCAAAAACTTGCAATGTCAATAGTAATCATTTGGCAATATCACCCCCTAGTACCACTGCCAATCCCTGATTTAGATTGTTTTCTGAAAAATGTGAGTTGTTTTAATCCTGCTAAATTGATACCAGATATTCAGCACAATGAGAAAACTAAATAAAGGGTGAATACTCTTTGGCACTATGGTAATAGGCAATACAGAAATGAATTGAGGCACACTGATAGATTCGCCCTTGCCGAGAATTCATCTGCAGAGCAAATATTGCCTTCAAGGTGCATACCAGGAGTTGTGCCATCACAATGAATCAAAAAAAGAAAGGAGTGCCAGAGGAAGAGACAGATGGGAAGAATGAGAAATGGAGAATCGGAAGATGGGGTAAGAAGAAATGCAGAGTGGGGAGCAAAGAGAGAGGGGGAGGACAGAGAAAGGTGTAAAGTTGAAAGAAAGAGGGAAAAGCAGGGAGGAAAAATGGTTGGGGAGAAGATTCATTCATTCATTCATATTTATTGAGTGATTACTATGTGCAGAGCACTGTACTAAGCTCTTGGAATGTACAATTCAGCAACAGAGACAATCCCTGCCCAACAATGGGCTCACAGTCTAGGCGCATTTCTACCACACGTAATCATACCTTTTTGGTCCACTTCTCTGGTCCATTTGTTCCATAAATCAGTCAGTCCATATTATTTATGGAGCACTTACTGTATGCAGACCACTGTACTAAGTGCTTGGGAAAGTACAATATAGGATACAGTGTACATAAATGCTTGGGACATCATAAAGTTACTTTCCTCTGCTCCTTTTTGCATCCTGTGCTGATCTCTGGCCATTTCTGAAGCTAGTCAGCTGTATTCACTGAACTCCATGGATAGTTTAAAAGAAGGGAAAACACTTGATCTTTTGTCTTTATGAAATTTACAATCCGAGTTGGCAGGACAAAGACTGATTCACAGAGACACTGGGCATAAAGAATACAAGAAATGACTTTTTAATCAGAAAGTATTAGATGACTAAAAAATTATTTTGCTCTTTAGTTCATTATTAAACATTCACCAAAGGCCCATCGTGGTGCAGAGGCTGAAGAAAACAAACAGGAGGTTGTGGTACCTCCCATCAAAAATTCATAGAAACAAAAGATGCACCACATGAAGACATATTTAAAAGGTGTTTTTATTAATTATTTAAATTTTCCTAATAATCGTTGTTTTGTTAAGCGCCCACTATGGGCCAGGCACTGAACTAAGCGCTGGGGTGAACACAAGCAAATTGTGTTGAACACAGTCTCTACCCCACATGGGGCTCACAGTCTTAATCCCCATTTTACAGATGAGGCACAGAGAAGTGAAGTGACTTGCCTAAGGTCAAGTAGCAGAAAAGTGGTGGCGGGATTAGAACACAGGCCCTTCTGATTCCAGGGTCTTTACTCTATCCCTAGGCCATGCTGCTTCTGTGGTATTTGTTAAACCCATGCCATATGTCAGGCATTTCATAAAGTGCACATGCAGTATATGTCAACTGGACACAATCCCTATCCCACATGGGGACTCCCTTATCACTTTCCTATGCTTCACTCACTCACTCCCCTACAATCGCATATCTCGGTAAGGTACCCAGATCTGGATCACCTCCTCAGTCATCTTCCTATGCTCCTGTGAAGAAGCCACAGAGTGCTCCTAGTGGAAATCTAGATATCAAGCCAAACTTGCCCATCTCAAGTTCATCCATGCCTGCTTTAACTCTGCCCTCTCCTCTGCCTTGCCACATTATTTCTCCAATATTTCTCCATACTGACTCCCATGCCCATTGTCTTCGCCAGTTGTTTCAGACTTTTAACTTCTTCCACAAACCCCATCCACCTGTCCCTCCATATCTTTCTCCTTTTTTTTTTAATGGTATTTGTTAAGTCACCTCTCAGGCTTGCTCCTGGAGAGTTTCTGGTACTCTACCTATCTCGACTATGGGAGGGAGAGTGAAGCAGAGGCCTACCCATTCCATTCCTAGCTCAGGCAGTGGCTAGTGAGTGGAAAGTAAACTGCTACAAGTCAAAACTCTCCTGTGCTGGGCAGCAGCTGCATAGGAGAGAATTGAGGGTGGAGGCTCAGGTTTACTGCACCGAAGGAAGCAGTGGTAAACCACTTCTATATCTTTACCAAGAAACATATATGGATACACTACCAGAACAATTGCAGATGAGGGGGGGAGCATTCTGGGAGAGATGTGTCCATAGCGTTTCTATGGGTCGGACACGACTCGAGCAAAAGACAACAAATTTGTCAAGGGCTAATTGTGTACTAACCACTGCACTAAGCTGTGGAGTAGATACCAAACAATCAGGATGAACACAGTTCAAGTCCCACATGTGACGTGCAGTCTTAATCTCTGTTGTACAGATGAGGTAACTGAGGCACAGAGAAGATAAGTGACTTGCCCAAGGTCACATAGCAGACATGTGGCAAAGCTGTGATTCAAACCAGGTCCTCTGACTTCCAGGCCATTACTGTAGACAACACCAACATCCTTCCTGAATCACAAACCCGCAATCAAATGATGCCTCATCTGCCTCATCTCTCTCATTCAACACACACAATCAATCTGCCACCCAATTCTGTTGGTTCAACTTTCACAATAATTAAAAGCCACCCTGTCTCTCCATCCTAACTGCTACTATGTTTACCCAATAATTTATCCTATAAATCCTTGATTACTAGTATCAGATTCCTTGCTGACCTCCCCTCCACCTGTCTCTCCCCACTTCAGTTCATTAATTCATTCAATCGTGTTTATTGAGCACTTACGGTGAGCAGAGAACTGTACTAAGCACTTGGAAGAGTACAATACAACAATAAACAGACACATCCTCTGCCCACATTGAGTTTACAGTCTAGATTGGGGGAAACAGACATTAATATAAATATATTTCAGATATGTACATAAGTGCTATGGGACTGCGAGTGGGGATGAACAAAGGGAGTGGGGGATGTGGAAGGAAGTGGGAAAAGAGAAAAGGGGGGCTTAATCAGAGAAGGCCTCTTGGAGGAGATATGCCTTCAATAAGTCTTTGAATTGGGGGAGTAATTCTCTGTAATTTCTCATACTTCACTCTTCTGCCCAGATCATTTTTTCTCTACAAAAAATGTTCAGTCCATATTTTCCCACTCTTCAAGGACTTCCAGCAGTTGCCCATCCACTTCTGCATCAAACAGAAATTCCTAACCATAGGCTTAAAAGTACTCAATCAGTTCTCCCCCTCTTACCTTTCCTCCCTGCTTTCCTACTACAACACCAGCCCATACTCCTCTGACACCAACCTACTCAATGTACCTTGCTCTCTCCTATCTCTCTGCTGACCCCTCAACCAAGTCCTGCTTCTAGCCCGGATCTCCCTCCTTCTTCATATCTAACAGACCATCACTCTCCCCACCTTCAAACTCTCATCATAGAGAAGCAGTGTGGCTCAGTGGAAAGAGCATGGGCTTGGGAGTCAGAGATCATGGGTTTTAATCCCGGCTCTGCCGCTTGCCAGCTGTGTAACTTTGGGCAAGTCACTTAACTTCTCTGTGCCTCAGTTATCTCATCTATAAAATGGGGATTAAAACTGTGAACCCCATGTGGGACAACCTGATCACCTTGTATCCCCCAGCACTTAGAACAGTGCTTTGCACGTAGTAAGCGTTTAACAAATACTGCCATTTATTTATTTTTTTATTTTATCGAAAGCACATCATCTCCATTAGGCCTTCTCCAAGTCCTCATTTCCTCTTCTCCCACTGCCTCTGTGCTGCCCTTACACTTGGATTTACATCCTTTATTTACCCCACCCTCAGCCCCACAGCATTCATTCATTCATTCATTCAGTAGTATTTATTGAGCACTTACTATGTGCAGACCACTATACTAAGCGCTTGCAATGTACAATTTGGCAACAGATAGAGACAATCCCTGCCCAATGACGGGTTCACAGTCTCCACAATAAATTTATTTATATTAATGTCTGTCTCACCCCTTTAGCCTGTTAGCTCACTGTGGATCAGGGAACATGTCCTCCAACTCTGCTGTATTGTAGTCTCCCAAACACTTAGTACAGTGTTCCGCACATAGTGAATGCTTAGTAAATGCGATTGACTAATGGGGCTCACAGTCTAAGGAGGAAGAATAACAGGTATTTTATCCCATTTTTAGAGTTGAGGAACCAGGCACAGAGGAGACTTGCCCAGAGTTACACAGCAGGGAAGTGATGGAGCCAGGATTAGAAGCCAGGTCCTCTGACTCCCAAAGCCTATGCTCTTTCCATTGGGCTATGCTTTTTCCTTTCTTTTCAGTACTAGAGGAAAAGAGCTCAGTGAACACAATTGACTACAACAGAGTTGGTAGACAAGTTCCCTGCCCACAGAGGGTTTACAGTCTAGAGGGAGAGACAGACATTAAAATAAATTAAGGATATATGCATAAATGATGTGGGGCTGAGGGTGGGGTTAACAGGTACTTAAAGTGTACAGATCCAAGTGCATGAGTGACTCAGAAGGGAGAAGGGGGAAAGAGGCCTTACCTGGGGAAAGCTTCTTTTCCACACTGGAACTATTAAGAGATATGGGCTTCTTCAATCAAATCTAACTATTATTCACCCTCTCCATCCCAAATTTCCCAGTTCACATTCAAACCAACAACCAGGACGGCCTGTCTGTGTCTGAATCATAAGAAATTATCACTCCTAGAAAACAACATCTGAAGATTTGGGGCCTTACCATAATTGGACTTGAACATTCAAGATTCTCTGCTAAGTTTGATATACTACATGTTTCCAGTAGATTCCAAAATAACACAAGAACCAATGTTCTCTGGACTTTTTCAGCGCTTAGTGAGACTGATCATGAAAATGAAAAATGATGAAGAAATAAGCGAAGGAAAAAAAATGGTCTAATTACTTGGAATTTCTCAGTAAACTAACTGTAGTGATTCAGGTATTAAAAAAAGGGAAAAGAGTCCAAGGAACTGGTGAACTTTTAATTGTATCCCAGTAGATCAACTCATCATATTTCAGCATAATCACTCCTATTTAGAGTTTCTAAGGATGCTCTAAGGATAGCATACATACTATGCATCTTGATGGAGATGCATTGTTCAGCTACAATCTCTGGCATATGAAATGGCAGAGACATTGCTTTAAAGAAACTGTGCAATTTTCAAATCACACATTGCCTCCACTATATGCCAAGATCCAGTCTATTCTTAGTGTGATGAATGGAAGTGGAGGGAACACATGCTCTATCAATGAACTGGAAGGCAAAATGGTTCACCAGAAAAATTACACTTCAGCAGCCCAGTCTCCCTACCAACTGGGAAGGGCCAATTTCTTACCTTTCAGACTTGAAATACTGGAGCTTGACCAGCAGTGCTCTTGGCTGAATTCCTCCTTTATTTGTGCTTGATTTTATCTCAAGCAAAAAGGTTCTGTCTACACATTGCAGAATAGGAAGGAAGAGATTGAGGAGATTAGTTTCTGAATTTTGCCAGATAGCACAAGCTTCTATTAAAGCCAAAGATGTTTACTAAAATAAATGGACCTGCCACCCCACCGATGGCTGAGTATCCTATGGAGTTCCAAACCCATAGTAAGCTACAGGACGCAGTTAACCCAGACGGCCAAAAATAGGACTCTGGGATATTTATTTGAGATTTTGATACAATCAGGGTTTATTATACACATGATGCTGAAGATACAGAAGCAGGAGATGTCTGTCATGAAACTGGCACTTCGAAAACCACAAGTCAAAAATTCTTATTTTAAGGATCAATGAGATGGGGATCATCTCACAGATTAAGTGAGAATTTATTACTTTCTGAAATCCCAAATAGGCAAATTCAAAGAGGCAACTTTTCACAAACCTTGGTAAGACTCCTTGCTTCACTAATAAATTTCTTGTTCAAATGCCTGGTTCTCAGTTTGCAGGACAGATCTGCATCTATGGGTCCTGTGGTTCCAGGTGATAATAATCTTACAGTTAATGGGGTTTTTTGGCAACCTCCTTGAAAAATCTGCCCAGAAAAATGAAGGTTTACATCCTTTTTTTTTCATGAAAAGGCAAGAGAACTGATCATTCTTTTTTTAGGTAAATTTAGCAGAGTTTTCTTTGAATGGAAAGGCAATTTAGTTCTATGAAGGAAAAAAATTGTCTAATTACTTGAAATTTCTCAGTAAATTACCTGCAGTGATTCAGGTATTACAAAGAGGGAAAAGAGTCCAAGTAACTGGTGAACTTTTAATTGCATCCCAGTAGATAAACACATCATATTGCAGCATAATCACTCATATTTAGACTTTCTAAGGAAGCTCTTAGGATAGCATAAATGCTATGCAACTTGATGAACCTGGATTCCACAATCTGTGGCATACAAAATGGCAGGATATTGTCCACCTCACTTCATACATGGCAAACCTGGCATTACCCTCAATATTAATGGGGACCAAGACTCATAAAACAACATGCTGACTAGGTCAGGACTCATTTGCCCATAAAAGTAAAGTGAACAGTCCCCTACATATATTCCCTTTTATATATTTGCACAGTGCCTGATATCACAGTGTGGATTTGTTACCCCAGGGCTTTCAGACTCAAGGCAAACAGTGACAAGATTGACATAGATGTGCCCCTCAAGAATCCTGTAGTCCTCCTCAACTCTCCAGTGCTAAGCTCCATTCTGTACCCAGAAATTGTCTGCAGGCAAAGCCCTAACTCCAGATACCTTGAAGAGCATTATTCTTCTCCTGGGCAAGGGGGAGAACCAAGTTGACTGAGATCAATGCTAACTGTATCAGTTCTTCTGGTACAAAAGTGATCATCGCCTCCATGTGATGAAAATATTCTGCACTGAACATCTTTTAGCCAAGGACCTCAAAGCAATATCTGGACATAAACCCCTACACAAGATGTCATTGGCTTGTCTTACGCTGTCAAGTCATTTCCTACCCATAGAGATTCAATGGAGATATCTCTCCCAAAATGGTCCACCTCCATTGGCAATCATTCTGGTAGCATAACCAAAGAGTTTTCTTGGTAGAAATACGGAAGTGGTTTACCATTGCCTTCTGCACAGTAAACTTGAGTCTTCCCCCTCAACTCTCTCCCATGCCTCTGCTGCCCAGCTTAGGTGAGTTTTGACTTGTAACAGATTGTCTTCCACTCACTAGCCACTGGCCAAGCTAGAAATGGAATGGGTAGGCCTCTGCTTGACTCTCCCTCTCGTAGTCGAAACTGGTATAGTACTGGAAACTCTCTAGGTACGATCCTGAGAGGGGACTATGAGTCATACAGAATATGATTCTCTTGAATCCTGGCACCAAACGAAGAGGTCACCAACTCAGATCAGGGGTTGAACTTGAATAAATGATCTTCTGAGGTCAGGATTCCAAGACCCAGTGTGGCCTAGTGGAAATAGCATGGGCTTGAGAGTCAGAAGATCTGAGTTTTATTCCCAGCTCTTCCACAAACCCAGTGTGGGACTTGGGGCAAATCATTTAACTTTTCAGTGTCTCCTCACCTATTCTACCACCCACTCAGATGGTGAAGTCAATTAAGGACAAGGACCATAGTCAACCTGATTATCTTGTATCTTCCTCAGTACTTAGTACAGTGTTTGGCATATAGTAAGTGCTTAACAAATTACCATGATTATTATTCTCAAAAGAACTTCAGAGGCAAAGATCCAAAATTCCTTCAGAGATTTTCTCAGGCTCCTGAACTGATGCTGTTTGATATGCCTCTTTCACTCCCCTGCTCAGCAGATGATCAACAAAAGTAAATCCATTAGGCGGCGATGAGTATGTACCCAGGAAATGAGGGTGTCCTGGTCTCTGACCTTTCCAACAAAATTTTGGACCTTGTACTGAGTCAGATTGGCCGGGCTGTGTCCTCCATACTTTTACTGGAAGTTTTATTACATAATCTGGAGTTGTGCTCCATCATGGCAAGTAATCCTCAGTAATACAACCAAATAGAATTTGCTACAAGTATTATGAGACAGAGCGGCTTGGGAAGCCAAAGTTCTGACTGTAAACCCAGAGGTTGGGCCTATGAGCCGTATGTATTACTAATTTAGTAAGTGGCCCTCTCAGAGTTCCTCAGTGTCCTCAAAATGGACATAACAGCTTGTACATAAATCCCAGGGGTATGGTGAGGGAAAATAAATGGAGAAATAAATGCTGTATTTTTCCCAGCACTCAGAAAATGGGAGGAGGGGAGCTCTGTAAGGACAATAAAGAAAATGGGGAATGAAGAAAAATGTAAATTGTAGATCAGCAGCAGGAATAAATGAAATTTTACCCCTTAGAATTTTTTTTTATGTGTTAAACACTTGTGTGTTCTAAGTGCTGAAGTAGTTACAAGATAAATCAGGTTGTATACAGTCTCTGTGTACAAAGGGCTCTAAATCAGAAGGAGGAGGTACAGATGAGGTAACTGAGGCACAGAAAAGATAAATGAACTGCCCAAGGTCACACAGCAGACAAGTGGCAGATCTGGGATTAGAACCCAGGTCCTCTGATTCCCAAGCCCATATTCTTTCACTAGACCACACTTATGTTTCCTTCTGATCACACCTTTTCAGCTGACATATTTCCACTAGGCCACCCTGCTTCTCAATAATAATTGCTTCCTTCTGTTGGCAACTTTTTAGTTATTTGATATATTTCCTCTTCATAACCTATAAACTCCTTATGGACAGGTATCATGTCTACCAATTCTATTGTATTATACTCTACTAACCACTTAATAGAGTGCTCTGCATACAGTGGGTGCTCAACAAATAAAACTAATTGATTTGTAAATGCCATGCTCCACATTCATTTTGTAAATATGTGGGAATTTTTGTGGGCTACTGCAAGCTTCAGTAATTCTAAGTGAAACAGCTTGTTTGGCAACTGTTTCAGATAAAACTCAATTGACTGACTCCAGTAAAAATGCCCTGAACAAAACTGCTGTGAAGTAATGTGTGTGTATACACACGTATAGGTATACATATATATATACATATGACTTTCACACCAAGCATATTTACTCACTAATAATCAGTCATATTTATTAAGTGCTTACTGTGTGCAGAGTACTGTACTTAACACTTAACTGTACATACATTTAAGTCTTAACTCTTTCCAAAGAGACGTCTACTTGATATCATGTATTTCCATCACATTCTAACCTACATCTAATCACTGATAATAATAATAATGTTGGTATTTGTTAAGCGCTTACTATGTGCTGAGCACTGTTCTAAGTGCTGGGGAAGATACAGGGTAATCAGGTTGTCCCACTTGGGGCTCACAGTCTTCATCCCCATTTTACAGATGAGGTAACTGAGGCACCGAGAAGTCAAGTGACTTGCCCAGGGTCACACAGCAGACAAGCAGCGGAGCCGGGATTAGAACCCATGACATCCGACTCCCAAGCCCGGGCTCTTGCCACTGAGCCATGCTACTTCTCACCCTTTCCCCATATTATGCCTCTCACTTATCCAAGTATAATTCCATGGATCAGGCCATTTCTTTGACAAGACTCATTTGGAATGACCAACCATTACCAAACTCACCACCGGGTGAAATAAAGGTAGTGGATTTGACCATTGATCAGTTCCAAATGAAAGTAGACTGGATATTCTCACGTGAATGGAGAACTAATTAATTTGGGTGTGGTAAGCAATCTCACCACTCAGTCAGAGGTAGTAAATAAAGAGATGGAGGGAAGAAGGGAAGGAAGAGGAAAAAAAGGAGACACTGGGCAAAGGATGTCAACTAGGGTTCTGGAATTCAGATGAACAATTTCACTCTACTCTCTTCACAACATTGCTAAAATCTGCCTTTTCCTCTCCATCCAAACTGCGACCTTGCTGATCCAAGCACCTATCCTATTTAATCTTGATTACTGCATCTCTCTCCTCAGTAACCTTCTGGTCTCCTGTCTCTCCCTACTCCAGTCCATACTTCACTCTGCTATGTGTATCATTTATCAACAAAAATGTTCAGTCCATATATTTCCATCTCTCAAGAACCTCCAATGGCTGCCCATCCAACTCTGCATCAAATAAAAACTCCTTAGCATCAGTTTTAAAGCCCTCAATCACCTTGCCCCATCCTACATCACTTTCTTGATTTCCTGCTCCAGCCCAGCCCACACACTCCACTCCTCTACTGACAGTTTACTCATTGTGCTCTGATCTCATCTAACTTGCCACAGACCCCATCCCACATTCTTCCCCTATTCGGGAACTCTTTCCCTCTCCAAATAACATCAGACCACCACTACCTCCACCATCAATGCATTACTACGGTCACAACTTCCCTCTTCGGCTCCACAATTGAAAGGAGTGCCACATCCCAAGCAGTGAGATGAAGAGATCTCATTTTTAGATGTAAAGATTACTTACTGTTGGTCCTTTCCCCAGGCAAAAATCCACACCTGGAATTCAAAGCCAGGATCGATCAAAGGCAGGAGATACAATATTCTTGTTTCTGTCATCAGTCAATTAATAAATGGGATTTCTTGAGCACTTACTATGTGTAGAGCACCATACTAAGTGCTTGGGAAAGTACAGTACAACAGAATTAGCAGATTCGTTCCCTGCCCCTTATGAGCTTACGGTCTACAGATTGCTTTGACCCAGGCTCAGTCAGTAATAACACTCACTGTAATAGCACTTATTAAGAGCTTACTGTGTGCAGACCACCATACTGTTACCTGCCTCACTTACAAAATTGGTCACAGGTCCTCTGTCGTAGCCACTACTTCTCGGGGGTTTGGTTCATTTTTCAACCTTTATCTCAGACTTTTACACTTTTCCATATAATTCCATCATAAAATAACATATCACCCTTTGTTCTCCCCACCTCCTAGCCCCACAGCACTTATGTACATATCTGTAATTTATTTTAATGTCGCCTTTCCCCACTCTACACTGTAAGATCTCCAGGTTTGATCCTGTGAGGATCAAATGGAGAGAGAGGAAAGGGTGGCACCGTTAGGTCAATGAAGATCTTTCTTGGTGCGTGGCTTAGTGGCAAGATCATGAGCCTGCAAGTCAGAAGGACCTGGGTTCTAATCCCGACTCCACCACATATCTGCTGTGTGACCTTGGGCAAGTTACCTAACTTCTCTGATCCTCATTTACCTCATCTGTAAAATGAGAATTGAGAGTGTAAACCCAATGTGGGACAGGGACTGTGTCCAACCTGATTAAATTGCATCTATTGTGGGGCTTAGAACAGTGCTTGGCACATAGTAAGCACTTAAGTGCCATAATTATTATTCTCCACAGGCACAGCTACAGTGAGTCAAATTTCAACAAACTGGAATGAAATATAGACACTTCCAGAAGAAATGAAATAAAAGTCTGAATTGCACTGAGGTTGGGCTTTTCCCCTTTGTGATGATTAACTTTCCTGGAGCTGTCCTTCTCTGCCTTTATGAGTTATTCCAACATAGGGATAGGGTGAGGGATTGTACTAACCAGGTAGTAGTTTGGATGGAGAGGAAAGGGCAGATCTTGACAATGTTGTGAAGGTGAGACTGATGAGATCTGGTGATGGATTGGATGTGTGGGGTGAATGAGAGAGTGGAGTCAGGTATGTCACCAAGGCTACGGGCTCCTGAGACAGGAAGGATAGGTGTGCCATCAACAGTGATGGGAAAGTTTGGGAGGGGACAGGGTTTGGGGGGGAAGATAAGGAGCTCTGTTTTGGATTTGTTGACTTCAGAACATAAGAAAAAAGAAAGGGAACTGGTGTCCTCTTAATTCATTCATTCAATCATATTTATTAAGCCCTTACTGTGTGCAGACCACTCTGCTAAGCAACTGGGAGAGTGCAATACAATAGTATATCTATAAGTCTATTTATCTATTTTGATGCTACTGATGTCTATCTCCTTGTTTTTTGTTGTCTGTCTTCCGCTTCTAGACTGTGAGCCCGTTGTTAGGTGGGGATTGTCTCTCTCTTTTGCCGAATTGTACTTTCCAAGCTCTTAGTAGAGTGTTCTGCACACAGTAAGTGCTCAATAAATACAATTGAATGAATGAATAATAAACAAACCACATTTCCTGCCCGGAATGACAGTTTACAGTTTAGAGTGAGGAAGACAGACATCAATACAAAGACATCAATACAAATAAATACATTAAATATATGTACATAAGTGCTGTGGGGCTGGGAGGGGAGAAGAACAAAGGAACAAGTCAGGAAGAAGGGAGTGGAAGAAGAGGAAAGGGGGCTAAATCTGGGAAGGCCTCATGGAGGAGATGTGCCTTCAATAAGCTTTGAAGTGGGGGACAATAATTGTCTGTCAGATGTGAGAAGAGAGGGCATTCCAGGACAGAGGCAGGAAGTGGGCCGAGGTTGATGGCGAGATAGGCGAGATCCAGGTACAGTGAGAAGATTAGCACAAGATGAGTGAAGTGTGCAGGCTGGGTTGTAGAAGGAGAGTAGCAAGGTGAGGTAAGAGGGGGCAAGGTGGTGGGGTGCTTTAAAGCCATTAGTGAGGAGTTTTTGTTTGATGCGGAGGTGAACGGGCCAACACTGGAGTTTCTTGAGGAGCGGGGTGACATCCTTAAGAAGGCCTATTCTTATCTTTGAATTGGAAAGATGCGAATCACAAAAGGTAAATAAAATGAAAAACATCAGGAGTGACATTTCAAGACCACTGGATGAAGTTTGGAAACACAGTTGTTGAAGAGAGAAAAACTAAATTTAAAAAATGTAGTTAATAATAGATGATCTTTTTGGATCATTTGTGTAGTAATGGGAGCCTTTGACCTATATCCTTCATTCTTTTAGGATGTGTTTGTTTTCCAGAATAGAATAAAATCCCCCACTAGATTATAAGATCCTTAAAGGTAGGGATCAGGTCTATCAATGCTATTGTATGGTCTTCTTCTAAGTACTGGTACAGTGTTCTGCACACACAGTAAGCATTCAATAAAACTATTGATTGATTAATAATAACTACTATTTTTCTAGGGTATAAATCTGGAATTCCACCTTCTGGTGGGACTACATGGGAAAATGCACTTGAGTTTTAGCTATGCAAGCTGGGGTGGTAAGAAAGAAAAATTCCCCCTCACAATGTAATTGTGCCCCCTTCCCCTGTAACCTCGAGTCATACTAATCATTCTTCAAGAGAATAGTTAAGCAGAATCTGAACTTTTATCAGGGCAAGAGAGCAGAGAGTGGCTATTTGGGGTTGCTATTAAGGCAGAAAGAAATGCTTTGGCATTGAAGAAAGGCAAATACTCCAGAATTCTAAGTCTGACATGATTACATTAACCCAGCTACTATTTCAACTCTTATTTTCACAAAGTCAGTTTCTCAGTAAGGAATTAATTCCCCTGCCAAAAGTAAGCCCAAGCTGCTGTCCTGTGCAGGTAGATTCCAAATTCTGAAGTGTTTTTAACTATGGAGTGAATTGTTGAAGAATAGGACAACCCTCAGAGTAATGCATATAAAAATCTTTTTAAATCCCAACAAGATCCACAACAAGATCTAAGTTTAAAAAAGAAAAAGATTTATCAGGAAAAACTAAGTATAATGCAGTTTGTCAGGCAGAATCAGTCGCACTGAGCTAGATTTGGGTAAAAGGTTGGAACGGGGTTTTATTTTTAGCAATATATAGACAACCCCCCTTCAAGGTTTATTTGTCTTATCTCCAGAACCTGTTTTTACACCATTCGTCTTCTTGCCAGTGATGGAGAACCAGCAGCCCCATTAAAAACTGAATGAATGGTCTTTTAATTGATCTTTAAGCTTCTGAAGCAACAGGTTTCAAAAAAAAATCCGTTTTATGTGCCGAGACCCTAGCAGGGAGCGGAGATGCTTTCCTAGGATACCGCTAGAAATAACAAACCCTAAATTCATTCAATAGTATTTATTGAGCACTTACTATGTGCAGAGCACTGTACTATGCGCTTGGAATGAACAAGTCGGCAACAGATAGAGACAGCCCCTGCCGTTTGACGGGCTTACAGTCTAATCGGGGGAGACAGACAGACAAGAACAGCTTAAACAACTTAAGCTGTAGACTGTGATTGCCTGATTATTCATATTTATTAATGCTAAATGAAAGAATACTACAAAACTGTCTTTGGTACAAAACATCTCTCTGAATTCTCTGTCTTGTTATCCCCCAGTGTCCCCTAAGCCTGGACAGGCTGCTGACATGTTAATAGTCCAAATTTTGTAGTAGATTTCTGATAGAGGCAAAAGGTCTCTAACCATGGCAGGACAGTAAATTTTGTTGATGTGCTAAGCTCTTTCCAGCTCCTTGACCACCAGATGTAATTGACTACCACATCTTATCTCTGAACAGCCTGGGGAATTCAAAAACTCTAACTGTCCATAAAAATGGAGGCTCTATGATAAAAGATCCTGCAGGAAGTGCAAGAAAGAAGTTTCATCTAAAAAAAAAAAAACACCTGGAAACAACATCTAAGAGAAATCAATGAAGCAAACAACTGAATAAATGGTGCCCTGTCTAGAACCCCTTTTCTACTGAGACCAGGTGTTATTGTTCTGAGGATAACTTGCTCTGATTCTAAGGCAATTCTGACCCATCGTTGGTGATAATGGGGTTTCAACTGATTTGACCTTCTTAAGCTCCATCCTTGTCATTTCTGAGTCTTCAAACTTTACACCAAATCAAGGGTTGGGGCGGTTGCAGCATGGCCTAGTGGAAAGAGCACGGGCTTGGGAGGCAGAGGTCATGGGTTCTAATCCCACCTCTGCCACTTGTCAGCTGTGTGACTTTGGGCAAGTCACTTCACTTCTCTGTGCCTCAGTTACCTCATCTGTAAAATGGGTATTAAGACTGTGAGCCCCACATGGGACAAGCTGATAACCTTGTATCTATCCCAGTGCTTAGAACAGTGCTCGGCACATAGTAAATGCTTAACAAATACCATCATCGTCATTATTATTATTATTATCATTATTATGAGCATCGGGGTTCCCAAAGTGCCCCGTTCAAAGTTCTTCATGTGATTCAGTGAAAGAACTGTGAGGAGGGTTCAAGAAGTGGAACTTTCTGTATTTGAAGGAGACTCTCCTCTGTTCCATACTAAATGGACACATGTAGGGTTAGCCTCTGAGCTCTTTAAACATCAAGGCTCAAAACCACAGGTTCCAACTAGCATATATGAAGCACTTCAGTAAAAGCTAGTCTTACCATGGTAAAGGAACAAGCTTATTGCTCCAATCATTATTATTAATAAGTACACTTACTCTTAAACACAAAGGCTTAATTCTTAATACCAAAGGAGGACAGGAGTAAGGAAAAACCAAATCAAAATGCTTATGTTTTTCTAATTATTCAAGTGGCATCTAAATTTTAGTAACGCACAAACTTCTATAATATGCAAGCAAATTCCCTTAGTCATGTGGATACAAGTTCTATGACCATACAAGCTTTCTTTAGCCTGAACACATATATACTCTTGTCTGTCCATCTCCCCTGATTAGACTGTAAGCCCGTCAAAGAGCAGGGACTGTCTCTATCTGCTACCGATTTGTACATTTCAAGCGCTTAGTACAGTGCTCTGCACATAGTAAGCGCTCAGTAAATTCTACTGAATGAATATATACTCACAGTTCACTCTGTGGATTTCCTGTGTATAAGGAGCACCCCTTCCTCTCCCCCTCACCCCAAATTTCTCCCTTTGCTCTAGACCCCTTCCCACCCCACAGCACTTGTGTATATATGTACATATCTATGATTCTATTTATTTATATTAATGCCTGTTTACTTGCTTTGATGTTTATATGTCTATAATTCTATTTATTTATATTGTTGCTTGTTTACTTGTTTTGATGTCTGTCTCCCCTCTTTTAGACTATAAGTCCCATGTGGGCAGGGATTGTCTCCCTTTATGGCTGAATTGTACTTTCCAAGCACTTAGTGCAGTGCTTGCAGTGCACTGCACACAGTAAGTGCTAATAAATACGAATGAATGAATGGATGGATGGATGGATGAATGAATGAATGAATTAATTAATTAATTAATTAATTAATTAATTAATGAAAAGCCCCTTTCAGAGCTACTGGCAGACAATGAGTCAGCAAGGAGCTGGGAAAAAAGAGAGCAAAGCCCCTTCCCTGAATTTAAAAACTCTGTTCTGCTTCCTGATTGGGCTTCATTCTTGCCTTCTCCAAAGTTTCACTGTCCCAGGAACTCTGGCCTTTAAAAGATGTAGTATCACAGGGATGGTACTGCAAGGATGATCTTCACATTTTCACGTGAGCCTCACGTGGGTCAACCTGATTAACCTGTCTATCCGAGCGCTTAGAACAGTGCTCTGCACATAGTAAGTGCTTAACAAATACCAACATTATTATTTTTATTATTATTTTCCAGTGCTGGAGTTGGTAGGAATTTGGCTACAGTGTAAGGAAAGGTCCTGGCAGGAACACCAGAGTAGGTCTTTGTACACTTATGACCAACCACTCTATTACACAGGGTGAGGGTGGGATGGATAGGTTGGGTTCTATAATGATGTCATAATGACAACTATTATAATGATAGTAATCCATAGCATACCTTTTATATTATCAAGAGATAATGTGCAGGCCTGAGTGTCAGAGGAAGCCCCGACCTAATAAGGTAGCTGAAAAATGACCTCCCCAACTGCAGAAAGTGCAAATTAACAGCTTCCCTGCTCATCAGTAAGGATGCTTCAAAAGAGGAACTGAAGAAATTAAACTAATCCATCTAAGTCAATTTATCAGAGGTGTATGCTTAGATTGTTAAGTGGCAATAAAGAGGAATGAAAAACCCAAGGTGTTGAATTACTACTGCAGAGAAACAGCATGGCCTAGTGGATAGAGCATGAACCTAGGAGTCAGAAAGACTTGAGTTCTAATCCCAGCTTCTCCACTTGCCTGCTGTGTGACCTTGGAAAAGTCACTTCACTTCTCTGGGCCTCAGTTGCCAAATCCGTAAAATGGGGATTAACACTGTGAGCTGCATGTGGGACAGAGACTGTGTTCAACCCCATTAGCTTGTATCTACCCTCTTGTTTAGTACAGTACTACAGTATAGTAAGTGCTTAGCATGTAGTATAAAAAAGCTAGTATTCACTTCAAGCCTGTTTTAGGAGTTGAGGGCTATCACTTCCATGGAGTTAGCATCAAGCGCATGAAGCCATTAGCTCCGCACTACGCCCTCCCCAGTTTGGAGGCAGTTGGGCATCCACAGGTAGCCTGACCCACCCCTTGGAGCAGGAAAGAACCAGGGTAGAGGCCTCTGTCTCCTGAAACAGTCACTCCTTCCAGTCCAACACAGGCACCAGTGGGGCTTCCTTTATAATAATTCTGGTATTTGTCAAGCTCTTACTCTAAAAATAATGGGCATCTGTAAAGTGCTTACTCTGAGTCAATCACTGTACTGAGCACCGGATTATCAGATCAGTCATAGTCTAAGTAAGAGGGAGACCAGTATTCAATCCCCATTTCACAGATGAGGGAGCTGGGGCACAGGGAAGTTAAATTCATTCAATTCATTTATTAAATCATATTTATTGAGCACTTACTGTGTGCAGAACACTGTACTAAGCATTTGGGAAGTACAATATAACAATAAATGGTAATATTCCCTGCCCACAATTGATTGAAATAGCCTCTGCAGTGTGGCTCCATGTGGCTTTTCCTCACAGACTCCAGGTACAAGGGAGAGTGGAATCTCTGGTCCAACACCCAGTGAGATTAAGGTCATTTGCTGAGTACATTCTGGATGCAGAACACTCTATTCAGCTTTGGGGAGAGAATAGAAGGAAAATGATGAGGACCTTGGGCAAGTCACTTGAGTTTTCCATGCCTTGGTTATCTCATCTGTATAATGGGATTAAATGCCTCTTATTTCTCCTTAAATTGTTAGCCATATGTGGGGCAGGGACTGAGTCCAACCTGATTACCTTATATCTACCTCAATGCTAATTATGGTACTTGGCACAGAGTAAGTGCTTAACGAATATCACCACTCTTATTATAAAATGAACCACTATAAGCAGGCTCCAAGGTATACACTGGCCCATAAGAAGGAGGAGAAGGTGGCAACCAGCCAGACTGTTTTTGGGAAATATCCAGCCTTGAAATTGCCCTTGATTCACTGAATATTGAAAATTTGGTCTGGGAGAGTATCAGAAGGAAGGAGATCAGTCAGTTAGAGCCATTTTCCCACTGCACATAGGGTTGTGCCATCCCTGTCCACCCCTCACAAATACCCAAGAATTGTGCCTCAGAAGGATTGCTGACATACTCCTCTTCTCCCCGAAGATAAGACACTTGCCAGAAGGAAATGGAAGGGACAAGCAGGAAAATATCCAGGATGAAAGGGGAATAAGGAGAAGGAAAACATGGAGGTGAGAAGTGGAGTGAGGCCACAGAGATGTTGGAGAAGAGAATGAAGGAAGAAGGGCATCACTGTTGTCGCCACCACTATCCTTCCTGTCTCACAAGCCCATTACCTTAGCATTATTCTTGATTCCTCGCTCTTATTCCACAAACATATTCAAGCCATCACTAAATCCTATCAGTTCTACCTTCACAACATCATCAAAATCTGCCCCCTACCCTCCATCTAAACTGCTACCCCATTAATGCAAGCACTTATCCTATTCCACCTTGATTACTGTATCAACCTCCTTGCTGACCTCCCTGCCTCCTTTCTCTCCCTACTCCAGTCCATAATCTATTCTGTTGCCCGAATCATTTTTCTTCAAAAACATTCAGACCATGTTTCCCGACTCCTCAAGAAATTCCACTGGTTGCCCATCTATCACCTTGCCCCCTCCTACCTCACCTAGCTACTCTCCTACTACAACTCAGCCCTGGCACTTCATTCCTCTAATGCTAACCTTCTCACTGTACCTTGCTCTCATCTATCTCACCACCTACCTCTCGCCCACATCGTGGCTGAGTGGAAAGAGCACGGGCTTGGGAGTCAGAGGTCATGGGTTCTAATGCGGGCTCTGCCGCTTGTCAGCTGTGTGACTTCAGGCAAGTCACGTAACATCTCTGGGCCTCAGTTACCTCATCTGTAACATGGGGATTAAGACTGTGAGCCCCACGTGGGTCAACCTGATCACCTTGTATCCTCCCCAGTGCTTAGACAGTGCTTTGCACATAGTAAGTGCTTAACAAATACCATTATTATTATTATTATCCTACCTCTGGTCTGGAGTGCCTTCCCTCCTCATAACAAACAGATAATTGCTCTCCCCAACTTCAAAACCTTCTTGAAGGCACATCTCCTCTAAGAAGTCTTCCCTGACTAAGTCCTCCTCTCCTTTCCTCCCACTTGCTTCTGCACCCCTCTTACTTGCCCCTTCATTCAATCTCCCTCCCATTCCCACAGCACCTCTGTATATGTATCTGTAAATATTGTAATTATTTATCTATTTATTTATTTATATTAATGCCTGTCTCCCCCTCTAGACTGTGAGCTCATTGTGGACAGGAATGCTTCTATAGTTATATTGGACTCTCCCAAGTGCTTAGTTCAGTGCTCTGCACAGATACGATTGAATGAATGAAAGAGCAGTAGAGGGTAGAAGATCATTTTGGTGATTCTTGAGGGAATAAAGCACCTGGGAGCATCAGCAGATAGAAGGATAGCTGAAGGAGAGGAAGGGCAGAAGGAAAGGGATAAAGGGAGGAATGAAAAACAATCAGAGAGGAAGGTGAATCAGAGAGGAAGGTGAAAAGGCAAACAGAGCAGAAGGGAAGATGAGAGGCAGAAAAAATTGCTGAGACAGTGTCTTACTTCAGCAACATTAGTTTCCCAACAAGGAATTCTCTGATTAACCCACTTCACCTTCTTTGATCTGCTATCCCCTCCACCTCCTCAACACTCTTATGCATTTGTGTTAGTCTAGCTGTGATTATATTCTCACTCTCTCTTTACTATTGTATATTCAATCAGTCAATCGAATTACATTTATTGAGCACTTTCTGTGTGCAAAGCACTGTACTAAACACTTGAAAGAGTGCATTACAACAGAGTTGATAGACAAGTTCCCTGCCTACAATGAGCTTACAGTCAAGAGGACTGTAACTGCTATCAGAGAAGCAGCGTGGCTCAGTGGAGAGAGCACGGGCTTGGGAACCAGAGGTCATGGGTTTAAATCCCAGCTCTGCCACCTGTCAGCTGTGTGACTGTGGGCAAGTCACTTCACTTCTCAATGTCTCAGTTTCCTCATCTGTAAAATGGGGATTAACTGTGAGCCTCACGTGGGATCACCCTGTACCTACCCCAGCACTTAGAACAGTGCTCTGCACATAGTAAGCGCTTAACAAATACCAATGTTATTATCATTTTTATCATTATCTTCCTCAGTAAATATATAGGATCATTGAAGGTAGGAGACACCACTCTTTACTCTTTTGGTAGGTCCTACCTTACCCGAACACCAAGCACAGTGCTCCACCTAGAGTACTCTTTTTGACACTAATAATGATAATTCTGGTATTTGTTAAGTGCTAAGTAGGCACCAGGGATTGTGCTAAATGTTGGGGTAGATACAACATAATCGTGTTAGACACAATCCCTCTCCCCTATGGCTCCCAATCTCAGTCACCATTTTACAGCTGAGGTAATTGAGGCACAGAGAAGTTAAGTGACTTGCCCAAGATCTCAGAGCAGAACCTGCGGTCTCACCTTCACAACAACGCCAAGATCCGCCCTTTCCTCTCCATCCAAACTGCTACCTTGCTGGTACAAACTCTTATAATATCCTGACTGGATTATTGCATTAGGCTCCTCTTTGATCTCCCATCCTCCTGTCTCTCCCCACTTCAGTCTATACTTCACTCCGCTGCCCAGATCATCTTCCTACAGAAACGCTCTGGGCCTGTCACTCCCCTCTTCAAAAACCTCCAGTGGCTGCCTATCAACCTTCACATGAAACAAAAACTCCTCACTCTTGGCTTCAGAGCTCTCCATCACCTAGCCCCCTCCCACCTCACCTCCCTTCTCTCCTTCTTCAACCCACCCCGTACACTCTGCTCCTCTGACGCTAACCTCCTTACGGTGCCTCATTCTCGCCTGTCCCACCATTGACCCCTGGCCCATGTCCTACCATTGACCTGCAATACCCTCCCTCCTCACATCTGCCAACCTAACTCTCTTCCCCTCTTCAAAGCCCTATTGAGAGCTCACCTCCTCTAGGAGGCCTTCCCAGACTGAACCCTCCCTTTCCCTTTTCCCCTCCTCCCCTCTCCACTCCCTCTAGTCACTCCCTCTGCTCTACCCCTTTCCCCTCCCCAAAGCACTTGTTCATATTTATATATTATTTATTATTCTATTTTATTAATGATGTGTATATATCTATGATTCTACTTATCGATTTTGATGGTATTGATGCTTACTTTTTTTATTTTGCTGTCTGTCTCCCACTTTTAGACTGTGAGCCCATTTTTGGGCAGGGATTGTCTCTATCCATTGTCGAATTGTACATTCCAAGCACTTAGTACAGTGCTCTGCACACAGGAAGCTCTCAATAAATACAACTGAATGAATGAATGACAAGTGGTAGAGCTGGGATTAGAACCCAGGTCCTACTGACTCCCAGGCCCAGGCTCTATCCACTAGGCAATGCTGGAGATGAATACTTTTGATGATAATTATGGGAAGAGAAGACTTAGGGACAGTCAGTGGTGAGAGAAGGCTGTGAGACATATCCATTCAAAATGAAACTCACGTCAAGAACAAGACAAGCAGGAGAGCAGAACAGAACTTCCTTCTTCTCCTCCCCTCAAGAGAATATCTGGTGGCCATGCAGTGATGAGAAGCAGTGTGGCCTAGTAAATAGAGCACAGGCCTGGGAGTTTCACCACTTGTCTGCTGAGTGACCTTGGGCAAGTTACTCCACTTCTCTGTGCCTCAATTACTTCATCTGTTAAATGAGGTTTAAAACTGTGAGCTTCATGGGAACATGGATTGTGTCCAACCTGATTATCTTGTATCTACCCCAGTGCTTAGTACAGTGCCTGGCATATAGTGGCACATAAGTGGCACACACTTAACAAATTAAAAAAACCTCATCTGGCATCAAATCAAGAGACATGAACACAGATAAAAATGCCAACTTCTGAAAAAGATCAGTCTGACTCCTTGATAAGGAGTGGAAATTATGTCAGGAAGAAAAGGGAAAATAGATGGAAAAATTATGTAATACTAGTCAGTCCTTCATAGCTTAAAATGATACCTTTTTTTTCAAAATTAGAATGCACTAACAGTGGATATTAAACTGCAACTAAAGAGATATTATGATGTTTTACCTCAGCCAGTAATGATGGATAGATGAGGAGTTTGTTTGAGGAACGCAAGCCAGAGAAAGAGTTGCAATAACAGGAAGAAATTGTTAAGCTTGCCATAAATGTTTTGTTTGGGGGAGGAGGAGTTTTTTTAAATAAAAAGAACTGTCTATGATGTGTTCAAATATGTCAAAAATAGTGTAAATGTAGAATGGAAGGCAACTTGGCCTAATAGAATTTGGTTCTGGAGGACGAGAGTTCCAGATATCCAGTCCCAGTTCTGATACTATCAACCCCTCTACATCTCATTTCTCTCATATGTCAAATGGAGATACATTACCTGTTTGCTCTTCTTTTTAATTTGTGGGTCCAGGGTAGGAAATGATCTCTGTCCAAGCTGATTGCCTAATATCTATCCAAGACGTCAGCCTAATACTTAACCCAGTAATAAGCTCTTCTCAAATATCTCTATTTTAATTTTATAGTTAGCTGCTTTCCAGGAGGAGGAACAGGGACTTGGAAGCAAAGAATGCAAAAGGGTAATAAAATGCAGTTAATGCTGGGGGGAAAGGTTACAGTTATCTGGAGGGGAAAGGTGAAATTGGAGGAAAGCAGAAGTAAAATAGCAGTGAGAGAAACCCAGATGCCCCAAGAATTTGAACCCAACAAATACAGAAGAGGAAAAGGAAGGAAGAAAGGGTAGGAATGGAGTAGGTGACACCAAAAAGACTGTCCAGTGAGCTCAGAGAGTGTGAAGAAAGAGAAAGGGAAGCAGCATGGGCTAGAGAATAGGGCACAGGCCTGGGAATCAGAAGGACCTGGGTTCTAATCCCAGCTCCACCACTTGTCTACTGTGACCTTGGGCAACTCACTTAACTTCTCTGTGACTCAGTTACCTCACCTGTAAAGTGGAGATTAAGGTTGTAAGCCCCAAATGGGACAGGGACTGTGTCCAACCTGATTAGTTTGTATCTACCCCTGTGCTTAGAACAGTGCTTGACACAGAGTAAGCACTTTACAAATACTATTAGTAGTAGTAGTAATATTATGGACTAACAAACCCCAAAAGAGGGTAAGGAAAGAATGTGGAGACAGAGCTTAATAAGCATGCAACGTGGCTCAGTGGAAAGAGCCCGGGCTTGGGAGTCAGAGGTCATGGGTTCAACTCCCGGATCTGCCACTTGTCAGCTGGGTGACTGTGGGCAAGTCACTTCACTTCTCTGTGCCTCAGTTCCCTCATCTGTAAAATGGGGATTAACTGTGAGCCTCACATGGCCCAACCTGATGACCCTGTATCTACCCTGGCGCTTAGAACAGTGCTCTGTACATAATAAGCGCTTAACAAATACCAACATTAGTATGAGAAGCAGCGTGGCACAGTGGAAAGAGCCCGGGCTTGGGAGTCAGGGGTCATGGGTTCGAATCCCTCTTCTGCCACTTGTCAGCTGTGTGATTGTGGGCAAGTCACTTAACTTCTCTGTGCCTCAGTTACCTCATCTGTAAAATGGGGATTAACTGTGAGCCTCACGTGGGACAACCTGATGACTCTGTATCTCCCCCAGCGCTTAGAACAGTGCTCTGCACATAGTAAGCATTTAACAAATACCAACATTATTATTATTATTATTATTATTATTATTATTATTGTTCAGGTGAAGTTGAAAAAGAAAATACATTATACCCCACAAAGCAAGGAGGCTATGTTCCTTTTCATTGTGAATATATCATGGGGTATAACATATAAGTATGTGGACATTGGTCAGATGTATTGATGAATATGCAATGACAAAAAGAGTGTGAGAATAATAGACACAAAGCCATGTCAAATCAATTCATAAATGAATGTTTAAGGTGGCTGAGAAGGTTTCCTTTAAGCACTTTGTACTCTCTCCATCCCTACAGCAGTTATGTAAAGATCCTTATTCTCTATTTCCTCTGTCTGTAATTTATTTTAATGTCTGGCTCCCTCTGTAAAGTATAAGCTCTTTGTGGGCAGGGAATCACATCTACCAATTCTAATATATTGTAATATATTGTAAACCATTAGTAATAGTGGTCTGCACTACTCAAAAAATACCACTGATTGATTGAACGATTCCTGAATTTCTGTATGATGATAAAAATCTCCTGCTAGTCTCTCCTAATTTCTATTTAACTGGAATTATTGATTTACTGGCACCTTCTACTTCCCAAACATTCTAGGTAATAAAGAATTTACAGTAGAGCACAGAATTTATGAGCACAGAGGAAAGGCAAAGAGAGTACCTTCTAACAAGTAATAATAATATAGACTAATTATTATAATTATTATTATTAAGGTATTTGTTAAGCACTTACTATGTGCCAGGCAGTGTACTAAGCATTGGGGTAGAATCAAATGAATAGGGTTAGACACAGTCCCTGTCCCAAATGGGGCTCAGAGTCTTAATCCCCATTTTACAGATGAGGTAAGTGAGGCACAGAGAAATGAAGTGACTTGCCCAAGATCACATGGAAGACAAGTGGTGGAGCAGGATTAGAACCCAAGTCCTTCTGACTCCCAGGCCTGTGCTCTATCCACTAGACCATGTTGCTTCTCAGTGAGATTTTTAAAGAGAATACTATACAGACAGCAACTAAATATGACTTGAGAGAAACCAGAAAAATACAAATGAGAGGAATTAAAGGAGAGTTAAGAGATTAATGTCCCTCTCATAGTTGCACCTGGAGAGTTTCCAGGTCTCTACCAGTCTCAGCTAAGGGAGGGAGAGTCAAGCAGAGGCCTACCTATTCCATTCCTAGCTTGGCCAGTGGCTAAGGGGTGGAAGGCAATCTGCTACAAGTCAAAAGTCACCCATGCTGGGCAGCAGTAGCATAGGAGAGAGTCGAGGGCAGAGATTGTGCAGAAGGCGGCAGTGGTAAACCACTTCCATATTTTTACCAAGAAAACTCTATGGATCCACTACCAGAACAATTGCAGTTGGAGAGCAGGGCGTTCTGGGAGAGATAATAATAATATTAATGTTGGTATTTGTTAAGCACTTACTATGTGCAAAGCACTGTTCTAAGCGCTGGATAGATAAAGGGTAATCAGGTTGTCCCACATGAGGGTCACAGTCTTAATCCCCATTTTACAGATGAGGTAACTGAGGCACAGAGAAGTGAAGTGACTTGCCCACAGTCACACAGCTGACAAGTGGCAGAATCGGGATTCAAACCCATGACCTCTGACTTCCAAGCTCGTGTTCTTTCCACTGAGCTATGCTGCTTCTCTGTGTGTCAGTGTGGTGTGGCTATGGGTCAGAAACAACTCGACGGCATAAACCAAGGCAAGAGATTAATGGAGTGGGAGGAGGAGACAGACACAAGCTTACCACTAAACATTTTTCTATAAACCAGAGGGAGCAAGAAAAAGCCTTGATGGTACTTCTCCATTAGAGAGATCAGTTTGTACAGAAAGTATAAACTTTCGATTACACTTCATATAGTACATTGCACTCAGTGAGTCCTGAATAAATAACATTACTTCTACTAGAACTCAAGGGCAGGATGGAGAGGACAATAAGGAATTATTAAAAGAAAGAGAAGAGAGAAAAACAAATGTGGATGTGGGTAGACATGGACCTAAAATGAGATTGACAGAGGCTTTTGAGGGTTTTGGGATGGGGGTGTTTAATGGTATTTGTTAAGCGTTTACTCTGTCAGGCATTGTACTAAGCACTGGGGTAGGTACAAGCTAATTGGGTTGGAGACAGTCCATGTCCCACACGGAGCTCGCAGTCTTAATCCCCATTTTTACAGGTGAGGTAACCAAGACCCAGAGAAGTTAAGTGACTTGCCCAAGCTCACAAAGTAGACAAGTGGTGGAGCCAGGATTAGAACCCAGGTTGAAGGAAGACATCCCCAAGGGAAGGTGGTCAAATTGAGAAGGTCTTTAAGGAGAGGGACAGCACTGGGGTTTTGCTGGAGATGCCACCAGCGGGCAGCAGAGAGTCAGGGAGTTTCAGTGCCAAGATAAGTTTCCATGTGTGGCAGACCAGGCCAGGGGCAGGTAATAATAATAATAAAAATAATAATAACAATAATAATTGTGGTATTCGTTAAGCGTTTGCTGTTTGCCAGAAACTCTACTAAGCTTTAGTGTAGACACAAAGTAATTGAGTTGGATACAGTCTCTGTCCCACACAGGGCTCACAGTCTTAATCCCTATTTTCGAGATGAGAGAACTGAGGCACAGGAAGTTAAGTGACTTGCCAAGGTCACACAGCAAACAAATGGCAGGGGCAGGATTGGAATCCAGATCCTTCTGACTCCTAGGCCGTGCTCTATCCACTAAGCCATGCTGCTGAGTTCAGAACACAAGAACATAAATCTAGGCCCCAAAATACCCAGCAACAGCATCAGCAGCCTCGACACGCCAAGATTCAAATAAAGATAACAGAACCAGGAGATTTACTGGTTCTTTCCCAAATTGTAACCACTGACAACGGCCTTCCAGGACGCAAAGGACTCGCTCCCAAAATGCTGCGGCCAAGAAGCGGCCATTTCTTCATCTTAGTTCTCCCATCTGGCACCCCAGTGAGAAAGTTCTCTCTTCTTACATTTTAACAGCTGTCTCACTTCACATCATCTCAGATCCCCTTCACATCATCTCAGACCCCCGTTTACTACTGAAAATTCACCTCTTTACTCTCAAGGACCCAAGTACCCGCATTCAATTCAGCAATCAACAGAAGGACCAGATCAAACAGTTTCTGCAGCTGACAACCACTACTAAAAACCTTCAACTTCTCTGACCTCATCATGTCCCCTTAATCTCCTCCCTCTAAATCAACCCCACCTTGACCTTATTCCCAGTACACCCTTCTCATCTCCCCCGATCCCCCTCCATCCATCTCCTCCTCACCCATCACGTTGTCCCCTCCCTTCCCCATCCCTGTCCTTTTCCAGCGTCACCCTCAACCCCTGTCCTCTTGCACTGGACCCTCTAAACTCCCTCTCTCCAACCACTCCCCCCACACACTCCTTGTGTCATCCCTCCCCTCTCCCTGACATCCCCATCCCCCATTCCAAGGGCAGCCTGAGGAATCCCAGCACCAGTATGGGAAAGTGTCCCTTCATCTTTGATCTGGTCCTGACCATCATTGCTCCCATCTAGACTGTAAGTTCCTTGTGGGCAGGGAACATGTCTACCAACTCTCTTGTTTGGTGCTCTCCCAAGCACTTAATACAGTGCTCTGCACACAGTACATGCTCAAAAAATATCATTCATTCATTCAATCATATTTATTGAGCGCTTACCGTGTGCAGACCACTGTACTAAGCGGATTGATTGACAGATTGATTGTTCCTCCTAGCCACTGCTGAAACCTGGCTCATACCAGATGAGACTGTCTCTCCTGCTGCTCTCACCGGAGGGGGCCTCATCTTCTGCCACTCCCCAAGACTCACTGGGAAAGCGGGAGGAGTTGACTTCCTTTTGGCCCCACAATGCTGCATTCCTACTCCCACCCCAACCCATCTCTTTCTCTTCCTTTGATGTCTATACACTTTGCCTCTGCCATCCACTCCAACTACTTGTCGTCTCATCCACTGAGCCCCACATCCAACTTTCTGAACCATCTTAATCTCTTTCTCAAGTTCCTTCTCTCTTTCTCCACCTCTAACTTTTTTTATGGCATTCCTTTAGTGCTTACTATGTCCTGGGCACTGTTCTAAGTGCTGGAGTGGATACAAGCTAATCACATTGAACATAGTCCCTATCTCATTCATTCAAATGTTCTTACTGAATGCTCACTGTGTTTAAAGCACTGTGCTAAGTGCTTAAGCACTATACTTGAGTGTTTATTATGTGTAGAGCATTGTACTACATGCTTGGGAGAGGGTGCTCACAGTCTGAATCCCCTTTTATAGGTGAAGTAACTGAGGCACAGAGAAGTGAAGTGACTTGCCCCAGGTCAAGAAGCAGACAGTGGCAGAGCTAAGATTAGAACCCAGATCCTTCTGACTCCCAGACCTATTCTCTTATCCACTCCCACGCCTTCAATTACCATCTTTAAGCAGATGAGTCCCAAATCTACCCCTTAATATCTGACCTCTCTCCCTCTCTGCATTCTCACCTTTGCTTCTGCTTTCCAGACTCTTCTACTTGGATGTCCCACCAAAACCTCAAACTTAGCATGTCCAAAATAGAACTCCTCATCTTAATAATAATAATAATAGTGGTATTTGTTAAGCGCTTACTGTGTGCCAGGCACAGTACTAAGTGCTGGGGTGGATACAAGCAAATGGGGTTAGACACAATCCCTGTGCTGCAGAAAGTCTTAGTCCCATTTTATAGATGAGGTAACTGAGGCACAGAGAAGGGAAGTGACTTGCCTTAGGTCACACAGCAGACAGCTAGTGTAGCCAGGATTAGAACCCATGACCTCTGACTCCCAGACCCATGCTCTATCCACTATGCCATCTTCCCACCTAAAACCTGTCCTCCCCTTGTCTTTTCCTCACTGTAGACAACACTACCATCCTCCCTCTCTCATAAATTTGTAGCATATGACTTATACTCCAGCCCATACTTCACTCTGTTTCTTGGATTATTTTTCTACAAAACATTCAGTCCATGTTTCCCTACTCCTCAAGAACCTCCAGTGATTGCCCATCCACCTCCACATCAAACAAAAACTCCTTTCCATCAGCTTTAAAACACTCAATCAGCTTGCCTCCTCCTACCTCAACCTCAATGTTCTTCTGCTGCAATCCAACCCACACACTTAGCTCTTCTAATGTCAACCTACTCACTCGCTATTTCAATCTCATCTATCTCGACACTGACCTTTAGCCCACATCCTGCTTCTAGCCTGAAATGCCTTCCATCTTCATATCAGACAGACAAGTACTCTCTCCACCTTCAAAGACTTATTGAAGTCACATCTCCTTCAGGAGCTTTCTCTGTGTAAGCCCTCTTCTCCTCTTCTCCTACTCCCCTCTGTGTCACTCTGACTTGCTCCCTTTGTTCACCCCTCCCTCAGCCCCACAGCACCTATGTACATATCCATATCCCTTCGGACTGTGACCTCGTTGTGGTCAGGAAATGTATCTACCAACCCTGTTATATTGTACTCTCTCAAGGGCTTAATCAGTGCTCTGCACAAAGTAAGTGCTCAGTAAATACAATTGATTGGTTGGTTGATTGATTGATTGTAATCTTGGTATTTTCCTCAACCCATCTCTCCCATTCAATCCACATATTCACTCTGTAACCAAATTCTGCCATTTCTACCTTCACAACATTACCAAAAGTTTCTTTCCTCTCCTTCCAAAATGTTGCTATGCTGACCCAAGCACTTATCATATCCCACCTTGACTACATCAGCCTCTTTGCTGACCTTCCTGTCCCCTGTTACTCCCCACTCCAGTCCATACTTCATTCTGCTCACCAGGTCTTTATTCGACAAAAACATTCAGTCCATGTCTCCCCACTCCTAAGAACTTCCAATGGCTCTCCATCCAGCTCCGTATCAAACAGAAGCTCCTTAGCATTTAATTTAAATTCATTCAGCTCTTCCCCTCCTACCTAACTTCCTGATTTCCTACTGCAACCCAGAACTCTCATTTCGCTCCTCTAACATCCACCTATTTACTGCTCCATGGCCTTGTGTATCTCTCCCCTGCCCCCTTACCGACATCCTGTCTCTAGCCTGGAACTCCCTTCAGCTTTACAAATTACAGAGGCTCACTCTCCCCACCTTCAAAACCTTATTAAAATCGCATCTCTTCCAAAAGGACAACACTAACTAAACCCTCATATCCCCTACTGCCTCTCCCTTTTCTGTCTCCTATGCATTTGGATCTGGATCCTTTAAGCACTTGATCTTCACCCCACCCTCAGACTCACTGCATTTATATACATATGGATAATTTATTTCAATTCTTGTCTCCTCCTCTAGACTCTAAGCTCTTTGTGGGCAGGGAACATATCTACCACCTCGTTGTTGGGTAGGGATTGTCTCTGTGGCCGAATTGTACTTTCCAAGCACTTAGTACATTGCTCTGCACACAGTAAGCGCTCAATAATATGATTGAATGAATGAATGAAACTCTGATGTACTTTACTCTCCAAAGTGCTTCACATTGCTCTACACTCAGTAAGTGCTCAATAAATATCACTGATTGATGAGTTCTTTGATTTATTGGACATGAATGGTCTGATCCATTAAGGAATTTACAGATGTGTTCCATCAGCCCTTATCTCAAATTTACAGTCAAACATGAAGAGAAGGCAAAATGGCAGTCAATGACACAAGGATTTATCACCATAGTGTAGAGGAGAGGAAATGAGGATGATGGAAGGAATTGGAAACTGCTCATACTACTGAGCAGATTATAAAATCTATGTGGGAGTGTCACTAAGGAGATTAGAAGTGTGATGTACAGTGCTCCGCAGACAGTAAATGTTCAATAAATATGATTGAATCTGTGGTAAAAAGGCAAATAGTATTTTTCCCAGCTGCCTCTTAAATTTAAGAGAAATACTTCCACAATCAAATTAGTAGTAGAAATAGCATTTATTAAGTGCTTACTGAGTTAAATGCTTACCGTGTACAGAGCATTATTCTAAGCACTGGAAAAGGCGGGAATTAGACATAGTTTCTGTCCTTCAAGGGGCTCATAATTAAAATGATGGTGTAGGCATTTATGTCTAAATCATGGTAAGACACTTGTCTTTCTGATTAAGGTACTGGAAGTTTACTATATCCAGACAGTAGGAGGAGGAGGAGTGATTTAGTAGTATTTATTAAACACCCATTTAGAATAGTACTAGGTACTTGGGTAGGTTAAAATAAAGAAGTCTCACAGCGTGGCTTAATGGAAAGAGCATTGACTTGGGAGTCAGAGATATTGGGTTCTAATCCCGGCTCTGCCACTTGTCAGCTATGTGACTTTGGGCAAGTCACTTAACTTATCTGTGCCCAAGTTACCTCATATGTAAAATGGGGATTAAGACTGTGAGCTCCACGTGGGACAACCTGATAAATTTGTACCTTTCCCAGAGCTTAGAGCAGTGCTTGGCACATAGTAAGTGCTTAACAAATACCATCATTATTATTATTATTATCATAGATAAAATCAATTAGAGAAGCAGTATGGCCTAGTGGAAAGGCACAGTTCTGGGAGTCAGGAGATCTGAGTTCTAATGTGCCACTTGTCTAGGTGACCTTGGGCATTTCATTTAACTTTTCTGTTCCTCAGTCTCCTCACCTGTGAAATTAGGAATTAGATACCTGTTCTCCCTCCCTCATATATCGTGAGCCCCTTGTAGGACAGGGATTATAGCTGATGAATAGTGTTTGCCAAATAGTAAACACTTCTAATGGCTGCCAATCCACCTCAATATCAAACAGAAACTCCTTACCGTTGGCTCCAAAGCCCTCAATCAGCTCTCCCCCTCCTACCTTACTCAGTGATTTCCTATTGTAACCAAGTGTGCTCACTTTGCTCCCCTAACACCCACCTACTCACAATTATTAATAATGTATGAAGAAATATAGGTAGCCTGAAACCTGAGTAGATGGTTAAAGGAAATGTAGCTTCTGTAGACCGCTATAGTAATATGTCCTTCGGTTTAAAGACTATTTTGTGGGGACATTTTAATCCATGAGCAGAAGTGTCTTTGAGAGACAATCTCTTACTCTCTTGAGCAATGTGCCCAGGATATTACAGCATCTTTTCTGACCCCTTGATCAGAAACCAAGGATGCAGTCAAATAGCACTGCTCTGTTTTCCTCATCAGGAAAACATCAGACTGGTACTGCCTGGATTTTATAGGACATCAATTTATTATACACTTGAGTAATCGAAAGGCATGTAGTGTATCTATAATCCCCTTAATGTGCTTAGACAGATAGCAAGGCAAAGTGCTTTTTGGTGCCAATAATGGTTTATGTTGACAACAGCATTACAGTGATCGGTGAAAAAGAAATTGAGCAGTGCTTTCAGATATACAGCATGGCCTAGAGGATACAGCATAGGCCTAGGAGTCAGCAGGATCTGGGTTCTAATCCTTGCTCTGCCACTCATCTGCTCTGTGGTCTTGGGGAAGTCACTTCACTTCTCTGTGCCTCAGTTACCTCATCTATAAATGGGGAACCCTGTGTGGGTCAGGGACGGTGTCTGACCTGATTTACCTATATCCATCCGAGTGCTTACTACAGCTCTTGGCAGTACTCTTAACAAATACCACAATTATTGTATACAAGAAAGAGGTACAAAAGTCGCATGCAAAGAAAAATAAGGGAAAGTGTCATAGAATAAAGAAAGGAGGGAGAACAGAAAAAAAGAATATAGTGAGTTGGAAAACAAAGAAAAGAACATTCAAATATTAATACTCATTTGGGGGAACAATGATGGAAAAGAGAAGCTAGGATCAAAACTGGACAGGAGGCAAATACAATAGGATTTTGGAAGTTTTTTACCCCCTTCCTTAGCATATATGCCTACACACATATATACATGGGACATGGACCCCAAGTAGGTCAGGAACTGTGTCCAACCGGATTAATCTATACCTACCCCATCACTGAGACTAAGGTTTGACACCTAATCAATCAATTAAGTGCTTAACATAGTCCTAATAATATGTACTCAATTCTTTATTTTAACATCACTCATCGTAAATGTGTTTATGTTTGTCTTCACTATTAGAAACTAAGCTCTATGTGAAGAGAGAACATGTTACATTTTTACTCTGTTCTTCCTAAGCAGTTAGTACAGAGCATCTCTCAAAATGGAAGCTCAATAAATGCTGTTATTATTATTATTACTACTGCTGTTACTACAACACAATGTGTCTGGTCAAGCAATTCTAAATTCCAATGTTTCATTTGTGAGATAGAGGTTCCTTCAATCTCTTGGATTAGGTTCTAGGAAGGATTAGTCAATCCATCAACAAGGTGGAGGTAAGTGAGATAAATGCACCCAGCCATTGTAATCTAATCAAATGCCTTTTGTAGCACCTCTGTTATTACCAGTGAGAATTTACTGTTCACACATCACCCCTGTGTCCTAATTACTAATTGATATTTGCCTATTCACTCTGAAAAATCACCCTGACTGGTAGTTCCTAGGTGTGTTCTTTTCCACCCACCTGACTTCCCTGGAGAACTCACTCACTCCAGCACCTTCAACTACTGATCTCTTTGCAGGTGATTCCCAAATGTACCTCTCCAGCCCTGATCTCTCTTCTTCTTTGTAGTTTTATATCTCCTGCTGCCTTGAGGACATCTCTCCTTGAATGTCCTGACAACACCTACAACTGAACCTGTCCAAAGCAGAAGTCATATTCCCACCCAAATCCTGTCCTCCCTTGACTTTCCCATCACTATAGACAGCACCATCATCCTCCCTGTCTCACCAGGCCAGGATCTTGGCGTAATCCTTGATTCATGTCTCTCACTCAACTCACATATTCAATCTGTCACCAAATTTTGGCGGTTCAACTTTCACAACATTGATAAACTCCTCCCTTTCATCTCCCTCCAAACTGGTACCACACTGATCAAAACACTTATCCTATTTTGCTTTGACTACTTCATCAACCTCCTTGCTGACCTCCCTGCCTCCTGGCTATCCCCACTCCAGTCTATACTTCCCTTGGTTGTCCAGATCATTTTTCTTAAAAACCATTCAGTTCATGTTTCCCCACTCCCCAAGAAGCTCCAGTGATTGCCCACCCACCTCCGCATCAAACAGAAACTTCTTACCATAGACATTGAACCACTCAATCACCTTGTCCCCTCCTATCTTACCTCGCCGATTTCCTACTATGACTCAGCCGGCACACATCACTCTTCTAACATCAACTTACTCACTCTACCTAGATCTCATCTATCTCACCACCCCCTTGCTTATGTCCGGGCTCTGGCCTGGAACTCCCTCCCCCTTTGTATCCTACAAATGATCATTCTCCCCACCTTCAAAGCCTTATTAAAAGTCACATCTCCTCCAAAGTCTTTCCCAACTAAGCCCTCATTTCCACTACTCCCTGTCCCTTCTGCATTTGCTTTGCACTTGGATCTGTACCCTTTATTCACCCCATCCTTATCTCAACAACAGTTATGTAAATATCCACAGTGTATTTTAATGTCTGTCTCCCCTATAGACTTTAAGTTTCCTTTGGGCAGGGAACATGTCTACCAACTCTGTTATATTGTACTTTCCCAAGTGCTTAGTACAGTTCTCTACACACAATAAATGCTCAATTAACATGGATTGACTGACCTTACTGCCTTTTGTTTCTCCCTTCTATAGTCCACAATTCACTATGGTGCCCAGGTCACTTAAAAAAAAGAGTTCATTTCATGTCTCCTCACTCCTCAAAAACCTCCGATGGTTGTCCAACCACCTCCTCATCAAACAGAAACTCCTGATCATCAGCTTTAAGGTGTTCAGTTAGCTCTCCCCCTCTTACCTTAAGTGCTCAATAAATACACTGAATGAATAAATGAATACTGCAATCCAATCTACCCACTTTGCTCCTCTAATGCCAACCTATACACTGTACCTCATTCTCATCTATCTCACTGCTGATCTCTTGCCCTTGTCCTCCCGCTGCCCTGGCACTCCCTCCCCACCTTTAAAACCCTACTAAAATCACATTTCCTCTGAAGAACCTTCCCCTATTCCCCCTCCCTTCTTTATTATCTAGGCACTTGGATCTGGACCCCTTAAGCATTTGATATTCACTACCTCACCCTCCCGGCCCTCATAAAACATCTCAGCATATATGTACATATCCTTTTACTCTGCCATTTCCCTTATTACTTTATTTTAATGTCCTTCTCATCAAGTCTGTAAGCTGCTTGTAGGCAGGAATTATGTCTACCACTCTATTATACTGTACTCTTCCAAGCGCTTAGTGTGGTGCGGGGGCACACAATAAGCACTCAATAAATACCACTGATTGATTGCCCAAGATAAATGCTCAATAAATGTTATTTATTTTTTGATTGATTTGAACAGTCATATTATACTTTAACTATGTTGTTTGGAATTACTGTTTACATTTTGAGGAGTTACAAAATCAATGATGATGATAATGATATTTGTTTAGCACTTACTATTTGCCAAGGACTGAACTAAGGTCTGAAACTGTGCAAGATAATCAGGTAGGACACAGCTTCTGCCCTATATGGGGCCCACAGTCTAAGTAGGAGGGAGAATAAATATTGAATCTCCATTTTCAGATGAGGAGACTGGGGAACAGAGAAAGTAGGTGACTTGTCCAAGGTCACATAGCAGGCTAGTGGCAGAGCCAAGATTAGAACACTGACTCTGACTCTCAGGTCTGTGATCTTCTCATTGTTGCTCCTCAATGACACTAAAAGAAAATGGACTTATATCAATCAATCAATGATATTTATTCAGAGTTTTCTGTGGGCAGAGCTCTGTATTGTGTCAATATAGTAAAATGAGAGTAGAGAAATGGAACATTATTAAACCAAAGTGTTTTACAGCTTCGTATATATATACATATATATATATATATATTTTCACTTCGGGGGATTAGGAGACCGAGTTTTTGATCCATCTTCCACAGTTTAATAAACAGTAGGAAGTTTTGTGAGAATTGAAATGGAGATAGAAGAGAGTAGGATAACCAGTTAATTAAAAGAGGCAGAGAAAAGATGGGAAATTAAGGAAAAGATTTAGAACTCACTGTTGTTTTAATCTCTTCCTCAACATATCCTATTCAGAGAATTGTATGTTGGTGCATCTTAAAGATTTCACAATCTAAATGAGACTGCAGAGAAGGAGAGAGATCAGAACTGGTTTGCGAAACAGCGGCATAGAGATGGTAGTTGAAATCATGGGAACAGATGAGTTCTCCAGTGGAATGGGTGTAGATGGAGAATAGAAGGGGATAGAGAAGTAAGCCTTAAAGGACTTCCACAGTGAGAGAATGGGCAGCAGAGGAGGAGCCTGCAAAACAGACTGGGAAGTAGCCACCAGAGAGATAGAAGAACCAAGCAAGACTGGTTGGCAGATGAGAATGGGGAGACTCTCCTAGAATCAGACTGGCTCTGGGAAGTTCCATCATGTTTGCTTAAGAAGCAATGTGGTCTAGTGAATAGAGCATGATCCTGGGAGTCAGAAGGACCTGGGTTCTAATTCTGACAGGGAATGTGTCTGTTTATTGTTATATTGTACTCTCCCAAGAACTTAGTAGACTGCTCTGCCCACAGAAAGTGCTTAATAAATACAATCGACTGACTGACTCTGCCACTTGTCTGCTGTGTGACTTTGGACAAGTCACTTAACTTCTCTGGGCCTCAGTTACCTCATCTGTAAAATGGGGATTAAGACTGTGAGTCCTATGTGGGACAGGGACTGTGTCCAACCTGACTACCTTGTGTATACCCCAGTACTTAGAACAGTGCCTGGCATATAGTAAGTGCTTAACAAATAGAACAAAAAAAAAACCAGGAGAGGTCACTGTTAGTAAACCCAAACTTAGATAATATTTCCAGGAGAAGAGGGTGGTCCACAGTAAGTAAGGCAGCAGGAAAATCGAGACGGACTAGGGTAGTGTAGAGACCTTTGGATTTGGCAAGAAGGAGGAAACTGTTGACCATAGAGAGGGCAGTTTTCATGGTGTGAAGGGGGCAGAAGCCAGGTTGGAGGGGAGGGGGCAAGGAAAGAATTGGAGACAATTTGGAGGCTGCTGGTGGAGACAGCAAGCAAGATGCTGTTCAGGGCCAGTTAGGAGACCAGTGGATGGAAGAAAAGAAACTTGCTCCTTAAACCCGACCTTAACAATTAATAATGATAATTATGGTACTTGTTAAGTGCTTACCATGTGCCAAGCACAGTTCTAAGCACTGGGGGGTAGATACAAGTTACTGAGGTCGAACACAGTCCCTGTCCCATCGGGGGCTCACAGTTCAAGTAGGAGGGAGTGGGATTTAATCCCCATTTTACAGATGGGGTAAATGAGGCACAGAGAAGTGGAGTGATTGCCCCAAATCACACAGCAGACATGTGGCAGAGTCGGGATTAGAACTCAGGTCCTCTGATTCTCAGGGCTGTGGTACTCTTTTCATTAGGTCAGGCTGCTTATTAAGCATCCATGGTGGGACTTCGCAGAGCCATTCTGGTTCTAGAAGAGTCTCCCCATTCTCATTTGCCAACCACTCTTGCTTGCCCCTTGAAAATTTTCTTCAAACTTTTGAAGCTTCTTAGTGGTAGTCCTGCCCCACCGCCACATCACCACACAATGAAAGGGAGAAAAAAGAGCCAAAACAAGGCTGAGAGAGTCCACCCCACTCAAAACCACCATGTAAGCCCCTCAACAGGATCTTTCTGTTGCAAAACAGTCAGTGGCAGCTACACCTCTCCCCTGGCCCCTCAGGGACGGCTTTAATCTCTTTGCCTTCTGTAAAATATTTCAAATTGATTTCTGAAAGACCGAATGGTTCGGAGATTACAAGAGCTATAAAGCCTTTCACCTCCAAGTGTCCAACCTGAATCAATAGTGTCTGAAATTTACTACCCTTTGAAGGCCAAGCGTTGAGCTAGGTGAAAGGAGGTGTGGAGAAATTCAGGCCCCGCAGAAGCGGGTTTCAACAGCGAACGGTCGCTTCTATGCTATAATCGAAGCTGCTTTTGCTCCACCCATGTATGTGGTACTGCTTTGGGGTGGGAAGGGGTTAAATCACTCTGGACGGGTGTTATTTTTAAAGCACACACACACACAGACACACTGACTGACAGTCCATAATTACAGTGTGGCTAAGCAGGGTTTGATGTTTCTAATATCACATGACCCACAGAACTAGCTACAGCTGTGTGCACAGTTTCAGCTCTGCTTATCGTGAGTAGCATGCTAAACACAAAAAAAGGAGGAAAGTACAATTTTATACTCATTTTTGGAGAGGCCACACCATTATGGCTGGAACATGCTTAGTTCAGTGCTCTTCACGTACTAAGCGCTCAATAATACAATTGAATGAATGAATGAACCTTACAGTGCATCTTACTGACAATCATGGAGTGCAGGAGTGACCTTTGGGTTGTATAGTGTGGAGAATGACTCAGAGCGAGAGAGAGACAATGTCCATTTGTCTTCTTTCAGTGTCTGCTCAGACAGAGGCTTCTACCACAATGATGTGGCTCATCACCATTTTGTTTTAATTCACAATAAAAACAGACCAACATTAAGAGAGAAAGACAGAGAGAAGAACCTTAGTTTTTTAAGGGAGTTTTTAACTCTTCTGATTTCCTACCTGTTCCTTTCACAAACCTGTTTGTGAAATAAGTTTCTAAAGGTGTCAGTTGTGTGGCTTATACCTCTCCCTTTTATGGGTCTCTGCAGTTGGAAATTTTAGAAGCTACTTATTCGGAGCAGACAATAGAAAGTTTCTATCTACAAGTCCTTTTATCAGAGTTTATATCAAGTTTATGTTGATGCAGCATGGCCTAATCGATAGAGCATGGGCCTGGGACTCAGAAGGACTTGGGTTCCAATCCCAGCTCCGCCACTTGTCTGGTGTGACCTTGGGCAAATCACTTCATTTCTCTTCAGCATGGCCTAATCATTACAGCGCAGGCCTGGGAGTCAGAAGGACTTCAGTTCATTCATTCATTCATTCATTCAATAGTATTTATTGAGCGCTTACTATGTGCAGAGCACTTGGAATGTACACTTTGGCAACAGATAGAGACAATCCCTGCCCATTAACGGGCTCACAGTCCCAGCTCTGCCACTTGTCTGCTGTGTGACCTTGGGAAGTCACTTCACTCCTCTGGGCCTCAGTTACCTCATCTGTAAAATGGGGATTAAGACTGTGAGCCCCATGTGGGACAGGGACTGTGTTCAACCTGATTAGTTTTTATCTACCCCAGCACTTAGAACAGTACCAGGCACACAGTAAGCAATGAACAGATATGATAGAAAAAAAAGGTTCTAGCCCCAGATCTGCCACAGCAGCAGCAGTAAAAGTGATTTTATTAAATACCTTTGTGCAAAATCTCCTCTTAGGGTCGCACCTGGAGAGTTTCTAGTACTCTACCAGCCTCGACTGTGGGAGTTATATCCATTCCATTCCCAGCTTGGGCAGTGGCTAGCAAATGGAAGGCAATCTGCTACAAGTCAAAACTCACCTGTGCTGGGCAGCAGCAGCATGGGAGAGAGTCGAGGGCAGAGATTCCAGTTTACAATGCCAAAGGTGGTAGTGGTAAACCACTTCCAGATTTTACCAAGAGAACTCTCAGGATCCACTGCCAGAAAGATTGCCGATGGAGGTGGGGCCTTCTGGGAGAGATGTGTCCATGGCGTCACTACGGGTCGGAAACGACTCGACAGCATAAGACAAGACAATGTGCAAAAAATACTG
The DNA here is from genome assembly GCF_004115215.2 of Ornithorhynchus anatinus. Lineage (NCBI taxonomy): Eukaryota > Metazoa > Chordata > Mammalia > Monotremata > Ornithorhynchidae > Ornithorhynchus > Ornithorhynchus anatinus. Next base: position 144,092,225 of record NC_041728.1, read on the forward strand.
TACCAAGAGCTAAGAGGTACTGGCCTGCTCTGACCTCAGGCAATTCACTTAACATGTCTGTGCCTCAGTATCCTTCCCTATAAAATGAGATAAGATACACGCTACCCCTCCAAATTTGGGTGTAAGCCATATGGCCTAGTGAAAAGAGCATCGGACTGAGGTTCAGAGACCTGGGTTCTAAATCTGGCTGTGCCATTTGTCTGCTATGTGACTTTAAGCAAATCATTTAACTTCTCTGGGCCTCAGTTACCTCATTTGTAAAATGGGGCTCAAGACGGTGAGCCCCATGGGCCACATGGTCTGTGTCCAAACTGATTATCTTTTATCTACCCCAGTGCATAGTAGAGTGTCTGGCAGACACTAAGCACTTTACAGATACTAGTTTAATAAATCAATCAGTGGTTTTTATTGAATACTTCTAATGTGTGCAGTGCTTGGGAGAGTACAATACAACAGAGTTGGTGGATACATACCCTGCCCACAATGAATTTACAGTTCAAAAACTGTATTTACTAAGGGTGAGCGGCTCCATCACCTTCCTGTCGAGCTTAGTTTTCACAGACTATTCTGTAGAAGTAAGAGCTGTCCAGAAAACCTAACACTATTCATCTTTTCCATTGGCAACATTACCCCTTCATCCAAGCTGGATGTTTGGATGAGTAGAACTCTAATTCATCATTTAAGAATTAGCTAAGCTTTTGCTCACTGTAGGTTTAACTTTCTGCCTTGCTTTCTCTTTCCCCTACATGCCCTCCACAGCTGTCAATTCCTATTTGATCCTCTTTATCTTCCTCACTTTATCACTGGGCATATTATTCTCTCCTGGAGGCGCAATGCACAGGGTTGAAAACTGCATGCTGCTCACACCCCCAGCAAGTCTTCAGAGCCACAGGGCTCTCAGAGTAACCTGCTACTCTGGTCAGTTTCCACTGGTTATTGGAACTGTGACATCAACATCTAGAAGGAAGGAGGAGAGTAAAGGGAATTAGGTGATCCATTCACTCTGGATATAAAAAGCCAGTTTAGTCAGGCCCATCAAAATGCTTTGTACAACTTCTGCCATCATTTTTTTAACTTTTTTTTAATATGGTATTTGTTAAGTGCTAACTACATGACAGACACAATACTATAAGCCCTGTGTAGGTACAAGCTAATCAGGTTGGACACAGTCCCTGTCCCACATGGGGCCCCCAGTCTTAATCCCCATTTTACAGATGCAGTCATTGAGGCACAGAGAAGTAAAGTGACTTGCCCAAGGTCACACAGCAGACAAAAGACAGAGCTGGGATTAAAACCCAGGTCCTTCTGCCTCCCAGGCCTAGGCTCTATCCTCCAGGCCATGTTGCTTCTCAGTCTCCTCATTTTCCTTCCCCTCCCTCTACATACCCTCCAGTGTCACTGTTCAGAAGATGGACTGCTAATTTAGAACATGCTGATAATAAGAATGACACTCATCCGCCTGTCCGGCCTCCAACCCACCACTCAAATGCAGCAACAAAGTGATAGGTGATGGTGGATGAGGTAGCGCGCTGATAGTGATGGTAACTCCCTCCTGTCCTCCTCAATATCAGAGGCTGGGGTGTGGCCAAGCTGTTTTCCCTTCGACCACGGGCACTTTGGCTATCACATCTTCCTGTTCTGCCTCCCAATTTTGTTAAAAGCTATTCAGACTTGACCCGGCAATTGACCAGGCAGAAAGCATATCGTGGGAGAGTTACTAAATATTATGCTTAAAAAAAACTTAAAGGAAGTCAAAGTTAAAAGTATTCCCCAAACTAATACAACAAGATAAATTCTCATAATAATTATGGTATTTGTTAAGTGCTTACTATGTGTCAGGCACTGTACTGAGCACTGGGGTGGACAAGCAAATTGAGGTAGACATAGTCCCTGTCCCACGTGGGGCTTACAGTCTCCATCCCCATTTTACAGATGAGGTAACTGAGGCCCAGAGAAGTGAAGTGATTTACCCAAGGTCCCACAGCTGACAAATGATGGAGCCAGGATTAGAATCTATGACCTTCTGATTCCCAGGAGCATGCTCCGTCCACTACATCACACTGCTTCTAATGCAGCTCTCATGCAGGAGAATTTAATTTCCACCTTCCTGCTATTAGTACAGTGTTCTGATGACAGTAAGTGCTCTCATACCATACCATTCATTTCCAGTCAAATGATCTCATCAACCTCCATAGCATGGGGTATTTCAATCATTTTGGTTTTGGGTCCTTTTATGCCCTCTTTACTCGATCAGGCTTTTCACATGCATCCACTTTTTTTCCCCATTAGATTGTAAGTCCCTTGAGAGCACCATCGCATTTTCTACTTCTATTGTCATCTCCCAAGTATTTTGTTCAGCTACTCTGCACTCCGCCACTGCTCAGTAAGTGCTACTGCTAAATGCTGATGAAATTCCAGGAATTTATTTGCCCCCTCACTTCCAACTTTATATAGCCTACTCTGGCAAATCCTCTAATAGGATTGGCTTGTTGAAAGCATATCTTCAAGTACGACGCCCTGCTTACTTATTAGAGGTCAAAGGGGAATTCGGAGTGGGATTTCATTAGGACCCGATTTGTGGATAAAAGTGCCTAGTCTTAGACCAATAAATCTGATGCCACTGAAGAACTGCAGAGTACATGCTTCTGAGATACATTATCCACATGTAGGATCTAGAGGGTATATGGTTCTGAGATATATAATTCAAAGCCAAGCAAGCACCCAGTGTCCTTGGTATAAGAGGCATGCGTTGCAAGATGGCTGACAACAGCAGCATGAACCAGTGGAAAGAGCACGGGCCTGGAAGTCAGGGGACCTGGGTTCTAATCCCAGCCCTACCCCTTGTCTGCTGTGTGACCTCGGGCAAGTCACTTAATTTCTCTGCCCCTCAGTTCTCTCAACTGTAAAATGGGGGTTAAATACCTGCTCTCCCTCCTACTTAGAGTGTGAGCCCCATCTGGGACAGGAACTATGTCCAACCTAATTAATTGGTTCCTACCCTAGTGCTTACAAAAGTATTTGACACACATTAAGCACTTAACAAATACCATAAAAAATAGTGGCAATTCAGCACATGATCACTAAACAGAACATCTCTGAGAGACTGCCACATCAGCAGGCAATCTTGTGTTCTCACCAATTTCAAAAGCCGACCTTGAGAGTGGCATTCATATTGGAAGCACAATTTCTTGCAAAAAAGCAGTAAAATCAAATAAATCCATACCACAAAATTCAACCACACCTTCTGGCCCCCTCTAGGCTGTAAGCTTGTTGTGGGCAGGGAATGTCACTGTTCACTTTCCCAAGCACTTACTATAGTGCTCTGCATACAGTAAGTGCTCAAAAAATACGATTGATTGATTGAATGAATGAATGAATGAATGAATGAATGATGGGTCAGGATTAGGTTAGGACAGGAAAGACCCCCCAGAACCTAGCCCAAGCAATAGTAAGAGTGGGGAGAAGAGAGGAGAGCTCATTCAAATTCTATAGGAGTCTATACGATGAACTATTCTATCTTGTTCTCTCTCAGACACTTACTACAATGTTCTGCTCACAGTACAATAAATATGGTATTGTTTCACATCTCCAATATTGGTGAAAGTAGTATAAAGCAAATCAATCATATTTATTGAGTTCTTACTGTGTACAGAGCTCTGTACCAAGAACTTGGGAGGGTACAATATAACGGAATTGATAGATACTTTCCCTGCCAAAAAGGAGCTTACAGTCTAGAGAGACTGTAAACTGGAGCAAATAGGGGAAAGGGATATTTAACAAATAGAGGTGAGTTAAGGACACAAAGGCCTTGGGTCACCCCATGCACCCCACATTACTGGCACTGAGAGACTGAACCCCATTCCCACAGCAACACAAGGCAGGTGAAGAAGAGAGACCTCGATAAACTTTAGAAAATTAGGGATTTTCTATTGACTGACTGGACTAGAGGGAGGTGAGGGAAAAAGTATAATGGTTAGGGTTCAATCTGGCAGTAAGGGAATAGAGGAAATAGCATCACTATGCTGCTCTAAGCAGTCTTGACTAAAAACATTCATTTAAATATTTCATGTTAAGCAAGTAATCGTCTCTCTTCTCCCTCTAAGACTGTGAACTCACTATGAATAATAGTAATAATAATGATGGTACGTTAAGTCCTTACTATGTGCCGATCACTGTTCTAAGCACTGGGGTAGATACAAATTAATCAGATGGGACACAATCCCTGTCTTACATGGGGCTCACAGTCTTAATCCCCATTTTATGGATGAGGTCACTGAGGCCCAGAGAAGTGAAGTGACTTGCCTAAAGTCACACAGCAAACAAGTAGCAGAGCCAGGATTAGAACCCAGGTCCTACTGACTCAGGCCCATGCTCTGTCTCCTAAGCCATGCTGTGTAGTTCTGTCTTTCCTTAGAAGTTTCTATCTTGTACTTCGGCATTACACATTTTGAAGGTGCTGATTTGTATTAATGTCTCTCTCTCCCTCTAGCCTGTAAACTGGTTGTGGGCAGGGAATGTGTTGTACTATATCCTTTCAAGTGCTTAGAACAGTGCTCTGCACACAGTAAGCGCTTAATAGATATGATTGAATGAATAAATGAAAGTGTTCAGTACCGTGCACTGCAAAGAGTAAGTGCTCAATAAATACCATTGATTGATTGTTAGATTGATGACACTGATGCACATTACATAGCTGTGTGACTGTGGGCAAGTCACTTAACTTCTCTGTGCCTCAGTTACCTCATCTGTAAAATGGGGATTAAGACTTTGAGCCCCATGTGGGACAACCTGATTACCCTGTATCTACCCCAGCGCTTAGAACAGTGCTCTGCACATAGTAAGTGTTTAACAAATACCAACATTATTATTATTATTACATAGCAAGTAACACCTATGCAGGGTAGTGCTACATAAAGTTAAAGTTTTGTTTCCTGGCAACTTCAGCAACCAGAAAGTCCTACCAACCCAGACGCTTCTGATCTCCCTCAAAAAAATAAATAAATAAAATAAAACAGCATAACCTAGATGAAAGAACATGGGTTTAGGAATCAGAGGACCTGGGAGGTAATCCTGGCTCTGTCACTTGCCTGCTGTGTAACCTGGGGCAAGTCTTTTCGCTTCTTTGTGCTTCAGTTTCCTCAGCTTTAATTTGTGAATTAAATATCTTTTCTCCTTCCTATTTAGATTCTGAGCTCCATGTGGGACAGGGACTGTGTCCAACCTGATTATCATATCTATCTCAGTGATTGGCACAGGGTAAGTGCTTAACAAATACCACAATTATTAGTAGGAAAGGAGAAATCTTGGCAGATTGTACTCTATCTCTATGTTTAAGGGCTCCCCGGGGAATATGATATTTGCATAAACTCTGCTAATCTGATTAACAAACAGCTTCAGCGTCCTTTTCCCCAGAGTATTCTATTCTTTGGACTTCCAACTATATGCAAAAACAATCTCCCTAAACTCTCCCCTGAAGCCTTGAGAGTTTGCTGTTCCTCTAATGAGATTGACAGATAGTCCTGTTCTTCTAAAACAGCTGCAATAAAGGTTACTTCCTAATCTGATCAGCAAACAAACTTCTGAATATAGTAATGTCAAGAGTTCACTGTACTGCTTTCTTGCAATCCTTCCTGAAATCTCTGTCTAATTACACAAATCCTCCTGTGTAACCCTGACTTAATTAAGTGGAATTTTGACTAACCGGCCCCTGCCATTTCCCATGCTTGCCAGGTAATAAGACTTTTACCCTAACATTTGAGATGCTGTGGTTGCTTTTCTCTGATCCATCAGAAGCAGCGTGGCTCAGTGGAAAGAGCACGGGCTTAGGAGTCAAAGGTCATGGGTTCTAATTCCGACTGCCACCTGTCAGCTGTGTGACTTTGGGCAAGCCACATGACTTCTCGGTGCCTCAGTTACCTCATCTATAAAATGAGGATTAAGACTGTGAGCCTCACGTGAGGCAATCTGATTACCCTGTATCTACCCCAGTGCTTAGAACAGTGCTTGGCACATAATAAGCACTTAAATGCCAACAATATTATTATTATTATTATGCATATTACAGAAAGGAAGGGAGGCAAAGAAAGGCCAGTTTAGAGTCCTAGAAAGGGTGGTTAGGTAGAGGAGGATGCTGAGGGTCCTGGGGGTCACGGTGGTGGGTAGCAATTGCCCGGAGGAATCACTCAGTCCACTGGTGGGTGGGTCCGAAGGCGCTGTTTAAGTTCACATAGGTGGCCTGCGGCATCCAGAACATGCTGGGAATGGAACCCGGAGAGCTGCAATGGAGAGGGGGAAGGCACTTGGAGTCAGTCAGTCAGGCAGGCAACTGTATTTACTGAGAGCTTACTGCGTGCAAAGCACTGTACTAAGTGCTTGGGAGAGTACAGTACAACAATAACCAGTCACATTCCCTGTCCACAAGGAGCTGTGGGGTGTTTCAACGCACAGTCAGCCGTCGCTTAAGTACACGTGTGCTCGTACTTCCAAAGTGTTTAGGAGAGTGAACTGCAACCAGTGGGTGTTCAATAAATACTATATTACTATTTCTTCCTGTATTCTATTAACTCTGATTTTATCAATACTTAACCAGATAGGAACACAAGGATTTACGTCACTTTTTATGTATTTGGAGGAAGGAATCCTTACCACTTCCTGTTGAAATTATTTATTGTAATTAATTAATTATTTACATTAATGTCTGTCTACCCCTCTAGACTGTAAACTCCCTGTGGGCAGGGAATGCTTCTACCAACTCTGCTGTATTGTATTCTCCCAAGCACTTCCCACAGTACTCTGCACACAGGAAGCACTCAATGAATACCACTAATGCCGATGATGAAATTATGATAACGCTGAAGTATCCGGCTGACAGTGAACTAGCCTCGGGCCTGAAACTTCAAAACAGAGAACTTGCAAGAAATCTATTATAGTGTTAGGGATTTTGCAGTGCCACTCCCACTCTCTCATCACCATCAGTAGCATCATCCGGGGTATTTGTTGAGCACTTATTTTTTGCAGAGCACTGTACTAAGCGCTTGGGAGAGTAAAATACAACAGAGTTGGTAGACAGGCTCCCTGCCCATCCTGCTTGCTGTGTTCCCACTGGGACAGCGAGTGCAATGAACAAGTAGTTGGGGAGGGAGACAGTGCACTGTGAGATGTACACCAAAAAAAATGTAGTTTTTTTATGGGCAGAACTCACTGCTAGCCAAAGTGCCCACAGCACAGTGCCAATGTTGTAACAAACTGACGTGACCCAGCAGGTGGTTCATTCATTTATTCAATAGTATTTATTGAGCGCTTACTATGTTCAGAGCACTGTACTAAGCGCTTGGAATGTACAATTCAGCAAAAGATAGAGACAATCCCTGCCCAGTGTCGGGCTCACAGACTAAACGGGGGAGACAGACAGCAAAGCAAAACAGAACAGAACAAAAACAAGACATCATCAAGATAAATAGAATCAAGGAGATATACACCTCATTAACAAAATAAATAGGGCAATAAATAATATATACAAATGAGCACAGTGCTGAGGGGAGGGGAAGGGGGAAGAGCAGAGGGTGAGGGGGCGGGGACGGGAGGGGGAGCAGAGGGAAGGGGGGCTCAGTCTGGGAAGGCCTCCTGGAAGAGGTGAGCTCTCAGAAGGGCTTTGAAGAGGGGAAGAGAGTTTGGCAGACATAAGGAGGGAGGGCATTCCAGGACAGTGGAAGAACTCGGGCCAGGGATCGACGGCAGGATAGACATGAACTGGGGATCATGAGGAGGTGACATAGGGGAATCAGGTTGTCCCACATGGGGGCTCACAGTCTTAATCCCCATTTTACAGATGAGGTAACTGAGGCCCAGAGAAGTTAAGTGACTTGCCCACAGTAACACAGCTGACAAGTGGCCGAGCCGGGATTTGAACTCATGACCTCTGACTCCAAAGCCCGTGCTCTTTCCACTGAGCCACGCTGCTTCTCTTGTTGTGCCTGGCCACCTCATGAAAAGCCCTAGAGGGGTTCTCTGCTCAGAAACCATCAAATCTAATGGAGTCGCAGTAAATATTTGGCAATCTGTACAATTGAGGCTACAGTCTAGGTCTCCAGATTCCTCCTGCCATCTTCTAGACCATAAGCTTTTTGTGGGCAGGGGCTACCAATGTGTGTACAAGCATTTAGTATCGTGCTCCATACACAGTAGGTGCTCAGTAAATACAATTGATTGATTGATGCTCTCTCCACTGGACTCACCTGTCCCATGGCTCCTCACTTGGTACAGACAGAGCAGGTGGCTCCTCACTTGGTACAGATAGAGCAGGCATCCCCTACTCTGAGTGGAGGTGACATACAGCCAGCTGTTGCAAGACTCGATTTGCTGCCCAGAACATTAGAGGAGGCATGTATTTATCATCTGTCCTTCCAGGCTGTTTGGACTTCCAGTTTCTGCTTGTCCAATCTCCATCCCCCCTTTCCCCTCCTCTGTAACTTTTTGGGTTGGCACGGGGATGAGGGACATTGCCTGTATTCCTGGTTCGGAGTGTCTATCTAGTAGTTTCAGTTGCAAGGATGGTGTCCCACACACACTTCCAAGTTCTGCTTTGCTGGCTCGGGCAGTCAGGAGACAGTGGTTGACCTTTAGATGGCGGGTGCCCCAGTTTGCCTTGGAACAGAAGGCCAGACCCTCTCTTGGGAGACGGTTTAAGTAACCTGTGGCGGAAACATGACAACAGACTCCAGACCAAACTAAAGGTCTCCAGAGCTGAAATTCTATCTAATCTTCTCTGTGACAGTGAGACCCGAACCACACACAGGAACCATATCTGGCTTGTTGAGCAGTTCCATCAGTGTCACCTATGGGCCACATTCAAAAATCAAGTGGCAAGACAAGATCACAAAAAATGAAGTTCTGGAAAATAATGAGTTTCCTAGCTATGCTTACCTTAAACACTGAAGTTGGGCAAGAGGAGAATGAGTGACATAGGGTTCCCCAAAGAGCTGATGTATGGACACCTGAAATGGGAAGCAAGGAGGATGAAGGAAGTGCTTTAAGGACAGAGCAAAAGAGTTTCAGACAATACCGATCCAAGCTGAAACATAGAATTCAATTGCTGAGGACAGGTGTACACAGAGCTCTGCCATAAAGAAGGGAGTTGCTCCCTTTCAGCAAAAGTTTGCACCCATCAAGAGACATGGAGGTAGGAGAGAAAAGAGCACCAGATGCTGCCGACATTAAACCCAACAACATATCAAGGAGCAACTCTTTGCCTGCCCAGAAAGGGCCAAGGCTGTGGCTCATCCAGTGATTTTTTTCACGTTAGTGAACTTCACTGTCGGGGTATCTTCTTCAAATACAAAGCCCAGCACTTAACACAGTGCCTTGAACTCTGTTCTATTGTACTCTTCCAAGTGCTTAGTACAGAGCTCTGCAAACAATTATTATACTGTTTGCAGAGTATGGGCTCAAAATAATAATAATAATAATTGTGGTACTTGTTAAGCACTTATTACATACCAGGCACTGTAGTAAGCTCTTGGATAAATACAAGGTAACAGGTTGGACACGTTTCCCGTCTCACACGGGGCTCACAATCTTAATCCCCATTTTACAGCTGAGGGAACAGAGGTACAGAGAAGTGACTTGCCCAGTGTCCTATTGCAGACAGGTGGAGGAGTCAGGATTAGAACCCAGGTCCTTCTGACTCCCAGGCCCAGGATCTAGCCGTTAGACCATGCACTTATTGATTTATTGCCACAGGGCCTCCAAGGTCTATGGCAATATTCCACTACAGTTTCTCCATAATACTTCTCCCCAGAAAGTCCAGGCATTTTTAGAGCCAGTGAGAATCTGGGGCAACTTCAAAAATGTCCCAGATTTTGAAAACAAGGCATGAGCCAAGAGAATTGGGAGCTCAGGTGGCTCGCAAATTGCCAAATCTAGTCCTAGGACACGAGACCCAAGGAGAGCTGAGAGTTGAACAATTTCTCCTTCAGACCTCCTGCTTCCACAGACACTGCAATGCCTTGGAGTGAGGGGAGACCATAACGAAATGCCTGCCTTAGGTCTTGAATCAATCAAAATACCATCATTATTATTTATTGATTGCTCAGCATATGCAGAGCACTGTGCTAAAGGTTTGGGATAGCACAACATAAAAATAAAACAGATATATTCCCTGCCCAAAATAAGCTTACAGTCTAGAGGGGGAGAAGCACCCTCTTCTTAACCTGCCTTACCATTGCTTTATTATTTTCACATTTATTTGCCCCAACTCACTGAATAAACTCAACCACCTGAATTGAATTCCGGATGCAAACAAATGAATAATGAGAAAGCCAGTGGATAGAGAACAGGTCTGGAAGTCAAAAGGTCATGGGTTCTAATCCCAGCTCCACCACTTGTCTGCTGTATGACTTTGGGCAAGTCATTTCACTTGTCTGTGCCTCACTTACCTCATTTATAAAATGGGGACTGAGATTGTGAGCCCCATGTGGCACAGAATCTGTGTCCAACCTGATTAGGTTGTATCTACCCTAGTGCTTAGAACAGTGCTTGACACTTAGTAAGCGCTTAACAAATAACATAATTATTATTAATTATTGAAGCATTCCCCTTATTAAGAAAAATGCTCTCCTGATTCCATGATTCAAGGTTTTGCTTTTCAGGCCCAGGTGGTTCCTGCCGGTCATTATTTTTCATTCTACTATCCAATGACGGCAACCCTCATTTTCTTCCTCTCAGGATATATTTCTAGATCTCCAATTGGAGTTTATCATTTCAGTACCCCCACTAATCTGAGGAGGTGAACTCTCCTTGTTCTCTGATTCATGTCACATGCTCTTCAGTAGGTGCAGACATAAGCACCAGTCTGGAGGGTGCCATCACATCACACTAGTAATGAGAGTAAAAAAGTTTACTTAGGAATGCTGATGACCACCTCCCCACAACCTTAGTGGCTAACAGGAATTTGGGAGGAAGATCCCAGGCAGATATCAGGAACACATCCCTGGTCCTTGTGGAAGAGTAAAACTGGGAATGAAAAGGCCTGCAGATGGCAGAGTCTGGGGCAAGCCTGAGTGGTTCAGTTCCTACCCATTCTGGCCCCACATTGGTGGATGTGTCATCCCTACTTCTGTCACCACCACCCTTGATGATGATGATGGTATTTGTTAAACATTTACTATGTGCCAGGAACTGAACTAAGTGCTGAGGTGGATACAAGCAAATCAATCTGGACACAATACCTGTCCCACAAGGGGCCTCACCATCTCAAACTCCCTTTTACAGAAGAGGTAACTGAGGCACAGAGAAGTGAAATGACTTGCCCAAGGTCACACAGAAGACAAGTGTCAGACCCGAGATTAGAACTCATGACCTTCTGACTTCCAGGCCCGTGTTCCATCCATTATGCCATTCCTCTTTCTCCCATAACACCTTTTCTGAGACTTTTTCTTATACCGGAGACAAGTTCCACTTTGTTCTGGCTTACTTCCAGCTCAGTTCTCTTACTCTAGAAAAAGAACTGTAGAGGAAATCCATTAACATCACCACTTCGGGGACAAGGTCAGAAACCATAGTTAGCCTGATGAGGATGGATGAGTCCAACCACTCCACTTCTGAATCAGTTGCACTTCTAGCAGACAATTGGCATCTGACCTAGCTCCAGCCCAGCAAGGGCTAGGAAATGTTAAGCCAGAGATATTCTTAATAATAATATTAATAGTGGCATTTTTAAGTGTTTACTATGAGCCAAGCACTGTACTTAGCTCTGGGGTGGATATAAGCAAATCAGCTTGGACACAGTCCCTATCCCACATGAGGCTCACAGTCTTAATTCTCATTTTCCAGACTAAGTAACTGAGACCCAGGGAAGTGAATTGACTTGTCTAAGGTCATTCATTCATTCATTCAATAGTATTTACTGAGCGCTTACTATGTGCAGAGCACTGTACTAAGCACTTGGAATGTACAATTCGGCAACAGATAGAGACAATCCCTGCCCATTGACGGGCTTACAGTCTAGTCGGGGGAGACAGACAGACAAAAACAAGACAACTTAATAGCAATAAATAGAATCAAGGGTATGTACACCTCATTAACAAAATAAATAGGGTAATAAAAATATATACAAATGAGCACAGTGCTGGGCGGGGGGCAGGAAGGAGAGGAGGAAGAGCAGAGAGAAAGGGGGGAAAGGGGTTAGCTGAGGGGAGGTGAAGGGGTGTCAGAGAGGCAGCAGAGGGAGCAGAGGGAAAAGGGGAAGCTCAGTCTGGGAAGGCCTCTTGGAGGAGGTGAGCTCTCAGTAGGGCTTTGAAGAGGGGGAAAAGAGTTATTTTGGCACAGCTGAGGAGGGAGCGAATTCCAGGACAGTGGGAGGGCGTGGCCCAGGGATCGACAGCTGGATAGGTGAGAAAGGTGAGCGGCAGAGGAGCGGAGCGTGCGGGGTGGGCAGTAGAAAGAGAGAAAGGAGGAGAGGTAGGAGGGGGCAAGGTGATGTAGAGCCTTGAAGCCTAGAGTGAAGAGTTTTTGTTTGGAGCGGAGGTTGATAGGCAACCACTGGAGGTGTTTAAGAAGGGGAGTGACATGCCCAGATCGTTTCTGCAGGAAGATGAGCCGGGCAGCGGAGTGAAGAATAGACTGGAGCGGGGCGAGAGTGGAGGAAGGGAGATCAGAGAGAAGGCTGACACAGTAGTCTAGCCGGGATAGAACAAGAACCTGTAGCAGTAAGGTAGCCGTTTCGGTGGAGAGGAAAGGGCGGATCTTGCAGATCTTGGCGATATTGGAGATCTTTGAGGAGGGGTGTAACATGCCCAGAACGTTTCTGTAGAAAGCTAATCGGGACAGCAGAGTGAAGTATGGACTGAAGAGCAGAGTGAAGTATGGACTGAAGTGGGGAGAGGCAGGAGGTTGGGAGGTCAGAAAGGAGGTTAATGTAGTAATCCGGTTGGGATAGGATGAGTGATTGTATTAACGTGGTAGCGGTTTGAATGGAGAAGAAAGGGCAGAACTTGGTGGTTAGGAAGGTGAGACAGGCAGGCTTTGGTGACGGATTGGATATGTGGGGTGAACAAGAGAGCAGAGTCAAGGATAACACCAAGGTTGAGAGCTCATGAGACGGGAAGAATGGTTGTGCCATCCACAGTGACGGGAAAGTCAGGGAGAGGACAGGGTTTGGGAGAGAAGACAAGGAGCTCTATCTTGGACATGTTGAGTTTTAGGTGGCAGGAGGACACCCAAGTGGAGAAGTCCTGAAGACAGGAGGAGATGCGAGCCTGGAGAGAGGGAGAGAGAACAGGGGAGGAGATACAGATTTGGGTGTCTTCCGCATAGAGATGATAGTTGAAGCCATGGGAGTGAATGAGTACAAGAAGGAAATAAGTGTAGATGGAGATTAGAAGGGCACCAAGAACTGCCCCTTGAGGAACCCCTATAGAGCACTGTACTAAGCACTTGGAAGGATACAATGTAACGGAGTTGGTCGAGATGTTCTCTGCCCACAACGAGCTCACAGTCTAGTCCCGTCCAGTTCTTAGAGATAAATCCCTCTTGCTTTTCTGCTGCTACAAGCTACTGCTTTAACCCTGCCCTTCCTACTTCCCTGCTACTTCCCACAGTTTCACCAACCTCTCCTTTTGCTCCACAAGTCGCATACTCCAAACCTCAAACATCAGTCACCTCTACATACTGCCCAGAGATATCTACTGGTACAGCTGCAGTATGGAGACAGAAGTCACAGTGCTCTGGGGCTGGAAAATATTCCCCACCCACAGTCTCTTGATTCAACATAGCTTGAGGGGCAGGGGTCCTCACTTGGTGTGTGTGTGTGAGAGAGAGGCCAGGGGGGATGGTTGCCCTGTCCACATATCTTCTCAGGTCCTAGCTATAAACAAAGACAGCATGTAGGAGATATAAAGAAAACTAGATTAAATAGCATTCCTGCTCAGTAGGTTCAAAGTCTAGATTTGTCAAGATTGATGAGACAGTTGAAACATACTTTGGGGAAAGTTTTCTCTCAAGGGGGCAAAATCATACCTGATCTTTTCCTTAGAATGTTACAAAACTCAAAACCTACATGTTCTGAGGAATATGGGGCTATGGGACGAAGGTACAATGAAAGAAAGACAGCACTCCCTGTCTTCAAGGGTATTGCTTTCAATCTCATGGGGAAACAGACTGATAGACAAAAGATGATTTACAGAGTCAATATCTGGGAAAGAAGGGATCACTTTTTTTTGCCACACCAGGTAAAATAGGCTGTTGACTCAGTAAAGTGTTCTGTGGATTGGCATTAAATTTCAGTGGACCTCTAGGGATGTATTTGTGTCCGCATTCAAAGTAGATACCACTGAAAGGGAAGTTCACTCATGAGTGAATGTGAAACTGATTAGGCCAATAGGGGGTCCACAGTCCCAGCCACATTGATAGACAAAAAGGTTATCCCTTCTTGTAATACTAACTGTGGTATCTGCTAAGTGTTTACTGTGTGACAAGTACTGCTCTTAGCACTGAGGTAGATGCAAGAGAATTAGGTGAGACACAGGTCCTGTCCCATATGAGGTTCTCATGAGGTGGTGTATCCAATGTCTGCTGTGCCTAGTGCTGTTTTCTCTTGTGTCTCTTCATCTATTTTCATACTTTTATTCAACTCTCTTCTTCCTCTTTCACCCCTTCTTCTTCTGCCATGCTGGTCTGGCCTTGGCAGTTGACTCCTAGTTTTCAGCTGGGATGCAGCATTGTCTGAGCCTTTCTTTCAAGCCTGTAATCATTTTAAGGACAGAAATACAAACCAAGGACATAAGCCCATAAATGTAGAGACATATTCATTCATTCAATCAGTGGTATTTATTGAGTGCTTACTGTGTGCAGAGTGCTTGGGAGAGTATAATATAACAATAAACAGGCACATTCTCTGCTCTCGATGAGCTTACAGTCTGGGGGGGAGACAGATATTAATGTAAATAAATAAATTACAGATATGTATATAAGTGCTGTGGGGCTGGGAGGGGAGATGAACAAAGAGAGTAAATGAGGGAGACGCAGAAGGGTGTGGGAAAAGAAGAAAGGGGAGCTTAGTCAGGGAAGCCCTCTTGAAGGAGATGTGCCCTCAGTAAGGCTTTGGAGAGGGGAGAGTAATTATCTTTCGGATATACATGCACATGTATACATAACTGCAACTCCAATCAGGCTTGCCTAGAGAAGAGGAAGTTGTGAGCACAAGGAGCAGAGGGTGTTATTATCGCCCTGATTAGATGGTGCTGTACAGAGCAGGAAGTGCAGGGGCTAAGACAGAAGCGTCGAGAACCGGCTCAGTTGCTTTTCCATTACCCAAGTTTCAAAATGAGTTTGAATTTATGATATCACTCAATTATCCTTCTCCAGAGGATTCTGTCTCCTCCTTTCCCTTCAATTTTAGATCAAAAGGGTATTCATGTCAGAATATATCACACTCATCTGCTAAACTTCATTTCAAGCGAAGACCCATTCAGTCAATGGGGACAAGATTTGTCTCACTGCTTTAATGCCATTCAAACAAAATTTCTATTTTATCTAACATTCTTGAAATATTTCAGATCAAAACGTAAGTAATACCAGAGATGTCAGCAACCACCCTGTGTGGCTGGAGTAATGATGATTTATTAATCACAGCACAGATCACATTTCCTCACCACCTTTTCAACATGTACATCCATCTCAGGGTGGATTATACAAGAGAAAAGCAAGTCAGTAGCAGCTGAATCCTAGCAGCTCTCTGAGGCACAACCTCTGAGTCACCTCTCGTTCATTTCCAGGCAATATTATTAGTGATAGATTTTAACATTGCAATTTCTCGGTTCCAATCCAACAACAGAGCCTCTGAAGGGCACGGTAGCTCCCTAAAATCTCAACCATTGGGAATGTGGAAGAAGACACTTGGATGGATGTCTCCTTCAATTTTTTTTTTTTTTGCAGTCCAAAGCGTTATGTTAGAGAACTTATCACTGCTGCTTTTAAGTTGTGCATTCAAATGAATCTGTTAAAAATGTTCATTCTTTATTCAGCACATCAAATTGAAATCAGTATTGTTTGAGGTTCGCCAGCTTGTTCCAGGAAGAAAATCCGCTGCCAACTGTGATCCACTTTAGTCCTGTGTCCCCCGAGCTAAGATAAAAGCTGAGCCGTGGAGAGCCAAAGGGAAAATTCATGGTTTTTACAACAGCGCAAAACCAATAATAGTCATTATTAACAGCAGTAAAGTAACGTGTTCATTTTACAAAGTGGAGTGGCTGTGGTAAAAAAAAAAACTAATAATTTCTAGTAATGAATGTCTTTAGCTAGAGTACTTGAATATAAGCAGTGCCCCTTAGTCAGTGTAAATTATTTTTGCCAGCATTGTTGCTGATTTGCCAAAAGGTTAAATGAGTTTAAGTAATCAAGATGAGGATATAGATTTACTTCCTATTTCACTCTACCGGGTTTTAATTATTGTTTAGCATTTATTGAGCATTCTATATTTGCAGGATGCTTTTGAATAATTTATCCATGTGCTTCACAACGATGGGAGGAGTAAGGGAGAATTCCCAGAGCTCCAGATGGACCACGTCATGTGACACTGGCACCACAACTTCTCCATCTTTACTCACTCCCTTAGTGAACTCATTCGCTCCCACGGCTTCAATATCATCTTTACACAGATGACACCCAAATCTACATCTTCTCCTCTATTCTCTCCCCCTCCCTCCAGGCTCCTATCTCCTCCTGCCTTCAGGACATCTCTACCTGGATGTCTGCCGTCACCTAAAACTCAACATGTCTAAAACTGAGTTCCTTATCTTCCCTCTCAAACCCTGTCCTCTCCCTGACTTCCCTGTCACTGTGGATGGCACTACCATCCTTCCCGTCTCACAGGCCCGAAACCTTGGTGTCATCCTTGACTCTGCTCTCTCATTCACCCCACACATCCAATCCGTCACCAACACCTGCCGGTCTCACCTTCACAATGTCGCCAAGATCCGCCCTTTCCTCTCCTTCCAAACGGCTATCATGCTGGTACAAGCTCTCATAATATCCCGACTGGATTATTGTGTCAGCCTCCTCTCTGATCTACCTTCCTCCAGTTTCTCCCCACTCCAGTCTATTCTTCATTCCGCTGCCTGGATCATCTTCCTACAGAAATGCTCTGGGCCTGTCACTCCCCTCCTCAAAAACCTCCAGTGGTTGCCTATCAACCTCCTTATGAAACAAAAACTCCTCACTCTTGGCTTCAAAGCTTTCCATCACCTTGCCCCCTCCTACCTCATCTCCCTTCTCTCTTTCTACTGCTTACCCCGTACACTCCGCTCCTCTGCCACTCACCTCCTCATGGTCCCTCATTTGTGCCTGTCCCACCGTCGACCCCTGGCCCACGTCCTACCACACTGTCCTGGAATGCCCTCCCTCCTCACATCTGCCAAATTAACTCTCTTCCCCTCCTCAAAGCCCTATTGAAAGCTCACCTCCTCCAGAAGGCCTTCCCAGACTGAGTCTCCCTTTCCCTCTGCTTCTCCTCCCCTCCCCATTCCCTTTTCTCCTGCCATCTGCTCTTCCCCCTTCCCCTCCCCACAGCCTTGTGCATATTTGCGTATATTATTTATCACTCTATTTATTTTGTTAATGATGTGTATATATCGATGATTCTATTTATCTCAATGATATCTACGTCAAACTACTTGTTTTGGTTTGTTCTGTTTTGCTTTGCTGTCTGTCTCACCCTGTGAGCCCATTATTGGGCAGGGATTGCCTCTATCTGTTGCCAAACTGTACATTCCAAGTGCCTAGAACAGTGCTCTGCACATAGTAAGCGCTCAGTGAATACTATTGAATGAATGAATAAACTTAATGGAAATAACCTGGGCCATAGCTTACTGGGTCCCTAGGTGCTCCAGCTGAAAAAAAAAATCTAATATTTGTCAGAGTTGAAGATAACTAACTAAACATGTGTAGCTCTTTTAATTTCAAAGTACATCAAAAATATTTATCGTGTTTTATTTTTACAGTGTATTTACTTTTAATTCTGAAGAAAATTTAAAAGTGTTGGCCACATTTTATTTTTACAACACATTCACTTTCAATTTCAGGGTATCTGTCATATTTAATTTTTTCAGCATATTTAATTCTTGCAACATATTTTGGTTTTACAACTCTTAACTAGGAATAGCTCTGGCTGGTGGGTTTTGAGAGAAGCATCACCCTGAGGCAGGCCCCAGCATATTGTGAGGAGAGAGGGAAGACGAGCTCTGGTCTGAGACCCCTGGGACCCTCACTCAAGCAATCAACAATATTATTGAGCACTTACTCTGTGCAGAGCACTGTACTAAGTGCTTGGTACAGTACAGTACAGCAGAGTTGGCAAACAGGTTCCCTGTCCACAACAAGTCACTGCCATAGGGCAGAATAGAGTCTGTTTAAATCTCCACATGCATCCTCCATAAAACCAGAACAGATGCTTTCATTTTGTCTTCGTTTTGCCTTCACGCCCAGAGAGGATACATAGGATGACCTGGAAGTTGCTAATATTCAGTGGAATAGGGGAGGCAAGTTGTTTGGATGGAATAGCCTTTCTCAAATCACATCTCCCTAGGAGCCTCCAGTGACTAATTTTAAGCCCTCCACCTTTTAATCTCTCAACCCCCATGTCAGCAATTTCAGAGGTCCTATGCCCTTCCGGACTCACAGCCTACCCCCAGAATTTAGGTGAAGTATGCTCTAGTGGGAAAAGCACGGGCCTGGGAGTCAGAGTAGCTGGGTTCTAATCCCAGCCACCACTTTCCTACTGTGTGATCTGGGACAAGTCACTTCACTTCTCTGTACCTCAGTTTCCTCATCTGTAAAGTGGGAGTTAAGACTGTGATCCCTATGTGAGACAGGGACAGTGTCCAATCTCTTGAGTTTGTAACTACCTCAGTTCTTAGAACAGGGCTTGACACAAGTAAATGCGTAACAAATACTATGATTATTATCATTATTATTATGATTACCATAATTATTATTACTCCTCCTATTAGTGATATACTTTAGTGTCTGTCTCCACCTCTAGATTGCCCATCCACCTCCTCATCAAACAAAAACTCTTCACCATTGTCTTTAAAGCACTGAATCACCTTGTCCCCTCCTACCTCACCTTCCTACTCTCCTGCTACAACCCATCCCACACACTTCATTCCTCTAATGGTAATCTTCTCACTGTACTTTGACCTCTTTCATCTCGCAGCCCTCTTGTCCACATCCTACCTCTGGCCTGGAATACATTCCCTCCTCCTAACAGACTGATAATTGCTCTCCCCCACTTCAAAGCCTTATTGAAGGCACATCTCCTCCAAGAAGTCTTCCCTGACTAAGCCCTCCTCTCCTCTCATTCCCTTCTTTCCACTCTTACTTACTCCTTCATTCATCCTCCTTCCCATCCCCACAGCACATATGTATATATCTGTAATTTATTTATTTCTCTATTTATTTATATTAATGTCTGTCTCCCCCTCTAGATTATGTAGACAAGGAATGCATCTATTTATTGTTATATTGTATTCTCCCAAGTGCTTAATACAGTCCTTTTCATACAGTAAGCGCTTAGTAAATATGATTGAATGAATGTATTTTAAATTCAATGAGGGCAGGGATTATGCATACTAGTACTAATATTATTAGATTCTGATTATTCACAGAATAGACAATAAATATCATTTTTTATGGTATGCTTTAAGGGTTTGCTCTGTGCCAGGCATGTACTAAATGCTGTGATAGATACAAGCTATTCAGGTTGGATACAGTCCCTGTCCCACATGCAGCTCACATTCTTAATCCCCATTTTACAGTTGAGGGAACTGAGGTTTACAAAACATAAGTGACTTGCCCAAAATCGTGGTGGAGTCAGGCTTAGAACCTGGGTCCTCTGACTCCCAGGCCATGCTCTTTCCACTAAGTCACATTGGTTGATTTATTGATAAGCTCATCTATTAATCAATTAATTGATAGTTTATGTTAAGCACTACCATGCGCAAAACATCGAGTTTTGGAAAAGTTTTATAGACAGGATCCCTGGCCTCTGTTGTGTCTTGTTTTATACCAACGAGTTATTTCCAACCCATACTGATCCCATGGACACATCTCTCCCAGAATGCCCCACCTCCATCTGTAATCATTCTGGTATTGAATCCATAGAGTTTTCTTGGTAAAAATATGTAAGTGGTTTACCATTGCCTTTTTCCTTGCACTAAACTTGAGTTTCTACCCTCAACTCTCTCTCATGTCTCTGCTGCTCAGCACAGGTGAGTTTTGACATAGCAGATTGCCTTCCACTCTCTAGTCACTGCCCAAGCTAGGAATGGAATGAATATGCCTCTGCTTGATTCTCCCTCCCATATCCAAGACTGGTAGAGTACTAGAAACTCTCTAGAAATGCTCGTGAGAGGGACGCCTACCCTTTAGAAGTTCAGAAACTAAACTTCTGCTTCTTGGAGAAGCAGCATGGCTTAGTGGAAAGAGCATGGGTTTGGGAGTCAGGGGTCGTGGGTTCTAAATCTGGTTCTGACACTTATCAGTTGTGTGACTTTGAGCAAGTCATTTAACATCTCTGTGCCTCAGTTACTTCATCTGTAAAATGGGGATTAAAACTGTGAGCCCCTCATAGGACAACCTGATTACCTTATGTCTACCCCAGTGCTTAGAACAGTGTTCAGTACATAGGAAGTGCTTACAAGTACCATTATTATTATTATTATTATTATTAATGGGGGAGACAAGCACAAAATAATTTATCAAAAAGAGGTAGAAGGACTTTAAAACAGAATATGTAAATCTATAGATACAAAAATACTACCTCAGAGAGGTGAGTGTTTAAGTGCTGAAGTGGTAGTTGAGAGGTTATGTATGACCTGGGGAGAAGAAAAATGAACTGAAGAGGGATTTTGAAGATGTAAGGTCTTTTGGGGTCTAGAATAGAGGAAGGAAGACCTGGCCAGAGCAGAGAAGAGCTGTTAAAACATCCATTTATCTACCTAGAAGAAGAAAGGATGGCAGAGCTGGAGAAATGGCAGGGGACCCCACTCTGACCCAGCAAGAATCACCAGGGGTCAGCCACGGGGACGGGGCTTCCCTCTACCTCTCTCAGCATGGAAGGGGGAGAAAAAGGGAGCTGCAAACTCGGCTTTTTGGACACACAAAGACACAGGTGGATGGCTACTGTCTGGCTGAAGCAGGGCATGGTGGTGGTACGGGTGGAGAGTCATGGCGCAGTCCAGTGGCCTCATGTTTTGAGTGACATGACACCAGCATGTAGGACAGAATGGGACATTATCAAGCACGTAGGCCATGAGAAGCAGTGTGACCCAGTGTGTTAGAGCATGGGCCTGGGAGTCAGAAGAATTAATCCCAGCTCTAATTCACTTCTAATTCACTTATCCGCTGTGTGACCTTGGATGAGTCACAACTTTCTTTTTTCTGGTATTCATTAAGCGCTGACTATGTGCCAGGTGCCGTATTTTAGGGCTCACAGTCTCAATTCCCATTTTATAGATGCGGTAACTGAGGCAGAGAGTAGGTCAGTGAATTCCCCAAGGTCATAGAGCAAGTGGACAAGCAAGGATTAGAACCCAGAATCCTTCTGACTCCCAGGCTTGTGTTCTATCCATTAGACTACACTGCTTCTCCAGCTTCTCTGGTCCTCAGTTGCCTCATCTGTAAAATGGGGATTAAAAGTGAGAGCCCCATGTGGGACGTGGACTGAGTCCAACTTTATTAGCTTGTATCTAGTAAAGGACACCTAGTAAGTGTTTAACAAATACAAAAAAAAAAGCAGAGGGCATATTGGAGTCCCTGCAAAGTTGACTAGCCTGGGACCTTTGGGAGGGGTTACTTTATGAATAGGTAAGGAGCATTCCCAAAACCCTTCATCCTCCCAGGGTTTAGGGCAGGTCTCAAGCAAAACTTAAGGTGGGTCTCCACAGAGGTGGAGCCAACTTTTATAGCAGAAGAGGATGGTGAGACAAAAGAAAACCACTTGGATTGTACTCCTCTGTCTGCCTCCACCTGTGGAGGACATAAAGAATGAACCCAACTATCTCAACTAAAGGAACTAACTGTATGGCCACACACCCTCAAGAGTCGCAGAGGAGAACACAATTTGCCTCATCCTCTTTCTTAATGTATATTTAAGAAGGTGTGGGAATGCTTCAGGTGGAGAATTATTCCCAGGCAGCAACTGCTTGTACCTCCCCTCCCTTTCTCTTCCTTTCTCTCTCTTTCTCCGTCCCTCCTCTCTCTCTCTCTTTCCTCTCTTAATCTTTCTGTAAAATGGGGATTAAATGGGGATTACTCTATGAGTAATAGAATAGAAGTGTGGCAATTATTATTATTACTATTGGTATTTGTTAATCACTTATGTGCCAAGCACTGTTCTAAGCACTGGCGTAGATACAAGGTAATTAGGTTGTCCCACATGGGGCTCACAGTCGTAATCCCCATTTTACAGATGAGGTAACTGAGGCACAGAGAAGTTAAGTGACTTGCCCAAAGTCACACAGCTGACAAGTGTTGGAGCTGGGATTAGAATCCACAACCTCTGACTCCCAAGCCCATGCTCTTTCCACTAAGCCACCCTGTAACTACCCAGCTGGCAGTTAGTGCCTCCAAACATCCCACTCCACAGGTCATCCTGAGACACCCTGCACCAAAGGCACAGGATGCAGGAGAAGCAGGATGGCCTGGTGGATGGAGCACAGGGCTGAGAGTCAGAAGGACACACTTCTAATCCAGGCTCCTCCACTTGTCGTTTGTGTGACCTTGAGCAAGTCACTTCATTTCTCTGGGCCTAGGTTCCCTCATCTGTAAAATAAGATTAAGACTATGATCCCCATGTGGGACAGGGGCTGTGTCCAGCCTGATTAGCTAGTATCTACCCTAGCGCTTAGAAGAGTGCCTGGCGCATAATATGTGCTTACCATAAAAAGGGATCTTGGAGCACACTCTAGTCAAGCCGGTTAATGAGTGCAAGGAGTTAAATACTTGTTTTTCCAGAATCTTTGAAACCCATTATCTCTGGCAGTACAAGGGTTCTCAGAGCAATAAGAGGATTATTGCATCGTAATTCTTGAGTGTTAGCATCCTGCAGCTAAACTCATTGACATCCAGCCATGCATTCTCTCGCATCTACACACTACTCTCTAACATCTTGTACAGCCTCCACCCACCTGCCTACTCCCCACCCATCCTCCTTTTCTCCAACTGGGACACACTATCCTTTACTAATCCACACTTTCCCATTTCCTGCTATTCTATTGCCTCCTCTCATATTTCCCTTTGACTTGCGTTTACACTTCTTTCATTTTTGCAGGTTTCTGGTCACCTGTCAGATCTTCCTCTTCCTCTTTATTTTCTTTCTTTCCTTCGTGACCTCATCTTTTGTTTCTCTCATGTTTATTGTGCTCCCCTCCTGCTTTATTTTCCCCTTCTCATGTTTGGCATTACATTGTTTGCATGGGAAATCATAGTACTACTACTAGTAAGAGGAGGAGAAGGAGGAGGAAGAAGAAGAAAGGAAGGAGAAGAAGAAGGAAGAAGTACTGTACTGATGGAAAAAGTGGTAGTGAAGAGCACTAGAGAACATCACTAAATTTCACCCTTTCCTCTCCATTCAAACAGCTTTTTCAATGATCCATGCATTTATCCTATCCCGCGCATCAGCCCCCTTGCTGACCTCCCTGCCTCTCGTCTCTCCCTGGTCCATTTCACAACTCATTCTGCTGCCAGTAAAAACACATTCAGTCCATGTTTCCTCCTTCTCAAGAACCTCCAGTGGCTGCCCATCCACCTCCATGTCCAACAGGAATTCCTTACCATTGGCTTCGAAGCTCTCGATCACCTTGCTTGCTCCCCTCTAACCTCACTGATTTCCTATTAATAATGTTGGTATTTATTAAGTGCTTACTATGTGCCGAGCACTGTTCTAAGCACTGGGGTAGACACAAGGGAATCATGTTGTCCCACGTGGGGTTCACAGTCTTAATCCCCATTTTATAGGTGAGGGAACTGAGGCACAGAGAAGTTAAGTGACTTGCCCACAGTCACACAGCTGACAAGTGGCGGAGCTGGGATTCGAACTCATGACCTCTGACTCCAAAGCCCGTGCTCTTTCCACTGAGCCACGCTGCTTCTTACCCAGCATGCTCATTCACTCCTCTAATACCAACCTAGTCACTGTACTCCCCTGAAAATCTACCCTCTTCCCATGGAAACCTCTGATCTTTTGACCCCATCCAATTTTCTCACCCTTGACTCCCAAACTTGTCACAAATATTGACACTCTCAGCACCACTTTCTCTACTGAACTCAACTCACTCGCTCCCCCATCCCTTCGCCAGTCTCATAACATTAACCCACAGCCCTGAATCACCACCACAGTCCATGCCCTCCTCTGTGCATGAGCACCAAAGCACTGTTGAAGGTAATCCAAATTTCAGGCCAAACTTCTCCTTCTAATTTTCATCCTTGCTGGATTTAACTCTGCCTGTCAACATTATTTTTACATCTTTATTGACTCCCAAGCCCATAGCCCTCCCCAGCTATTTCAGACGTTTAACTCATTCCTCAAACCTCCTGCCCTACTGCCCCCATCATCATTTCCCCCTAATGACCTGGCCACATACTTCATTAACAAAATTGAAACTACCAGACATGATCTCCCTAAACTCTCCCCTGCGACTCTCCAGTCCCTGCCTCCTCCTGCTCCTTCTTCAACTCTCCCATCCTCCCCAGCAGTACCACCTGAAGAGATCTCCTGCCTTCTCTCAAAATCCACCCCCTCCATCTACATGTCTGACCCTAGCTCTTCACACTTTATCAAGACACTGGCCCCTTCCATCTCCCCTCCCTGACCACCATCTCCAACTGTTCACTCTCCAGTGTCTTTTTCCCCACTGCTCTCAAACATGCTTATGTGTCCCTTATCCTTAAAAAACCCTCCTTTGACCCCACAAATTGCTCCAGTTATTGCCCCATCTCCCTTCTACCATTCCACTCCAAACTCCTTGAGCAAGTTGTCTGCAGCCTCTACCTCCACTTCCTCCCCTCCATTTCTCTCCTTGACCTTCTCCAATCTGGCTTCCATCCCCTTCGCTCCTCAGAAACCGCCCTTTTGACGGTCAACAGTGAAATTCAATGACCTCTACTCCATCCTAATCCTCCCCGAACTCTCAACTGCCTTCAACACTGTCAACCACCACCTTCTCCTGGAAACATTATCCAACTTTAGCTTCACTGACACTGTCCCCTCCTGGCTCTCTTCCTATCTCTCTGGCTGCTCCTTCTCTGTCTCTTTCATAGACTCCCCCTCTGCCTCCCAACCCTTAATTATGGGAGCCCCTCAAGGCTCAGTTCTGTGTCACCTTCTATTCGCCATCTACATCTCCCTTGGAGAACTCATTTGCTGCCATGGCTTCAACTACCATCTCTCTTATCAGCAATGGTATTTGCTGACCAGTTATTGCACACAGAACACTGTAGTAAGCACTTGGGAGAGTACAATAGAAACAGTGTTGCCTAGCGGAAAGAGCAAGGGCCTGAGAGTCAGAGGACCTGGGTTCTAACCCCTGCTCTGCCACTCGTGTGCTGTGTGACCTTGGGCAAGTCACTTAACTTCTGATCATTATTATTATTATTTTCTGTGCCTCAAATTACCATATCTGTAAAACTGGGATTAAGACTATGAGCCCAACCCGATTATCTTGTATCTACCCCAGCACTTAGTACAGTACCTGGCATATAGTAAGGGCTTAACAAATATAATAAATGAAAAAAAACACAGTTGGTACACATGTTCCCTGTCTCCAATGAATTTATGGTCTGGAGCTTACATTTCTATGCAGATGATTCCCAAATCTACATCTCCAGCCTTGATCTTCCCCCTTCTCTGCAGTGTCACATCTCCTCCGTATTTCAGGGCATCTCTTCTTGGATTGTCCACTGGCGCCTCAAATTTAACAGGTCCAAAACCAAACTCCTTATCTTCCTAGCCAAAGCATATCCTCCCCGTGACTTTCCCACTACTGTAGACAGCATCGCCGTATTTCCATATCTCACAAGCCCATAACCTCAGCATTATCCTCAGCTCAACTCTCTCATTCAACCCACATACTCAACATGTCACCAAATCCTATCGGTTCAACCTTCACAACTTTCCTCTCCATCCAACCTGCTAGCATGTTAATCCTAGTACTTATCTGTCCTTGATTACTGCATCAGCTTCCTTGTTGACCTTCCTGCCTCCTGATTCTCCCAACTTCAATCCATACTAAGCTCTGCTGCGTGGATTATTTTTCTACCAAACCATTCAGTCCATGTTTCCCCACTCTGAGATAACCTCCAGTGGTCACCCATCCTCCTCCGCATCAAATAGAAAGTCCTTACATTAGGCTTTAAAGCAATCATCTTACCCTCTCCTATCATAGTGCTGATTTCCTACTACAACCCAAAACTTTCACTTCACTCCTCTAATGCCAACCTACTCACTGTACCTCGATCTTGTCTATCTCATCACCAACCCCTCACCCACGGCCTGCCTCTGGTTTGGAACTCTCTCCCCTTTCATATTCGACTTACCATCACTCTCTCCACCTTCAAAATCTTATTCAAATCACATTTCCTTGAAGAGGCCTTCCCTGACTAAGCCCTCATTTCCTCTACTCCCTCTCCCTTCTGCATCAACCTGCACTTGGATTTGCACCCTATATTCAACCCACCCTCAGCCCCCCGACTACTCACTGTACCTCGACTTTGTCTATTGCTCCACCGATCTCCTTCACCTACATCCTATGTCTGGTCTGGAACTCTCTCCCCCTTCATTTTTCGAATTAACATCACTCTTCCCATCTTCAAAGCCTTATTGAAGACACATCTTCTCCCAGAGGCTTTCTCCTACTAGACCCTCATTTCCTTTTCTCCCACTTCCTTCTGCATCACCCTTACACTTCGATTTGCTCCCTTTATTCATCCCTCCCTCAGCCCCACAGGACCTATGCACATATTCATAATTTATTTATTTATTCATACTAATGTCTGCCGCCCCATCTTGACCATCAGCTCGTTGTGGGTAGGGAATGTTTCTACCAATTCTGTTATATTGAACTCTCCCCAGTGCATAGTACGGTGCACAGTAAGAGCTCAATAAATACAATTGATTAACACATAATAACAATAATAATAATAGTACTTGTTAAGTGTTTACTATGTGCCAAGCACTGTTCTAAGTACTGGGAAGATACAAGTTAATCAGGTTGGGCACAGTACCTGGCTGTGGGACTCACAGTCTTCATCTCCATTTTACAATGGAGGTAACTGAGGCACAGAGGTTAGGTGATTTGTCCAAGGTCACACAGCAGAGAAGTGGGGGACCTGGGATTAGAACCCAGGTTCTTCTAACTCCCAGGCCTGTGCTCTATCCAGTAAGCCATGTTGCGTCTTCACATATGTATGGATATGTTTGTATCTATAAGCTATTTATTTATATTAATGTCTGTTTTCCCCTGTAGATTGTATACTCTATTTAGTCAGGGAATGTGCCTACCAACTTCACTAAACTGTTTTCTCCCAAGCGCTTAGTACCACTGTACTCTGCACACAGTAAGCACTCAATAAACACATTTGATTGATTACACTAAACTTACTGAGTGCAAAGTACTAGACAATGTGCTGGGAAGAAAACAAAAACATGTAAGAATTGGACACAGTCCCTGGCCCGTAGGGGCTTCCAGTCTAAGAAGAGGTTGGAGAAGGGTTGGGTGACTGACACAGTGGGAAAGGTGAAATTATAGAAAGACAAAACAACATGGAAGACAACGTGAAAACGCAGAGTCCAAGATGTCCGGTGGTAAAGGGGACCCAAATGGGGTCTTTGGAACTTGTGGAAGTTGCAAGTTTTTGCTGCTGAAATCTCCCCCTGTCCGCCATGCACAAGTTTCACTCAACTTCAGGGGTCGGGGGGAAGGGTGCAGGGGAACTTACTGCTGTCCCTCCACCCACATGTGCACAGGGAATGTCAGGAGTGAAGGTCCTGGATGTCAGCGTGGGGAGAAGATGGCAGCTACGGTTGTCTCACTCGGCTGTCTAGTGGAAGAGAGGGAAGCAGGGCTTTAAAGTCTTTATGAGAGATTTTCTTCTTCTGGGGGTGGGTTTCTTCTGCAGCAATCAGAAACTTGTTTTTAAATTTCCCTGTCTTTATCTTCTATATCAATCATGGGTTCTTTTGAGATCTACAAGTAAAAGGATCTCCCTCATCTATACACTGTACTCGTAATACCACTAAAACTGTCATAACTAGGGTATCTCTGATTTATTACATATCTATTCATTTTTGTTGAAAATTTCAAGTAGCAGAGCCAACTACTAAATGTTGCATTAAGTGAGAAGAGAAATCTGGGGAAAGATCCAGCATGGCAAACTCTGTCATCTTTCCCATTCACTTTTTTTTCTTTGGCCTCTTTCCTCCGTTTTTTCTCATTTCTTTCTGTCTTTCTTCCACGCAGCAGAGCTGCCACCCTGTGCCAAACTAATCAATCAATCAATCAACGGTATTTATTGAGTGTTTAGTGTGTGCAGAGCACTGTATTCAGTGCTTGGGAGAATACAATAGAGGAAATAGACACAATCCCCAGACTCGGGCACCTTACAGTATAGTGGGGAAGAGAGACATTAAACTAAATTTCAGGAAGGGGAAGCTGCAGAGTAAAAGGATATGTATATAAGTGCTGTGGAGGCAGGGTGAGTACCTAAGTAACTAAGGGGTACTGACTGATTGATTTAGTATGAAGGGAAAATAAGGTAGGGAGACAATAGATTACTCCAAGAAGGTTTCCTGGAGGAGGTGTGATTTTAGTAGGGCTTTGAAAATGGGGAGCATGGTGGTTTGTCAGATATGAAGGGGAAGGGAGTTCCCAGAACGGGGGAAGGTATGATCAAGGGGTTGACAGTGAGTGAGATGAGAGAGAAGCATTATGAAAACAGCTTTGAACTCAGGTTGTTGACCAGATGTCCAGCTGTCCTGCCAGTGCCTGGGTGCATCAGGGCCCGCTGCTAGATCTCCCCCTCTCAGACCAATTTCTGTGTCCCTAAAATGGCTGCTCCATACACACAATCTTAACCTCTTACCTCAGCTCCCTTCACACACAATGTTCCCCTCTCACTTCTGGTCCCTTCATATACAGTCTTCATCTCTCACCTCTGCCCCCCTTCACACACAATCTACCCCTCTTACCTCTGTTCCCTTCACATACAATGTTCCCTTCTTACTCTGCTTCCTTCAATGGCATAAGTGTTCTGATTTGTCAGGACCCCTCTGCCCTCCTTTTAGTCAGTGGCTGGGTAAAAATGAGTATCTGAGCAGCCTGGTGATGATCCTGGGGTGGTTCATAGAGGAGGTTTAGGGGTATGCAGAAGTCTTTGGTGGGGGAAATAAAATGTGATGAGAAAGGACAGGATGGAGCAGCAGCTGGGAGCGGCAAATTGTATTACAAAGGAATTAAGGAAGGGATTAACTCTGAGGTAAAAGGAATAGATTCTATGTCCCCACACTCCCTGCCTCTCGAAAAAAGAGCAGGACAGCCTAATCAGCTCTGTAAAATAGGCATGAAATGTCAGGAAAACCTTTTCATCTTCAGAAAATGGGCAAGAAAGGGCAGGAAAACCTAATCATTGCTGGAAAATGGGCATGAAATGGCAGGAAAATCCAATCATCTCTGGAAAATGGTCAAGAAAGGAAAGGACAACCTGATCGATTTTGGAAAATGCTCATCTAATCATCATCATAAAATGGGCAAAAAGCTGTCAGCATAATGTCATCACCTCTAGAAAATGGGCAAGAAAGAACAGGAAAACCTAACTGACTCTGGAAAATGGACAAGAAAGGCAGGACAACCTCATAATCTCTGGAAAATGGGCAAGGAAAGGAAGGAAAAACTAATCTACTCTGGAAAATGAGCAAAAAAGAACAGGAAAACCTAACTTACCTGGAAAATGGGCAAGGAACAGCAGGAAAATCTATTCATTCTGGAAAACAGGCAGAAAACAACAGGAAAACCTACTCAACTCTGCAAAATGGGTAGGAAAAGGTAGGAAAACTTCATCTCTGGAAAATGGGTAAGAAAGGAAAGGATAACAATCAAATTTGGAAAACGGGACCTAATCATCTCTGTAAAATGGTCAAAAATGGTCAGGATAACATAATCACTTCCAGATAACGGGCAAGAAAGGGCAGGAACACCTAATCATCTCCAGAAAATGAATACGACCACAATCGCAGAGGTGACCAAAGGCATTACCTTTGGATAATGGGAATAATTATTACGAAGAAGCAGTGGAGGAATAGGGCCCCTTTCGTTCACTCTGCAGTCCACTAAGGAGGTTCTCCAAGCAGAGAAGTCAGGTTGACTGAAGTGACAGGGACAGTCTGAATGATCTGTCCAAAATCCACCCAGGAAAAGGGCGGGGGTAAAGTGACACTGTGCCGGTCCCCTTTGCATGAGATTCTCAACAAAGAAAGTCCCCAAATATTCAGAAACACTTCAGAATATTCAGGAATGACCCAGACCACCCAAGAAGTAGTGTCGGAGACTGGAAGGCTGGTCTTTGGAAATAGAATCAAGAGAAAATCTCTAGTGTTCTAGATTTTAAGTTCCTTGAGGGCAGGAATCATTTCTATGAAAACAATCAAGCCATGGTATTTGCATTCTACTCTCCCAAGTGCTTAGTACCATGCTCTGTATGCAGTTAGTGCTCAGTCTAAGACAGTATAAGAGGGTAGAAGGGGAGAGGGGCACTGGAGAGGAGCATGAACAATTTTAGGGAGATCACACCTGATGACTTCAATTTAGCTGATGAAATATGTGTCCAGGTCATTAGGGGAAAGAGACAGTGGGGTGGGGAGACAGAGGGTTTGAGGAGGGAGTTAAATGCCTGAAACAGCTGGAAGGGCCACTGGGTATGAGAGTGAATAGTACAGTGCTCTGCACATAGTAAGCACTCAATAAATACTATTGAATGAATGAATTAGAAAGAAGTATAGCTGAAGGGCAGTGGGCAAGTTCTGAGAGATATGTGGATTTCCTCCAACAGCACTGTGCAGCTCGGGCACGGGAGCAGAGGAAGTGGACTGAGGAGGTGATTCAGAGCTGCGGGTTACAAATAACAGTATTTAAGTGATCACTAAGTACCAAGTACTGTACTAACACTGGCTTATGATCTAAGAGGGAGAAGTGGTATCATATTCCCATTTTACAGCTAAGGTAACTGATGTACCGAGAAATTGAGTGACCTTAGCTAAGTCACACAGCAGCCCAGTGGCAGAGCCAGAATTAAAAACCAAATCTGATTTGCCAATCCCTTGTTCTTTCTGCTAGGCCATGTTGCTTCTTCCTCTGTCCTATCCTTCTTGATTTTGTCAGCATCAAGCAGCATCTTTATTAATAATAATGATGATGGCATTTGTCTTAACAAATGCTTACTATGTGCAAAGCACTGTTCTAAGCACTGGGGAGGATACAAGGTGATGAGGTTGTCCCACGTGGGGCTCACAATCTTAACGCCCAATTTACAGATGAGGGAAGTGAGGCACAGAGAAGTTAAGTGACTTGCTCAAAGTCACACAGCTGACAAGTGGCGGAGCCGGAATTTGAACCCATGACCTCTGGGTCCCAAGCCCGTGCTCTTTCAACTGAGCCACGCTGTTCCTCCTTTATTTCTTCCCAGACCCAAGACTGGAATCTACCTCCTCTATCATTCCATTCAGGACCTCCACCATAGGCTGTCCAGTCTAGCATCAAGGCTGGCTTCGTACAGCAGCCAGTGAGGAAGAGGGGCAGCCATGGGGTGGTGGCGATTGAAAGTTTTAAAGAGTCCAAGCTCCTACTGCTCAAGTCAGAGGTAGCTCCTACTGCTCAAGTCAGAGGTAGCTCCTGTGCACAAGTGGGGTCTGAGAGAGGAATGCAAGACTACTGGAGCAAATCAGGGGTCAGGGATTCCTCTGAGGGAAATTTTCTTGGTTTGGGAATTCGGATAGACTTAATGAGGGTGAGGAAGCAAAGACCGAGTGGGGTCCATAGGATCACTGGGACCAGCAGCAAGGGAAGAGACCACCCTCCCCACCCCTCTACCGCCCTGCCACACACACGCATTTTGCATTGGCCCCTTCTCCAGCTGGAAATCTGAGGTGTAGCAGCAGCGAAAGACATTCTCAACCTTCAGAACATTGGGAATACGGGGACTATTGCTGTGACTGTCTGCAGCCATGGCTGTGACGGTTTGAACTCTGTCACGAGGAACTTGGAACTCTATCCTTCTCGCTACACATATTATTGTCATTGTCTTTGTTTTTTATGGTTTCATCCTCCCTTACTTGCCTATCACCTGTCCCCTCTCCCCTCCCTTTTTTGTGGTGTTTATTAAACCCTTATTATGTGCCAGGTACTGTACTAATCACTAGGGTAGATACAAGTTAATGAGGTTGGACACAGTCCATGTTTTAATCCTCGTTTTCCAGATGGGTAAGTGAGGCACAGAGAAGTGAAGTGACTTGTCGCAGGGTAAGAGCAAATGACTGGCCAAGCTGGGACTAGAACTAGTCTTTCTGACTCCCAGGCCCAGGCTTTGTCCACTAGACCACACTGCTTCTCCCTTATTAAAAGACAGTGAGGCCCTTGAGAGCCATGTGTAATTTTCACCTGTGTGTTTTCCCTAGCACTCAGAACAATCCTCTGCACATAATCCTCAGCACTTATGTGTCATTCCTGCTATGACTGCTATCATTTCCATATAAAAATAGTAAGAGTAATTGTGGTATTTGTTAAGTGTTTACTATGTGCCAGGCTCTGTACTAAGCACTGAGGTGGATATAGGCACACTGGGTTGACAAGTCCATGTCCCATGTGGGGCTCACAGTCTCAATCCCCATTTTCCAGATGAGATAACCGAAGCACAGAAAAGTGAAGCCCAAGGTGACACAGCAGACAAGTGGTGGGGTAGAACCCATGACTTTTTGTCTTTTAGGCCCTTGTTCTATCCATTAGGCCATGCTGCTTCCCAATAATAATTATGGTATTTGTTAAGCACGTACTTTATGCCAAGCACTGTACTAAGCGCTGGGGTGGATACAAGCAAATCGGGTTGGACACAGTCCCCAACCCACATGGGGCTCACAGTCTCAATCCCCATTTAACAAATGAGGTAAATGAGGCACAGAGAAGTGAAGTGACTTGCCCCAGGTCACACAGTGGTGGAGTTAGGATTAGAACCCATGACCTTCTGACTCCCAGGCCCGTGCTCTATCCACTATATCATGATGCTTCTCGTCAACATGACGTAAGACTATGACATTGTAATGTTATGCTGGGTGCATAATTGCATCAATTGTATCAGGTGGAACAATAAATTTGTCCCCATCTCAAGGCAACCAACCAAAGCTGACCCTGGCTATTATGTCCTTGGGGATGCGGCACCAAATCTACAGTTTTTCTGAAGGAGAGGAAGAACAGAGGGGTGAGGGGATCTGGGTGGGTTCATCTCTTTTTATGCCTAAGACAGTGCAAGCCAGGATCTTTGGGTCCCAAGATGCCCAGACAGACATTCTGATGCTTTAGATGTGACATTCACTTTGTTTGAGACTGTGAGCCCCACGTGGGACAGGGCTGTGTCCAATCCCATATGCTTGTATCCACCCCAGTGCGTAGTACAATTACTGCTATATAGTAAGCATTTTTAAAATGCCACAATTATTATTATTATTATTATTATTATTTTCACCTCTAGATCAGTGATTGGGGAAATTACAAACAAATAAGACTGTCAGCTCCTAGAGGGCAGGGATCCTGTTTATCGATTGAATGATTGAGGGGCTGGTGGGACGTGCATAATCAGTTAGATGACTGTTCCATTTAGTCACCAGCCCTAACCTGATCCCACCATTCTGATGCTTATCTCCTGAGGCTCTGCAAAGGGATCCTGACCCCTGACTGTGACCTTGTTGTGGGCAGAGAATGAGATAAGCAGTATGGCATAGTGTATGGAGCATTGGCCTGGGAGTCAGAAAGACCTGGTTCTAATCCCAGCTCCACCACTTGTCTGCTGTGAGGGCAAGTCACTTCTCTAGACTTCAGTTATCTCATCTATAAAATGGGGATTGAGAGTGTAAGCCCGTGTGGGACAGGGACTGCGTCCAACCTAATTAACTTGTATCTGCCTCAGCTCTTAGAACAGCACTTGGCATATTGTAAGCGCTTAAAAGTACCATAATTATTATTATCAATAATTATTACCAACTCTGTTATACTGTACTCTCCCAAGCCCACAGTAAACATTCAATAAATATCACTGATTGACTGATTGATTGAGCGAGATTCTCCTCACCAGCTCCTTTGAACATCTCCAACCCACACGGATGGCAGGTGGTCGAATCAGATGGCCGGAGAGTCGTGCTGTTTGTCAAGCTCTACTCAATCAGGCTCTGAGGTTACCTGGATGCCCAGCTGTCTCTGTTGACAATGCATTGTGCTATCTGCCTCGCAGGGTTTCACAACCTTACTTTTGATTTCCCTGTAACCTTGAATGCACTTTCATCTATGGATTAATTGATGCAGGCTTTGGAGAAATCAGCAAAGCATCCCCTTCTTCCATGAACGCGCCCTCCCCCCGCCCCCCGCCCAACCTCCCCCTTGACTATTCAACCCCAACCCTAGTCAGTTGAAAAAATGTAATTAATTTCCTGCTGATGCTGCCAATAAATATTGGCCAATCATCATGGTTGGTAGTGAACCATAGAGAGAACAAGCTAACCTACAACAGAAAATGGGAAGCCTGCCAAAGGGAAACCTTACTTTCCCATTTTTTCTAAGATGATGGGGACCACCCAGCACTCCTCAGACAGATACTGCCCCACTCAGGATTTTAAAGGATCAACTTGAAAAGCTTTTCACATCTAGATTCTTAGAAACAATTCCTCTAAGAATTTCCTTGTCTCCAGGGAAAAAATCGCCTTTTAAAATGGCTGCCTCAATAACCCATGGGAGTTGGTATGACTGACTGAAATCCATGAAAAGTGCCAAAACCTCCTTCTAGACACTAACTTCAGGGTGCTCCTCTGCCAAACCTTCTCTTTCAGCTGCTTACCCCCTCCTCTTCCAATCAAAGTCCAGTGAATAATTAAATATCCCAAAGAAGCTGGCAGAAAAAAGTAGGAAGAGGAGCAAGTGGTCTTGATAATCCTCCAACTGGATAATTAGCATATGATTATCTGGACTATAAACTCGTTGTAGGCCATGAATGTGTCTGTTAATTCTGTTGAATTGTGCTCTCTCAAGTGCTTAGTACAGTGTTCCGCACATAGTAAGCACTTAATAAATATGATTGATTGATTGAACGATCAAAAGTAAGGGCTATAAGAAACACAGAGTTCAGTAATTTAATAAATCACAGAACAACTAACATCCTTTAAGTGCATTAGAATATACATAAAATGCAAATGAGTTTAATCCCTGCGTATAATTTGACAGTAGATTGTATTCAAATAATAATAATTGTGGTATTTGCTATGTGCTATGTACTAGGTGCCTATCAATCAATGATATTTATTGATTGCTTACTGTACAATCACTGTACTAAGCACTTTGGAGAGTACAGTACAATGGAGTTCATAGACTTGTTCCCTGCCCACAAGGAGCTTAGACTCTGGAGGAAGAGACAGACATTATACAATTACATTATAAAGTATATTTATAATTATAATTTTGAAGTGTAATTATAAATAATAAACACCATACTAAACAATGGGGTAGATGCAAGATGATCAGATAAGACACAATCCCTGCCTAACATGGGGCTCACAGCCTAAGGGGGAGGGAAAACAGGTATTTAATTCACATTTTACAGATGAGGAAACTCAGACACAGAGAAGTGAAGTGACTTGCCCGAAGTCAGACAGCAGGCAAGTGGCAGAGCCGGGATTAAAAGCTAGGTCCCCTGACTACCAACATATAATAAGTTGTTCAGTCATAGAGATACATATCCACAGAATCTAGAAGGCAGTAACAAGTAAATTCATTCAATTTGTAATTTCCACATTTTAATTTACACATTTTAAAAAATGATATCCCTTCAGGTTCTTATAAAGTATGAATTATGTATAATTCTTACCTTTCCATTAGCTTTCCTAATAAAACTTGGATTATAAACACACATCTTCTCACAGGCATTACCCAAACAAGCATATCCTAACACATAACATCTAAAAGCTTTAATAACCGGTGACAGAATCAAGTTTTTATGGAAGGGAATCCATAGAGAGAGCTGTCTGAAGCCCCCAGGCTTCAAAGCTTTTAAACGTTTTCAAGGGGTTTGCTTCTAAGTGAAAACATAATTTTTAGCCTGGCCTATGATGTTCCTTATACTTTAACTCAAAAATCAAGTCGAGTTCTAAATATTAAAATAAGCCATATTTAAAGAATGGGGATTCTAATGGGTGAAATAAGTATTGATAAAGGTACAGGAAATAGGAGACTGGTGTTCCTCAATTAAGGGACTCTCCACTACTTCGCAAAATGCATTTTGCAGAGTATTTTCTGCTATTACCCCAGCACTTAGAACAGAGCCTGACACAGAGTAAGCACTTAACAAATGCTACAATTATCAGTATTATTTTTGTTTTCCCCTTCTCAGACTAGGTGGCAACTGTAAAGCTGATGTATCAGTATCATTAATGATATTTATTGAGTGCTTACTATGTTCAGGGCACTGTACTAAATGCTTGGGAGAGTAATAATAATTTATAATCATAATTATGATATTTGTTAAGCGCTTACTCTATGTCAAGCACTGTAGTAAACTACAACAGAGTTACTAGGCAAGGCCCCTCCCTACCCACAAGCTTAAAATCTAGAGGATGAGTTCACATATTAAGCTCCTTGAGAAAAGGAATTGTGTCTCCCTACTCTATTACTGTATTCCCCACTGCTCTGCCCATAGTGAACATTCAGTAATAATAACGTTGGTATTTGTTAAGCACTTACTATGTGCCAAGCACTGTTCTAAGCACTGGGGTGGATACAACATAATCAAGTTGTCCTACAGGGGCTCACTGTCTTCATCCCCGTTTTACAGATGAGGTCACTCAGGCACAGAGAAGTTAAGTGACTTGCCTAAGGTCACAGAGCTGACAAGTGGCAGAGCTGGTAGTCAAACCCACGACCTCTGACTCCCAAACCCATGCTTTTTCCACTAAGCCATGCTGCTTCTCATAAATATCACTCATTGATTGATTGTGTAGCTAAAATGCGTCTTGTAAGGCTCCAGGTGTCTTGGGCCTCAATTCTCTTTAAAATATATTTGGTTTTGCCTGTTTTTTTCCACAGAGACCCTTTCATTTTAAGTATTTATAGAAGTACAATAAAATATCCCTAGGTTGATTACTCTGATACCAGGCCATGAAGGAATTAAACGTTCTGGTCTCCTCATTTAGTTGTTTACTTAATTTGTTTCATTGGCTTGACTGTCTCAATTCCTCCCAAAAATTTCAATAAAAGAAGGGCACAGACTGATAACTAGATTTTACACAATGAAAGGAAAAGAGCTCAAAGATACATATGTAAATTGGCTCATCAACTCCAGGGAAGTAAATCAATAGTCCACACAGAAGCACCCTGAGCAGAGTAAAATATAAAATTTTATCCTTATCGTCTTCAAGCATACTGATTCACTTTAAATACATCCAGGGTATCTTTTTAGATTTACATGGATAAATCTATTAACACTAACCTGTTACTATGGAAAATCTCCAAATCTCCTCTTCTCTCGTTGGAATCACTATTAGCACCCTTCCTATCTAGTATAATATACTACAGCTAGAGGTTCACGTATTATTGACTTTGGGCTGTTAATGAAGCATAAAATAACACTCTGCTCTTTCCCGCCTCCTCACAACTCTAAGACCTTTATCCCTCAGATTAAGGCAATGCAGTCTTTTGAGATGGAACCAATTCAGAACTATATTCCTTCTACCCCATTCTGAGGGAGTGCCTCCTTAGGGTAATAAAGTAAATGAGCAGTGAATTGGGAATGAAGTCAATGTGGCAAGCCAATCTGGGTAATTCAGGCTCAAAGTGTCTCCTCTCATTTTTCCTTCAATAGTAGGTTGGGGTTTTTGTTTTTTTGGTTTTTTAACCTGAATCATGGGGAAAATTGCCTCAATTTTTCACATCGCCTTGACTGGGTAGAAAATAAAGTCCAAAAATTATGAAGGCATAAAGGTAAGCGACCCCATAGAGTGCAAATTGACAATCTCTAAATTTAACTCAGCGTTTTTCATTGAACGCGTCTCACACTGGTGATGACACTTTATGTCGGATGAAATGACTCGGGCCTCTACAGTGAGAGAGGGAGAGGATGGTTAGGGGAAATAAATCTTACCCACTCCTCACCTTTATCTCTCCGCCAGCACTACCACTTTTTTAATGGTATTTTTTTTCTAAACGTTGGAGTAGATCCATGATAATCAGGATGGACACAATCCCTAGCCCACAGAAGGCTCACAGTCTTTAATCCCAATTTTACAGATGAGATAACCAAGGCACAGGGAAGTTGTGACTTATCCAAAGCCACAAAGCAGACAAGTAGGGGAGCCAGGACTAGAACCTAGATCTTTCCACTAAGCCACACTGTTTCACAACCAGTGGAAAGAAGTTCCACTTCTTACCTCTTCCACATGAGGAGCTTTCCATTGATTTCCATAAGTAAGAAAGTCTGAAAAGGATGAGAAGGAAGCATTATAGCAATGAGTATTTAACTGCTCCTGATAATTATTCTATTAGTTCTTTGGTACTTATGAAAGAAAAGGTCCCTTCCCTCTCAGAATCTGTACAGACAGATTGTCATGCACACATGAGAGTCACTTCCTTGGCTATTGATAATATTCAAACAGGAAACATTCTCCAAAAGTGAAAGAAGGTGGAGAGGTGGTTGCCTTAACTGTAAGATCTCCAAAAACTACATCAATCTCTGGTATTTACTGAGCGCTTATTGTTCATTCAATAGTATTTCATTCAATAGTATTTATTGAGCCCTTACTATGTGCAGAGCACTGTACTAAGCACTTGGAATGTACAAATCGGCAACAGATAGAGACAGTCCCTGCCCATTGATGGGCTTACAGTCTAACTGGGGGAGACAGACAGACAAAAACAGTAGCAATAAATAGAATCAAGGGGATCAACATCTCATTAAAACAATAGCAATAAATAGAATCAAGGTGATGTACATCTCATTAACAAAATAAATAGGGTAATGAAAATATATACAACTGAGCGAACGAGCACAGTGCTGAGGGGAGGGGAGGGGAAGGGAGAGGGTGAGGAGCAGAGGGCACTGTATTAAGTCACTGAAAGAGCACAATACAACCAGTTTTCATAATGGGAATCATACTGAGCCCCATGTGGGATTGGAACTGTGACCAACCTGATTAGCTTCTATCTACACAGGCACTTAGAACAGTGCTTGACACGTAGTGTTTAATAAATATAATGATAATAACAATAACAATAATACTCTCTTGTAATATATTGATAATCAGAACAAATATTTGGTACCAGACTCAGAATTCCAATTATTTTGAAACATAAGTTCAATAATAATAATAATAATGGTATTGGTTAAGCACTTCTTATGTGCCAGGCACTGCACTAAGCACTGGGGTGGTTACAAGCAAATCAAGTTGGTCACAGTCCCTGTCCCATGTGGAGCTCACAGTCTCAATCCCCATTTTACAGATGAGGTAACTGAGGCGTAGAAAAGTGAAGTGACTTGCCCAAGGACATCAGAAAAGTGGAGGAGCCAGGATTAGAATCCATGACCTTCTGACTCCCAGGTCTATGCTCTTTCTACTATGTCATGCATTGGATGCCTTCAAAATTATGCAATTCAAGGGTCCTAGGTCCAACAAGGGATGGACAAGAAAAATTCATTCCAGAAGTTTTCCTTCATCTAATCCTTTGAGTGGCATCATCATAACTTCAGCATCTCATTTTCAAAAATATATTGCTAGTTAACGAACTAATAGAACAAAAAGGTTATTCAAGGGCTCCATCCTTAATGAAAGGACATCTGCTTTGAAGAAGTTTGCGGGAAGGTTTTCACTTGTTTTTACCTGGAGACTTCAGTGTTTTCTGAAAGAAAATTAATTTGGTCCTTAATTAAGTCACAGAACTTCCTTATTGATTGCCAATTTTTAAAAGCTTCATATACTGAGGATTTTAAATTTCTTCTAGCCTTTGGATGGTCGCCAATTCTCAATACACTCTAATGTACTGAAAAGCAGTGTGGCTTAGTGGAAAGAGCATGGGCTTGGGAATCAGATGTCATGGGTTCTAATCCTAGCTCCACCACTTGTCAGCTGTGTGACTTTGAACTAGTCACTTAACTTCTCTGTGCCTCAGTTACCTCATCTGTAAAATGGGAATTAAGACTGTTAGCCCCATGTAGGAAACCTGATTAGCTTGCATCTACTCCAACACTTAGAACAGTGCTTGGCACACAGTAAGAGCTAAACAAATACCATCATTATTATTATGGTCACTCATCTCATGATCTAAACAAAATGAAGGGGGGGGGGGCAATCAGCTCCCTCCAAACTAACATTCATAACCTAAAAGACTTTAACCACAGTGTCCAACTTTGGCCAAATATGGCACGGCCAGGCCCAAACCTCCAATAGTTACTCCTTCCTCTCCAAATTAAGCCATAGTTCCTGACCACTGGCTTCAAGGCACTCAATCAAATCACTCTCTCTCTCTCTTCTTCCTCCTGATCTTCATAGTTTCATTGTTCTTCTGCTTCACCCCAGTTTACAACCTACTCAATGGGGCTTGTTCTCATCTCTCTTTCTCTCTCTTGTTTTCATCTGTCTCTCTCTCTGCTGACCTCTTGCTCACAGGAGAAGCAGCGTGGCTCAGTGGAAAGAGCCCGGGTTTGGGAGCCAGAGGTCATGGGTTTGAATCCTGCCTCTGCCACCTGACAGCTGTGTGACTGAGAGCAAGTCACTTAACTTCTCTGTGCCTCAGTGACCTCATCTGGAAAATGGGGATGAAGACTGTGAGTTTCATGTGGGACAACCCGATTACCCTGTACCCCAGCACTTAGAACAGTGATCGGCACATAGTAAGCACTTAACAAATATCAACATTATTATAATAATTATGGCATTTGTTAAGCGCTTACTATGTGCCGAGCACTGTTCTAAGCACAGATAGATACAAGGTCAACAGGTTGTGTCACGTGGGGTCACAGTCTTAATCCCCATTTGACAGATGAGGGAACTGAGACACAGAGAAATGGAGTGACTTACCCAAAGTCACAGAGCTGACATGCAGCAGAGACGGGATAGAATCCATGACCTCCGACTCCCAAGCCCGTGCTCTTTCCACTGAGGCACGCTGCTTCTCTGATGGATTTTATCTATGGTTATAATAATTATAATGATGGTATTTGTTAAGCACTTACTATGTGCCAAGCACTGTTCTAAGCACCGGGGAAGGTACAAGTTTATCAGGTTGTCCCAAGTGGGGCTCACAGTCTTAATATCCATTTGACAGATGAGGGAACTGAGGCACAGAGAAGTGAAGTGACTTGCCCAGGGTCACACAGCAGACAAGTAGTGAAGCCGGGATTAGAACCCTTTTCCTCTGACTCCCAAGCCCAGGCTTTACCCACTAGGCCATGCTTCTGCCTGGAACTCCCCCCAGCCCAACATCCAGCAGACCACTGCTCTTTTTTTTTAATGGTATTTTGTTAAGCACTTACTATGTGTCAGGCATTGTACCAAATGCTGTGGTAAATATAAGTTCGTCAGGTTGGACACAATCCATGTCTTACATAGAGCTTACAGTCTTAAACCCCATATTAAAGATAAGGTAACTGAGGCACCGAGAGCTGAAGTGACTTGTCAAGGTCACACAGAAGACAAGTGGAGGAGCTGGGAATAGGACCCAAGTTCTTCAAAGCCCTTCTGAAATCACATCTCCTCCCAGAGGCCTTCCCTGAATAATCTCTCATCTCTTTCCCCTGTAACCGCCACCAACTAATACTTACTTTTGCATCACCCAATGACTTGAGTACTTCTATTCCCTGTAGCACACATGAAAAATCTTTATAATCTCTTGCTTCCTTCTTCCTGTATTGTATTGCCATGTCTATCTCACCTGACAGCTTTAAGATCCTTGAGGGCAGAAGTAATATCAATCAATTAATCAATCAATGGAATTTACTGTACATTTATTGCATACTGAACATTGTACTAAACACTTGGGAGAATTCATAGTTCAGAGAAGTAGCATGGTCTAGTGGAAAGAGCATGGGACCTGGGAGTCAGAGGACCTGGGTTCTAACTCTGACTCCGCTACATACTGTTTTATGACTTTGGGCAAGTCACTTAACTTGTCTGTCAATTAGCCAATCAATGTTATTTATTCAGTGCTGTGCTAAGTGCTTGGGAAAGTACACCAAAATTAACAGACACATTCCTGACCCATAACAAGCTTATAGTCTAAAGGGGGGAACAGACATAAGTGCTGGGGAGATAGGGTGGGGTAAATATCAAATGTACAAAGGTCATGGATCCAAGTGCATAGATGATGCAGAAGGAATCCCCCTTTCCCTCTGCTCCTCCCCCTCCCTTTTCCCCTCCCCTCAGCACTATGCTCATTTGTATATATTTTTACTACCTTATTTATTTTGTTAATGAGGTGCACATCCTCTTGATTCTATTTATTGCTATTGTTTTTGTCTGTCTGTCTCCCCCAGTTAGACTGTAAGCCCGTCAATGGGCAGGGATTGTCTCTATCTTTTGCCGAATTGTACATTCCAAGAGCTTAGTACAGTGTTCTGCACATAGTAAGCGCTCAATAAATACTATGGAATGAAAAGGAAGAGTGAACAAGGGAAAAGAGGGCTTAATCAAGGAGGGGCTCTTGGAGGAGATGTGACCTTAATAATGATTTGAAGATGGACAATGTGAAGGCCTTGTGAATATGGAAGGAGTGAGAGTTTCAGACCAGTGGGAGGATGTGGGAAAGGGGTCAGTGGCGAGATGGACAAGATCAGAGCAAAGTGAGAAAGCTGGTGCTAGCGGAGCAGGGTGTGTGGGCTGGGCTGTAGTTGGAGATCGGTGAGGTGAGGTAGGATGGGGCTGATTGAGGGCTTCAAAGCTGTTGGTAAGGAGTTTCTGTTTGACACAGAGGTGGATGGGCGGCCACTGGAGGTTCTTGAGGAGTCGGGAGACATGGACTGAATGGCTTGGTTGAAAACTGATACATGCAGCAGAGTCAAGTATAGATTGGAATAGGGAAATAGGATGCTGGGAAGTCAGTGAGGAAGCAGATGCAGTAGTCAAGATGGATAAGTGCTTGGATCAGCATGGTAGCTGTTTGAATTGAGAGGAAAGGGTGGATTTTTATGTTGTGGAGGTAGAGCTGACAGGATTTGGTGACATTGAATATGTGGATGGAATGAGAGTGATGAGTCAAGGACAATGCCAAGTTTATGGGCTTGTGAGATAGGGAGGAGAGTGGTACTGTCTTCAGTGATGGGAAAGGCAGGGGAAGGACAGGATTGGATGGAAAGTTAAGGAGTTCAGTTTTGGACATGTTCAGTTTGAGATGTCAGTGGGACATCCAGATAGAGATGTCCTTAAGGAAGGAGGAATGGAGAGACTGCAGGGAAGGAATAAGGTCAGGGCTGGAGATGTGGATTTGAGAATCATCTGTGTAGAGACTGGGGTAGTACAGTTCCCTCGGCTGTAAAGTGAGGATTCAATACCTATTCTCCCTCCTAACTTAGACTGTGAGTCCCCTGTGGGACGTAACTTTCTTATCTTCCCTAGTACTTAGTACAGTTCTTGGTACATAGTAAGCACTTAGTTAATGTCATTGTTATTAGTAGTTGCAGTAATAGTAATAGTATTCAATACAATAGAGTTGGAAGGCATGATCTTTTCAAGATTATAATCTAGAGGGCGAGACCGGTTTTAAAATAAATTACAAATAGTGGAAATGGCAGAGTATATAGATATTTACATAACTGCTATAAGGCTGGGGTTGCCCTGAGTATCCAAGTGTGTAGGCTATGGAGAAGGGAGGGCAAATAGGGTGGGGAAAAGAGAGGTTAGTCTGGGAAAGATTCCTGGAGGAGATTGGATTTTAATTGAGCTTTTTTTTAAATGGTATTTCTGAAGCACTTACTATGCACCAAGAACCAAAGTGCTGGGATAGATACAAATTAATCAGGTTAGACACAATCCCTGTCCCACATGGGATTTACAGTCTACGAGTGGAGCATGGAGCTCTGGTGGATGTGACAGGGGAGGCAATTCCAGTCCAAGAGAAAGGATGTGAGCTGTTGACGATGATATAGATCAGATCAAGGTACGGAGAGAAGGTTGGCATTAGAGGAGTGAACTGTGCAAGCTGTGTTATTGTGTGGGAGATAAATGATCTTAGGTAGGAGGGGAAGAGGTAATTGAGTGCTTTAAAATCAATGGTAAGGAGTAGTGTAGTAATTCTGTTCTTCTCATCCAAGTGCTGAATACCATCCTCTGTACAGAGTAGGCAG
The DNA here is from genome assembly GCF_004115215.2 of Ornithorhynchus anatinus. Taxonomy (NCBI): domain Eukaryota; kingdom Metazoa; phylum Chordata; class Mammalia; order Monotremata; family Ornithorhynchidae; genus Ornithorhynchus; species Ornithorhynchus anatinus. Next base: position 144,136,841 of record NC_041728.1, read on the forward strand.
TACAGAAAAGGCATTTTCGTTCATTTGTTCATTCAGTCATATTTATTGTGCACTTACTGTGTACAGGGCAGTGTACTAAGTGCTTGGGAGAGTACAACAAACAGACATATTCCTGCGCCCAAATGAGCTCATAGTCTAGAAAGAGAGAAAGACATTAATATAAATAAATAAATAAATACATAAATAAATAAATACATAAATAAATACATAAATAAATAAATAAATAAATAAATAAATAAATTACAGATATATACGTATGTGTTGTGGGGATAAATGAAGGAACAAGTGAGAGCAGCTCAGAAGGGAATGGGAGAAGAGGAGAGGAGGGTTTAGTCAGGGAAGGCTTCTTGGAGGAGAAGTGCCTTCAATAAGGTTTTGAAGTGGGTGAGAGCAATTATCTGTCTGATGTGAGGAGGAAGGGCATTCCATGCCAGAGGTCGGATGTGGGCGAGAGGTTGGCAGCGAGATAGATCAGTGAGAAGGTTAAGCGTTAGAGGAACAAAGTGTACGGGCTGGGTTGTAGTATTCATTCATTCAATCATATTTATTAAGCACTTACTGTGTGCAGAACACTGAACTAAGAGCTTGGGAAAGTACAACACAACAATAAACAGTGACATTCCCTGCCCACAATGAGCTCATAGTCTAGAGGGAGGGAGAGAAATATCAATAAAAATAAATTAAATTACAGACATATACATCAATTGCTGTGGGGATGGGAGGCGGGGTAACCAAAGGGAGCAAGTCAGGGTGACACAGAAAGGAATGGGAGTTGAGGAAAAGTGGGGCTTAGTCTGGGAAGGCCTCTTGGAGGAGATGTGCCTTCAATAAGGCTTTGAAGGTGGGGAGAGTAATTGTCGGATTTGAGGAGGGAGGGCATTCCCGGCAAGAGGTAGGGTGTAGGCCTGGGTCAGCAGCGAGATAGGCGAAATCAAGGCACAGTGAGAATGTTAGCACTAGAGGAGAAAAGTATGCAAGTTGAGTTGTAGAAGAGAAGTGAGGTGAGGTAGGAGAGAGCAAGGTGACGGAGTGCTTTAAAGTCAATGGTGAGGAGTTTTTGTCTGGTACAGTGGTGGATAGGCAAACACTGGAGATTTTTGAGGAGGGGGGTAACATGTCCTGAATGCTTTTGTAGAAGGATGATCCAGGCAGCAGAGTGAACTGTTGGACTAGAGTGGGGAGTACGAGAGTAGCAAAGTGAGCTGGGGGTGGGCAAGGTGATCAAGTGCTTTAAAGCACTTTATCGTCTCCGCCGATTAGACTGTAAGCCCGTCAATGGGCAGGGATTGTCTCTATCTGTTGCCGAATTGTACATTTCAAGCGCTTACTACAGTACTCTGCACATAGTAAGCGTTCAATAAATACTATTGAATGAATGAATGAATGAATAAAGCCAATGGTGAGGAGTTTTTGTTTGAGGCAGAGGTGGATGGTTGCTTTTGTTCCCAGGCAAGGGTTCTTTAAGATCCCTTTCCCCATCCCCATCCTGATGGAGAGTTGATGGAGTCTGCCATCATAAGCAACTTCACGATGAGACCTTCCTTGAAGGAATTCATTTAATTAATTAACTATTGATTTCACACTGCCTCTGGCCCTCCCTCTTAAGTGGGTAAAGGTACAGCACATTGCGAAGTGGCTGCAAGAATTTTATGCAGAACACCCAGTTGCGGCCAAAAGTGTTGGCATTGGAGGGCAGTCGCCGGCACCGCACTGTAGCACCGTAGACAAGCAGACCATCTCCCTCACCATCCGTGTTCACCAGCTTTTTTCAGGATCCCTTTTGGGCAGCCTACTGGACGAGACGCCCTCGGTGGTTCTTCAGTCAGAAACCTCCAACACCGATAGCAGAGTCCCAGCAGCCCCCCGTTTTGGGTTGATGTCACCCCTCTATCCTGGCAAGTTGTGGTAGGGGGCATTACAGAAGCAGCGTGGCTCAGTGGAAAGAGCCCGGGCTTAGTAGTCAGAGCTCTTGGGTTCGAATCCCGCCTCTGCCACTTGTCAGCTGTGTGACTGTGGGAAAGTCACTTCACTTCTCTGTGCCTCAGTTACCTCATCTCTAAAATGGGGATTAACTGTAAGCCTCACGTGGGACAACCTGATGACCCTGTATCTACCCTGGCGCTTAGAACAGTGCTCTGCACATAGTAAGTGCTTAACAAATACCAACATCTTTATTATTATTACAGACGTGGATTGTCTCATGGGCCTTCTTCCTGAGTGCTCTAACTTCAGTGCAGCACTTGGGGGATCCTGTGGCGAGGCAAAAACTAGAACTGTCAGTGGCAATCCTAGCTTTTGCCCGCAGACCCTGCAAGGCCAAATGGCCAAATCCAATGGCGAGGCCTCAAAGACTCCATCCCTAACCCATCTCTCTATCGATCTAGAGAGGGCCTGTGTATTCAAAGAATAATAGTGATTATTATTATGGTACTTGTTAAGAGCTTACTATGTGCCAAGCTCTGTTCTAAGCACTAGGGTAGTTGCAAGTTAATCAGATTGCTCCTGTCCCGCATAGGGCTCACAGTCTTAATCCCCAATTTACAAATGGGGTTCTTGAGGACCAGAGAAGTTAAGTGATTTTCCCAAGGTCACCCAACAAACGTGTGGCGGAGTTGGGATTAGAACCCAGGTCCTTCTGACTTTCAGGCCCATGCTCTATCCACTAATGGTGAAATTCGCTTATGAGGGCCCATGTGACCAAAAAGCCCAATAATACTAATAATAATGGTGGTATTTATTAAACCCTTTCTATGTGCCAGGCACTGTACTAAGCTGTGGGGTAGATACAAGCAAATTCATTCATTTATTAGGATTTATTGAGTGCTTACTGTGTGTAGAGCACTGTACTAAGCACTTGGAAAGTACAGTTGAGCAATAGAGAGAAAATCCCTACCCACACCGGGTTTACACTCTAGCGGGTTGAACACAGTCCCTGTCCCACAGGGGCTCACAGTCTTAATCCCCATTTTAAAGATGAGGTAACTGAGGCCCAGAGAAGTGAAGTGGCTTGCCCGAAGTCCCCCAGCAGACAAGTGGAAGCACCGCAATTAGAATGCAGGTCCTTCTGACTCTAGTCACTAGGCCATGCTGCTTCTCTAGTCCTGAACTCATTGTGGAAAGAGCCCGGGCTTGGAAGCCAGAGGTCATGGGTTCAAATCCCGCTTCTGCCACTTGTCAGCTGTGTGAGCTCTGTGTGTCACTTCACTTCTCTGTGCCTCATTTACCTCATCTGGAAAATGGGGATTAAGACTGTGAGTCCCACGTGGGACAACCTGATGATCCTATATCTACCCCAGCGCTTAGAACAGTGCTCTGCACATAGTAAGCGCTTAACAAATACCAACATTACTGTGCACACACAAAGAGTCTCCTCTAACTACCACAACTGTCCCGAGGAGGGGGAAAGTCTATCAATCAATCAATCATATTTATTGAGTGCTTACTGTGTGCAGGGCACAGCACCAGGCACTTGGGAGCATACAAACAACGTAACAGACACGTTACCTGCCCACAGCAAGCTTACAGTCTAGAGGATGAGCTCCTAGTTGCCTGCTCTGTGACTTTGGACAGGTCTCTGGGCCTCAGTTTCCTCATCTGTAAAATGGAAATGAATTTTCTTCCTTTCATTTAGACTGTGAGCTCCATGTGGGAGAGGGACTGGGTCCCACCTGATTATCTTGTATCTTCCCCAGTGCTTCGTACAGCGCTTGGCACATAGTATTTTACTTATACCAGTATTATTAGTAGTAACTTGTAACCAATGATGTTAAGATCATTCCTTCACCTTCCTTCTCTCCTTCTCTCTGCCCACTCTGATCCTCAGAGACTTCAACATCCATATGGATGTACCCAATGACTCCTCTGCCATCCGCCTGCTTTCCCTCCTAGACTCTGCTGACCTCCTCCTCCACCATACCACGCCCACTCACTGACTCGGTCACACCCTCGATCTCGTCATCTCCTACCGCTGCACTATCTCCTTCCTCACCGCCCTCTCTCTGACCATAACCTTCTCACCTGCCTCATCTCTCACACTCCCTCCCCCTGCAAACCTTCGCTACTGCCCCACAGAGACCTCCGCTCTCTCGATCCCATCCGTCTTTCCAAAAGCATCTCTCCTCACCTTGCCGCCCTGTCCTCACTTCCCACTCTCGATGATCAGGTCTCCGCTCTCAACTCCACCCTCTCTACTCATCTCGACTCTCTCGCCCCCCTTTCCCTTCGCCGTTCTCGCTCCACTAACCCAGAGCCCTGGATCACCTCCTCTGTCCACCTCCTACGCTCCTATGCTCGAGCTGCTGAGCGCTCCTGGCGAAAGTCCAAGCACCAAGCCGACCTCACACACTTTAAATTTATCCTTTCCTGCCTTAATTCTGCCCTCTCCTCCGCCAGGCAAAACTTCTTCTCCTCCCTCATCGACACCCGTGCCCGTCACCCCCACCAATTGTTCCGGACCTTTAACTCTCTCCTTAGGCCCCCTGTTCCTCCCCCTCCCCCATCTCTCACCCCCAATGATCTGGCCACCTATTTCATCACAAAAATCAACACAATCAGGTCGGAGCTCCCCAAAGTCACCCCTCCACCTCTCCCCTCCCCCGCCACCAACCCTCTCCCCTACTTTTCCATCCTTCCCTGCAGTATCCTCAGAGGAAATCCCCTCCCTCTTCGCAAGTGCCACCCCCTCCACCTGCGCCTCGGACCCCATTCCCTCTCACCTTATTAAAACCATCGCCCCTGCCCTCCTCCCTTCCTTAACTTGTATTTTCAACCACTCAATCTCGAATGGCTCCTTCCCCTCTGCCTTCAAACATGCCCACGTCTCCCCCATCCTAAAAAAACCCGCTCTTGACCCCACTTCCCCCTCCAGTTATCGCCCTATCTCCCTATTACCCTTCCTTTCCAAAATCCTAGAACGAGTCATCTTCAATCGCTGCTTAGAATTCCTTAACTCCCATTCTCTCCTGGACCCCCTCCAATCTGGCTTCCGTCCCCTCCACTCTACCGAGACTGCTCTCTCTAAGGTCACCCATGACCTCCTTCTTGCCAAATCCAATGGCTCCTACTCCATTCTGATCCTCCTTGACCTCTCTGCTGCCTTTGACACTGTCGACCATCCCCTCCTCCTCCATACCTTATCTCACCTTGGCTTCACGGACTCCGTCCTCTCCTGGTTCTCCTCTTACCTCTCTGGCTGGTCATTCTCGGTCTCCTTCGCTGGCGCCTCCTCCCCCTCCCGTCCTTTAACTGTTGGAGTTCCTCAAGGGTCAGTTCTTGGCCCTCTTCTGTTCTCCATTTACACTCACTCCCTTGGTGAACTCATTCGCTCTCACGGCTTTGACTACCATCTCTACACAGATGACATGCAGATTTACATCTCTGCCCCTGTCCTCTCCCCCTCCCTTCAGGCTCGCATCTCCTCCTGCCTCCAGGATGTCTCCACCTGGATGTCGGCCCGCCACCTAAAACTCAACATGAGCAAGACTGAGCTCCTCATCTTCCCTCCCAAACCCAGTCCTCTCCCAGACTTCCCTATCACCGTGGATGGCACGACCATCCTTCCCGTCTCTTAGGCCCGCGATCTCGGTGTCATCCTTGACTCGTCTCTCTCGTTCACCCCACACATCCTATCCGTTACCGAGACCTGCCGGTTTCACCTTTACAATATCGCCAAGATCCGCCCTTTCCTCTCCACCCAAACGGCTACCTTACTGCTACGGGCTCTCGTTATATCCCGGCTAGACTACTGTGTCAGCCTTCTCTCTGATCTCCCTTCCTCCTCTCTCGCCTCGCTCCAGTCTATTCTTCACTCCGCTGCCCGGCTCATCTTCCTGCAGAAACGATCTGGGCATGTCACTCCCCTTCTTAAACACCTCCAGTGGTTGCCTATCGACCTCCACTCCAAACAAAAACTCCTCACTCTAGGCTTCGAGGCTCTACATCACCTTGCCCCTTCCTACTTCTCCTCCATTCTCTCTTTCTACCGCCCACCCCACACGCTCCGCTCCTCTGCCGCCCACCTCCTCACCATCCCTCGGTCTCGCCTATCCCGCCGTCGACCCCTGGGCCACGTCCTCCCGCGGTCCTAGAACGCCCTCCCTCCTCACCTCCACCAAACTGATTCTCTTCCCCTCTTCAAAACCCTACTTAAAACTCACCTCCTCCAAGAGGCTTTCCCAGACTGAGCTCCCCTTCTCCCTCTACTCCCTCTACCACCCCCCCTTCACCTCTCCGCAGCTTAACCCTCTTTTCCCCCCATCTCCCTCTGCTCCTCCCCCTCTACCTTCCCATCCCCTCAGCACTGTACTCGTCTGCTCAACTGTATATATTTTCATTACCCTATTTATTTTGTTAATGAAATGTACATCGCCTTGATTCTATTTAGTTGGCATTGTTTTTACGAGATATTCTTCCCCTTGACTCTATTTATTGCCATTGTTCTTGTCTGTCTGTCTCCCCCGATTAGACTGTAAGCCCGTCAAATGGCAAGGACTGTCTCTATCTGTTGCCGACTTGTTCATTCCAAGCGCTTAGTACAGTGCTCTGCACATAGTAAGCGCTCAATAAATACTATTGAATGAATGAATGAAAGATTCTGTCAAATGAAATAGACTGATTTCACCTATCAACTGTCCAATTTTTATTCTGAGGTTACGTAGCTCAGTGGAAAGAGCACGGGCTTGGGAGTCAGAGGTCGTGGGTTCTAATCCTGGATCTGCCACTTGTTTACTGTGTGACCTTGGGTAAGTCACTTCTCTCTGCCTCAGTTCCCTCATCTGTAAAAATGGAGATTAAAAAATGTGAGCCCCACGTGGGACAATCTGATTACCCTGTATCTACAGTGCTTAGAACAGTGCTCAGCACAGAGTAAGCACTTAACAAATATCATAATTATTATTAGCAGTAGTAGTAAAACTAATAGCAGTTGAAGAAGGCCTGGCTCTAGACCATTCTTCTCACCCTTGCCTTCCTCAAATCCTGAGGGGCATTTGGAGCTTTGACAGGAGACAGTAACAGGTGGATCATAAAATCCTCCCCTGGCTTCATACAGTCAATCAGCTGCCTTCTCTGTACCTGTCCAGGGAATAAATTGAGGATTGTCATCAATCTGACACCTTTTTATGGGAATCAAATCCATTTCATTTTCATTATTTTAACAACAGTTGTAAAACTGTAGAGAGAAGCAATGTGGTCTAGTGAAAGAGCATGGATCTGGAAACCTGAGAGCCTGGGTTTTAATCCCAACTCCACCACTTGTCTGCTATATGACCTTAGTCAAGTCACTTCTCTGTGTCTCAGTTACTCATCTGTAAAATGGGGATTAAGGCTCTGAGCCCTATGCAGGACATGAACTGTGTCCCACATGATTGTTTTGTAACTACCCCAAAGCTTAGTACACTTAGTACTCTTAGAGAAGCGGAGTGGCTTAGTGGAAAGAGCACAGACTTGAGAGTCAGAGGATGTGCATTCTAATCCTGGCTCCGCCACTTGTCTGCTGTGTGACCTTGGGCAAACCACTTCATAATTTTTTAATTTCTCTGTGCCTCAGCTACCTCATCTGTAAAATGAGGATTAAGACTGTGAGCCCTATGTGAGACAACCCGATTACCTTGTATCTACTCCAGTTATTAGAACAATGCTTGGCACACGGTAAGCACTTAAATACCATAATCGTTATTACTATTATACTGCATAATGCACAGTAAGCACTTAACAAAAGTCATTTAAAAATAAAAAGTCAAGAAATGTAATTCCTTGATGATAGTTTAACACCAGTTAAAACTACATAACTCTGCAGAAGGTGAGGTTTTAACATGACATCATTTTTCCACACTGATTAAAGCCTGCAAATGCTAATCCTGGGATATTTTTACTCATTCATGAAAAACAAGCCTTTCATTTTCATTCACACAGCTGTGGTTTCATTTTCATTCTCAAAAATGCAATCATGCTGTCTGTGGAGATGCCCTCTTCTGTTTCTAAGAGGACAATGCAAGGGGTTTTATTCCAAAATTTTGGCGGTCTTCCACATGTAAGCATGAAAACGTGAAAATTCAAACAGGCCAAGATGTATGTATGAAATGAACTGGAGAAAAGTAAATTTCCTCTTTTAACACTGGCACTGGACCGTAGCTCAAGACAAAACAGTATTAATCTTGACCCGTGCTAAGTGACACTGCTGATTTCCCTGGAGGAATAATATGTGGAAATGTTCGTTTCTATGTCATCTACCTCCCAGGAGCCTCAAAAATAATTCTAAATTGCAAATGAATTAACAACTTAATCCATTCTCTTGAGTTTGAATTCAGTTTGCTGAAAATCAAGATAGCCCCAGTATCCCCAGTAGATTTATAGTGGATTTTTTTAGAAGAATTCTGGAGTGTAATTCTCAAAAGTTGAAGAAATAGATTTTGAAGAACACATCTGAGATCCAGCATGACTTGACAGCACACAGTTGTTTTCTATGAATTTATTGGAACTACTGCTCTGTGCCTGCCAGGAGCATCTGGTCAGGAAGGAAATGCAAATTATAGGGGAGAATTATGCCCTGTTTTAGCAAAGCAAAATTTCAAAAAAGGCTTTAATGGTAACATTAAAGACTGAAGAATGGATTGTTCCAATATTCATTTGGAATAGCTCATTTTTCATCTAAATTATTCTAAATGTCTTCTTTTCCTCTTCCCTTCATTGAGTCATTTGGGGGATTATGTAATAGTGCATTATTCCTGCAGCACCAGCTCTGATCTCTGACAGCTGGCACAATTTGAACTCATCTAATCTCTCCTCTAACAGGGACTGTGACTTCACATAGGTTCCGATGCTAACCTTCTCACTGGCCCTCCATCTCGCCTGTTTCATCACTGACCCCTGGCCCACATCCTGCCTCTGGCCTGGAATGCCCTCTTCCCTCAAATCCAACAGAAGATTACTTTCTCCCCTTCAAGGCCTCATTGAGGGCTCATCTCCTCTGGGAGGCCTTCCCAGACTGAGCCCCCCTTTTCCTCTTCTCCCACTCACTTCTGCATCATCCTGACTTGCTCTTTTGGTTCTTCCCCATTCTCAGCCTCTCAGTATTTGTGTGCATATCTGTAATTTATTCATTTGTACTGATGTCTGTCTCCCCTCCTCTAGATTGTAAGCTTATTTTGGGCAGGGAATGCGTCTGTTTATTGCTGTACTCTACTCTCCCAAGTGCTTAGTTCAGTGTTCTGCACACAGTGAGTGCTCAATAAATATGACTGAATGAATATGTTCTGTACCTGGGCCTAGAACTCTGTTTCAAGGATCCTGTTGTTTTTCCCTCCAAAAAAAGTGGGTGTTCTAGAACTGTAGACTTCTTAAGCCATATCTAGCTGTGACACTGGGGGTGAAGATTAAGGTTCCTTGAAAATGCACATCCTGGAGACCTGAGCTGAAGGACTCTGACCAGACATTTCTGGTGGAGGGAAAAGGACAGTTCTTTTAAAAACCTCTTTACTTCACTCATCTTTTCTTAGTTCAGGTGCTTGTTCTTAGGCAATTGTCTGTTGACAGTTAATGAACACTTAAGATTTCATCTACAAAGGGCAGTTATATTTGTGAAAAGGATTTTTACAGAAGATCTGGCTCTTTCCTTTGTGCTTGAGGGAGACAGCAGCAGCAGTAGAATTGGGAAGCACCTTGGCACAGAGGATAGAGCAAGGACTTGAGAGTCAGAAGGTCATGGGTCTGCTTTGTGGCCTTGGGCAGGTCACCTCACTTCTCTGTGCCTCAGTTACTTCATCTGTAAAATGGGGATTGAGACTGTGAAGTCCCACATAGGACAGGGTCTGTGTCCAGATCAATTTGCTTGTATTCACCCCAGTGCTTAGTACAATGCTCGGAACGTAGTAAGCACTTAAATACCACAATTATAATTATTATATGGCTGGGCAGGGAACTTGTTTGCCAACTCTGTAACTTTATTTTGTACTACCCTAAACACCCGGTACAATGCTCTGCACAGAGTGAGTGTTCAATAAATACGATACACTTGAAAAGGCCAATGCGGGAGCCACATTTCTGACCACATTGTCTCGACATATAGGCTGTCTGCCCCTGGCTCTGCTGTCCTAGTTGATGTTTTCAGTGCCTGGAGTTGTCTTCACTTCTACTTCTTTGCCTCTTGGTCTTCCTGAAGCTACTGCTCAAAAAGAACCATTATAAGTCTCCCTTCTAGACTGTAAGCTCCTTATGGGGAAGAAATGTGTCTACAGATTCTATTGTATTGTACTCTATCAAGCACTTAATACAGTGTTTCCCCTCTAGACTGTAAGCTTGTTGTGGGAAGGGAATTTGTCTGTTTGTCTTTATATTGTATTCTCCCAGATGCTTCTTACAGTGCTCTGCACACAATAAGCATTCAGTAAATATGAATGACTGTTCAAAATACAATAAGCACTCAATAAATACCATTGATTGATTGACTTCTTCAATCAATCACAATAATAACAGTAATAATAACTGCGGTTTTTATTAAGTGCTTACAATGTACCAGGCGCTGTACTAAACGCTGGGGTAGATACAAAGTAATTGGGTTGGACACAGTCTCTGCCCAACACTGACCTCACAGTCTTAATCCCCATTTTACAGGTAAGGTCGCTGAGGCACAGAGAAGTAAAGTGACTTGCCCAAGGTCACACAGTAGACAAGTAGCCGAGGCGAAATTAGAACCCAAGGCCTTCTGTGTCCCAGGCCCATGCTATATCCACTAGGCAAAATAAAGATTTCAAAGCACTTAGTCCAGTCAGAAAGAGTGTCTCTGGGAACAGTAACCTGAGAGGGGCAACACAGTGGTTCTCGTACTGGGTGAGGTTAGAGCTCATGTCCCCCCACCCCACCAAAATCTGAATTATTTCAAGGATATGATGGTATAGCGAATGCTCTGAACACATATAGTATAATTTAATGACATCACACAGAATTCTGGGTGTGCACACAGAGTAATGACATCTCTAGGCTGTAAACTTTATCATTCATTCATTCATTCAATTGTATTTATTGATTGCTTCTTGTGGGCAGAGCACTTTACTAAGCTCTTGGGAGAGTACAATACAACAATAAACAGACACATTGCCCACAGCGAGTTTACAGTCTACAAGTGGTGAAACAGACATCAATACAAATAAATAAAAATATAGATGTATGCCTAAGTGCCATGGGGCTGGGAAAGAGGGGAAGAGCAAAGAGAGCAAGTCAGGGTGTCGCAGAAGGGAGTGGGAGAAGAGGAAGGGGGGGTTGGTCAGGGAAGGCCTCTTGGAGGAGATGTGCTTTTATTAAGACTTTGAAGGAGGGGAGAGTAACTGTCTGTTGGATTTGAGGAGGGAGGGCAATCCAGGATAGAGACAGGATGAGGCTAGGGGTGGGTGGACAGACCAAAGAGATAAAGGCACAGTGAGGTTAGCACCAGAGGAGCAAAGTGTTTGGGTTGGCTTATAGAAGGAGAGTAGTGAGGTGAAGTAGGACGGGACAACGTGATGGAGTGCTTTAAAGCCAAAGGTGAGGAGTTTTTGTTTGATATGGAGATGGATGGGCAACCACTCGATTTTTTGAGGAGAGGGGTGACAAGTCCTGAACAATTTTTTAGAAAAATGATCTGGGCAGCAGAGTGAAGTATGGACTGGAGTGGAGAGAGACAGGAGGCTGGGAGGTCAGCAGGGAGGCTGATGATTAACGTGGTAGTAGTTTGGATGGAGAGAAAGGGGAGGATTTGAGTGATGCTGTGAAGGTGAGACCAACAACATTTAATGATGGATTGAATAGGTGGGTTGAATGAGCAAGAGGAATCAAGGATAACACCAAGGTTACAGGCTTGTGAAGCAGGAAGGATGGAGACACTATCTACGGTGATGGGAAAGTCACGGGGAGGACAGGGTTTGAGTGGGAAGATGGGGAGTTCTGTTTTGGACATGTTAAGTTGGACATGTTAAAACATATCCAAGGAGAGATGTCTTGAAGGCAGGGAGAAATGTGAGACTGGAGAGAGGGAGAGAGATCAGGGCTGGAGATGTAGATTTGTGTATCATCTGTATAGAGGTGGTAGTTGAAGTCTTAGGAGTGAATAAGTTTGCCAAGGGAGTGGGTGTAGATGGAGAATAGAAAAGGACCCAGAACTGCACCTTGAGGGACTCCCACAGTTAAGGGGGTGGGTGGCTGAGGAGGAGCCTGTGAAGGAGACTGAGAATGAACAGCCAAGAGATAAGAGGAGAACCAGGAAAGGACAGATTTAGTGAAACCAAGGTTGGGTAATGTTTCTGTGAGCCCGTTGTGGGCAGGGATTATCTCTGTTGCTGAATTGTACTTTCCAAGTGCTTAGTACAGTGCTCTGCACCCTGTAAGTGCTCAAAAAATACAACTGAATGAATGAAAGGGGATGGTCCTCTTGTGGGCAGGGAACATGTCTACCAACTCTGTTGTAGTGTACTCTCCCAAACACTTAGTTTAGTGCTTTACACACAAGCACTCAAAAAGTACCATTGGTTGATCATACAAAACAGGGGGAGGCGAGGAGGGGAATGGCAATTTTTCCCTGCCTCAGGCAACCTAGTTTCTGAATGCAGCCCAGTTCACTATCCAGAGAAGCAATCCTGTCCCAAAATGCCCCAACTTTCCCAACATGCTAGGTGTTGGTTTTGCATAACCTCCTTTCAGGTGGAGATAGACAAACAATAAAAATGTTTGAAAAGAAACCAAAAAAAACAGAAAAAATGAAGAAAAAGAAGAGAGGAGAGACCATTATAAAATAAAGGAAAAAAAGAAGGGAAAAGATTCAGTGGTACAAGAGGGAAACAGGGTGGCCTAGTGGAAAGACCGTGGGCCTCTGAGATTTAGAAAACCAGGGTTCTAATCCCAACTCCACCACTTGTTTTCTGGGTGACCTTAAGGGAATCGATTCACTTCTCTTTGCCTCAATTCTCTTGTAGAAGGAGAGTAGTGAGGTGAAGTAGAAGAGGGCAAGGTGATGGAATGTTTTAAAGCCAAAGATGAGGAGTTTTTGTTTGATATGGAGATGGATGGGCAACCACTGGATTTTTTGAGGAGCGGGGTGACATGTCCTGAACATTTTTTTAGTTGCAAACTTCTCATTTGCAAGATGGGAATTCAATACCTGCTCCTCTCTCCTACTTAGACTGTGAGTCCCGTGTGGGACTTAATTATCTTATATTTACCCCAGCATTTAGATCAGTGCTCAGCACATAGTAAGTGCTTAATGAATACCAAATTATTATCATTCATATTAAGTGAACCTTGGCCATGCAAAAATTAGTTATTTCTGCCTGCCTTTCATTTAGAAATACATTTAAAAAAAAAAAATCTACCCTGGATATTTTAGCCAATTATCTGCCTGGTCCAAATGCTGTCTCAGAGTTTGTTTGGGTTTTTTTGCTGGTGGGGCAAGCAGGAGAGGGTTAATGGTATTTCAGTCAGTCAATCACATTTATTGAGCACTTACTGTGTACAGAGCACTGTACTAAGCACTTGGGAGAGTACAGTATAACAATATTACAGACACATTCCCTGCCCACAATGAGCTCACAGTCTAGAGGGGAGAAAGACATTAATATAAATAAATAAATTACAGATATGTATAAGAGTGCTGTGGGGCAGGGGAGGGGTGATTTAAAATGGGAGAAAATCAGGGCAACACAGAAGGAAATTGGAAAAAAAGGAAAAGAGGACTTAATCAGGGAAGACCTCTTTAAGGAGCTGTACCTTCAATATGGCTTTGAAGGAAGAGTAATGGAGGAGGGAGGGCATTCCAGGTCAGCAGTAGGACATGGGTGAGAGGTTGGCAATAAGATCAAAGTCGAGTGAGAAGGTCAGGATTAGAGGAGCAAAGTAGGAGAGCAACAGTGAGATGAGGTAGGAGGGGTAAAGGTGATTGAGTGCTTTAAAGCCAATTGTGAGGAGTTTCTGTTTGATTTGGCGATGGGTGGGCAACCACTGGAGGTTCTTGGAGAATGGGAAAACATGGCCTGGACTTTTTTTTAGAAAAATGATCCGGGCAGCAGGCTGAAGTATGGACTGGAGTGGGGAGAGACAGGAGGCTGGGAGGACACCAAGAAGGCTGATAGAGTAATCAAGGTGGGATAGGATAAGTGATTGGATGAACGTGGTAGTCATTTGGATGGAGAATAAAGGGTGGATTTTAGTGATGTTGTGAGGGTTGCCTGACGGGATTTAGTGATGGATTGAATACATGGATTGAATGAGAAAGAGGAGTTAAGGATAATGCCAACTTAAGGGCTTCTGAGACAGGAAGGATGGTAGTGCCATCAACATTGATGGGAAAGTCAGGGGGAAGGCAGGGTTTGGGTGGGAAGATGAGGAGTTCTATACTTATTAAGTGTTTACTCTTTGCCAGGCACAGAGTGTTTCTAGCTAGATCACTTTCTGACTTCTAACCTGGATAGTGCTGTTTTCTGGAGATAAGGGACTCCCACTGAGCAATACTAATATCAGGAGACCCTATTACTATATCAGAATGTTCCCTGAGTTGTTAAAAGTTACTAGGTAGTAATAAATAATAATAATAATACTTAAGCACTTACTACGTGCCAGGCACTGTACTAAGCCCTGAGGTGGTTATAAGCAAATTGGGTTGGACACAGTCCCTGTTCCACATGGGGCTCACAGTCTTTAATCCCCATTTAAAAGGTGAAGTAACTGAGGCCCAGAGAAGTTAAGTGACTTGCCCAAGGTTTCACAACAGACAAGTGTCGGACTCAGAATTAGAACCCAGGTCCTCCTGCTGTGTCTGAATGTGTCTGCTTTACTATTATATTGTACTTTCCAAAGCGCTTCGTATAGTGTTCTGCACACAGTAAGCATTTAATAAATATGATTGATTGATATTGATTGACTCCCAGGCCCCTAGCAGATCCCAGTTCGCATTGCAGATGGTGAAGCTTGCAAGTTCCTCAGGTTCCACTTATTCTCATTGGCAATCAAGTGACAAATCTGAATGCGGGAAAAGAATCAAACTTCTAATTATCCCCTTTTCTTAGTTGGTTAGAAAGGATTTTGCAGGCATGGCATGCCGAGGAGTTGTCGGTCTCTAGTACGCACGATTCTGATATTGTCCATCTGTTATCACACAATAGCTGACTACAATAAGCATTTCTTAGAGCTTTTTTTTTTTTTAACAAGAACCCATCAATCGTGGACTCTCCTGCCAGCTGAGAGGAATCCAGCTGAAGTAAATGCCCAGCTTTGCCTTGCGGTTACAGGGTACCGTCTTCCCAGGAAAACGGAGGCAGGAGAATGAGGAAAGAAAGCCTCAGGTGCCCATCTACCAAAACTTTCCTAGGCTGCAGACTCAGTGAGCCATTGATGCTACAGGGGAAGATTAATGAAAGACTGCAAGGGAAAACCGTGGCAAAATCGCAATCTTCAATGGAAAGAGTTTACCCATAGTCTCCATCTATCACCCCAGAGATGAACCGCTCAAGGGGTCTGGTGTGACCTTAAATTATGCTTCTGATGACACAGAATATTTCCACTCTTATGCAGTTCCTTGATTTTAAATCAACTTCAGGAGTATATCTTAAAAAAGGTACAAAAATACCTACTTTTTCCCCAGTCAGACCAAGAAAGTAGAGATAACTTACTGAAGTGGAAAATGTAGTTCCAAAATAGTTAATGTATTTAGATTTCAAAATGTGCTCTTCTTCAGTTCATTCCTGATAATGCTGAGGTAATGATGCGACTTACCATTGAAATGAAAAGCAGTAGATCTCTGTCCTTCAACGAGCATTTGCCACAAAGCTTCCTTACCAGGATGTGGCATGATTCGATGAGAGAGTCAAATAACCTCAGCCTCACAGGAACATTACAGCAAGGGTTATAAAGACTTGTGAGATTGAAAAAGCACAACCGAACCGCAAGAGAGCCTTCTGAGCATATAAGACAACCAGAAATGACTTTGTCATTGTTATTTAAAGAGAAATATAAATGAATTTTACACCAAGTAATAGGCAATATATGCCTATCAATGAACTGTCCCAATAACAGCCAATATAAGAGGGACAATTACCTGTCTGTCCTATGGCAGAATAAACAAGCTGGAGCCCTGATCTCCAAGCATCAGGTCAATCTGGGTGGGTTTCCCTATTTTCCCTCATTAAATAGCCTATTTTCAGAAGAATGAAAGTCACAGATTTCCCCACTAGCCCAGCAAAAATAATTTCAGTCAGTCAGTCAATCAGTGGCATTTCTGTGTGTAGAATATCCTGTTGAGGGAATTAGCACTAATCAATCAATCATTGGCATTTACTGGGCACCTTAATGTGTGCAGAGCACTGTGCTAAGTGCTTGGGAGAGTACAATGTAACGGAGGTGGTAGACCCATTCCCTGCCCACAAGGAGCATACAGTCTAGAAGTGTTTCTGTCTTTGAGTGCTTGAGAGTTAAGTCCTCCTTTATACCCCAACCACCACCACAACCCTCTCCGTTCATTTCCAGGGCACTTTCCTTGTCCTCCCCCTTTCTTGTCTCCAATCAATCAATATTTGTAATAATAATAACAATAATGGTATTTCTTAAGCACTTACTATATGCTAGGCACTGTACTAAATGGTGGGGTGGATATAAGCAAATTTGTTTGGACACAGTCCCTGTCCCAGATGGGGCTCACAGTCTCAATTCCCATTTTACAGATGAGGTAGAGAGATCAGGGTTGGAGATGTAGATTTGGGTATCATCTGCATAGAGGTGATAGTTGAAGCCATGGGAGAGAATGAGTTCTCCAAGGGAGTGGGTGTAGATGGAGAATAGAACGGGACCCAGAACTGAACCCTGAGGGACCCCCACAGTTAGGGGGTGGGAGACAGAGGAGGAGCCCATGAAGGAAATTGACAATGAACAGACAGAGAGATGAGGAGAACCAAGAGATGGCAGAGTCAGTGAAGCCAAGGTTAGATAATGTTTCCAGGAGAAGGGGATGGTGTACAGTGTTGAAAGCAGCTGAGCAGTCGGGGAGGATTAGGATGGAGTAGAAGCAATTGGATTTTGCAAAAAGGAGATCTTTGGTGACCTTTGAGAGGGCGATATCTGTGGAGTGAAGGGGACGGAAGCCTGATTGGAGGGGTCAAGGAGAGAATTGGAGGAGAGGAATTTGAGACAGTGGGTGGAGACAACTTGCTCAAGGAGTTTGGAGAGGAAAGGTAGGGGG
Organism: Ornithorhynchus anatinus; assembly: GCF_004115215.2. NCBI lineage: Eukaryota > Metazoa > Chordata > Mammalia > Monotremata > Ornithorhynchidae > Ornithorhynchus > Ornithorhynchus anatinus. Next base: position 144,154,029 of record NC_041728.1, read on the forward strand.
GAGATAGGGCGACCACTGGAGAAAGCCACGGAGTCAAGGGAGGGTTTTTTAGGATGGGGAGACGTGGGTATATTTTGAAACCACTGGGGAAGAAAAAAAAAAAGAAGCCATTGGAGAGCCAGTAGTTGAAGATGGCTTTTAGGGAGGGAAGAAGGGAGGGGGAAAGAGTTTCGATAAGGTGAGAAGGAATGGGGTCAGATGTGTAGATGGAGAGGATGGCTTTTGAAACTCAACAGGGAGCATGTTATGATCAGGGAGCACCTTAGGATCTCCCCCACTTCACAGCCTTATTGAAGGCACATATCCTGCAAGAAGCCTTCCCTAACTAAGCCCTCCTCTCCTCTTCTCCCACTCCCTTCTGTGCCGCTCTTATTTACTCCCTTCATTCATCCTCCCTCCCATCCCCACAGCACAAATCTACATATCTGTAATTTATTATTTATTTGTATTATTTATTTATATTAATGTCTGTCTCCTCTTCTAGACTGTGAGCTTGTTGTGGGCAGGGAATATGTCTGTTGTTCTATCGAACTCTCCCATGCGATTAGTATGGTGCTTTCCACGCAGTAAGCGCTCAATAACTATGACTGAATGAAGAAATGAATCAGTGTCCTTTGCCTCAATGCACCACAAAAATTGCTGTGCTGTTGGGCAAGTGAAGCAAGTATTAGGAGGGAGTGAGGAAGAGAGGAAGGGAAAACACAAAGGAGAGAGGAAAGAAGAATTCCCCAATTGATTTCTAATCTCCCCAAGTTATATCCCCCAGCTTCCACTTCAACACTTCTTTGTTCCCTATGCACTTGTGTAGCATTACATTCATATCTCATGTAATGTATAACTTACATTTCCTATCACCTAAGCATGAATTCAATTACCAATCCACTTCCCTTTGTTCCTCTTATTTGTAAATTCTTTTAGTGTCCACTTCCCACTAGATTGAAAGTTCCTTGAGAGCAAGAATCAAGTCTAATAACACTACTTTTTTATGGAATTTGTTAAGCACTTACTATGTGTTAAACCTTGCTAAGCCCTGGGATAGGTACAAATTAATTAGGTTAGACACAGTCCCTGTCCCGCATGGGGCTCACAATCTAAGTAGGAGGGAGAACAGGTATCTCCATTTTACAGTTGAGGAAACTGAGGCACAGAGAAGTTAAGTGACTTGCCCAAGGTCACAACACAAGCAACTGGTAGAGCCAGGATTAGAACTTAGGTCCTTCTGACTCCCAAGCCCATGCTCTCGCCACGAGGCCATGCTGCTTCTCAAAATACTATTGTATTTTCCCAAATGTTTATCCCAGTGCTCTGCACACAGTACATGCTGAATAAATACTAGTGATAGATTGATTAATTGCCTGGGAAGGGAGAGAAAGAAGAGAAATTTAATGAAGTGGGATAAGGTATGTAGCGGTGCCCAAACTACACAATGAAGTACTTGTGCCTTCATTACAAGAATTTTTAATTCTATCTTTATTTGCCAAAAAAGAAAGAATTTATGCAGTGAGATCAAATTTTACTTAGCTATTGTTCTAGCTATTTTATCTAAAATTTAGATACAATATTTTGATGCAATTTCAACACCACATTGGAAAGCAAAGAAAAAGGGAATAAAATTAGTGAGATTTGAAAACAGTATGAATTATCTTGAGATTACATAATAGTCTGTAACAATTGGTGGTGTCATTGGACGGGGGAGTCAATGAGGGAAGTAGAGTAATGTTGCTGAGAAGGAGAGAGAGAGACAGTAGAGTAAGTGGGAATTTGAATAACAATAATTGTGGTGTTTGCCAAGCCCTTACTATGTGCCAAGCAAATTTAACTAGGTCAGGCTTAGGCCCTGACCCACAGAGGGCTCACAACCTAAGATGTGGGGAGAGCAGGTATTTTATCCTCACTGAAACGATGAGGAAACTATAAGTTTGCTGTGGGCAGTCAACGTGACTACCATTCTCTGTTATATTGTGCTCTGCCAAGCATTTAGTATAGCGCTCTCCAAGGGGCAAGTGCTCAATAAATATGATTGATTAATTGATTAAAACTAAGGCACAGAGAAGTTCTATGACTTGCTGAAGCTAGAACCCCAGCTCTAGACTTCCAGACACCCATGCTTTTATCAATAGGCCATACCACCACCAATAGTCACAGGTGAATATTATTTATTGCTATCAAATGGTGAACCTAACTGTTAAGTCAGTTTTAAACCACCAAAATTCATGGATTTAAATATTAGATTTTAAATTGGGGTCAAGAAAGCATCAATCAACTGTAGGTACCGGAGTGTGTAACTTAAATATAAGCTATCCAATAATAATAATAATAATAATAATAATAATGTTGGTATTTGTTAAGCACTTACTATATGCAGAGCACTGTTCTAAGCGCTGGGGTAGATACAGGATGATCAGGTTGTCCCATTTGAGGCTCACAGTCTTAATCCCCATTTGACAGATGAGTGAACTGAGGCCCAGACAAGTTAAGTGACTTGCCCACAGTCACGAGCTGACAAGTGGCAGAGTCGGAATTCGAACCCATGACCTCTGACTCCCAAGCCCATGCTCTTTTCACTGAGCCACACTGCTTCTCTATGAAAATCAAGCATGCGCGTGGAAATTAGCTACAAACAAAAGAAAAACAAATGTCACTTGCAACAAAATAATGTAAAACGATCTATATTTTCTATTTACACTCCTAAAAGCAATAGAAATTATCCTTCAACCCTAATTTTGCCAAGAATCCAGCTTCCGCCTTATCAAAAGGTGAAGATTGATGGCTGTTACATTCACAGGGCCCACATGATGGCACTACATAGTAGATTTTGGTCTTCAACCAAAAAGAAGTCATTTCTCCAAAACAGGGCAAAGGAAGCCTCTGGGATCCAAAAGGATGAAAGTTGAATTCAGAATGAAAAACATCCTGTTCTCGCTGGCAAGGATCCCTCCAGACATTTCGAGCTATAATTGCAGCACTTAAAGCCTTATGCCAAATGCCAAGAAAAAATGCTGCCTGCGGTGATGCTGCATTCTTCTTCTGGCGATTCTCTAGTTTTCTCCTTTAGACACCCTTCAGCTATCCTTAAATCATCAGCTGGTGAGTTCATTCATACTGCAGGTCTCTAAAACTGGAAGCGAATTTGTTTTAAAATAGAAACCAAAATTGTTATCGATTTCCCTAAATCCAAGCTTAAGGAGGGGTTGCTTGCAAAAGTTAGTCTGAGTGACCCAATATCCCTTTAGGGACTTACAGTGCCAGACCACCATGCTACTTCTAATTATGGTACTTGTTAAGAGCTTACTATATGCTAAACACTGTTCTAAGTACTGAGGTAGATACAAGTTAAAGGACACAGTGCCTGTCCCGCATGGGGCTCACACTCTTATCCCCATTTTCCAGATGAGATAACTGAGGTCCAGAGACACAGTGACTCTGTCCCTCATGGGGCTCACACTCTCATCCCCATTTTCCAGATGAGGTAACTGAGGTCCAGAGAAATGAAACGCCTTGCCCAAGGTCGCACAGCAGACACATGGTGAGGCTGGGATTAGAACCAGGGCCTCTGACTCCCAGGCCCTTGCTTCCCTTTGGGCAGCAACCTCTGCCTCCCACCCTCTGCGCCATCCTGGGGCCTCGTTCCCAGCCTACCCTGCACCAACAGGAAGGAAGCTGGCAGCTTCAGTGCATGGACTCCACAAAATTTACGACGATGGGAAAACTGTGATAGCCACTGCAGTTGCGACTTTGAATATGGTGACTGTTAGACTTGGACCCTCAGGGAGCCGGTAGCTCTCTGCTCCTCTAGCCATAATAACCTACTGGTCTTTTTTTTTATCATGTCTTTGCCTTTTATGTTGTTTTGTGATTTTACCTTTCCTCATGTATCTGCTGCCAGCCCTCTCTCCCTCCTCACTGATAGACTTTGAGCCCCTTGTCTAATTCTCATCCATGGCACTTTGTACGATGCTTCGCACAGAATACGCACTTAATGACTGTGGTACTGGCTAAATACTGACTCTATGTCGAGCATTGTTCTAAGTGCTGGGGTAGACAAGATAATCAGATTGGACACAGTCCCATGTGGGGCTCACAGTTTTAGAAGGAGCCAACGGGATTTAATCCCCATTTTACGGATAAGGAAACTGAGGCCCAGAAAATTTAAGTGACTTGCCCGTGATCACGCAGCAGACCCATGGCAGGGCCAGGATTAGAACTCTCTGACTCTCAGGCCCGTGTTCTTTCCCGTAGGCCAAGCTGCTTCTTTATAAATAATACCCAATGGCCTCTACTCCATCCTAATCCTCCTAGACTTCTCAGCTGCCTTCGAAACTGTAAATCACCCCCTTCTTCTGGAAACATTATCTAACCTTGGTTTCGCTGCCACTGTCCTCTCCTGGTTCTCCTCCTGTCTCTGGAAACTCCTATTCAGCCTCCTTCCCAGGCTCTTTCTCTGCCTCCTACCCTCTATCTGTAGGAGTCACTCAGTGCTCGGTTCTGAGTCCTCTTCCATTCTCTATCTCCACGCACTCCCTTGGAGAACTCATTCACTGCACAGCTTCCACTACCATCTCTACAAGGATGACTCCCAAATCTCCCTCTCCAGAGCTGACCTTTCTCCTCTGCAATCATGCACTTCTTCCTGCCTTCACGACATCTCTACTTAAGTGTCCCCTCTCATCTCAAACTGGACATATCCAAAACAGAATTCTACATCTTCCCCATCACTGTAGACAACACCATTCTCCTCCCTCTCTCACAAGGCCGTAACCCCGACATTATCCTCGACTCAGTGCCTCAGTTACCTCCTCCATAAAATGGGGGATTGAGCCTGTGAGCCCCACATGGGACGGGGACTGTGTCCAACCCGATTTGCTTGTATCCACCCCAGCACTTAATACGGTGTCTGGCACACAGTAAGTGCTTAACAAATGCCATAATAATTATTTATCATTACAATATAATTAGTCAATCATATTTATTGAGTGCTTACTCTGCACACAGCTTTGTACTCAGGGCTTGGGAGATAACAAACCCATTCCTTGACCGTGATGAGCTTACAGGCTAGTGATTAGCTTAAAGTCTAAAGATGAGGAAAACGACCGTATGGTTGGAGAGGATGACGAGGGAATACGAAATGTATTTGAAGAAAAATCAGGGGGTTCTAGCAGTACATTGGATGGGAGCTCAGAATGAAAATGAGGAATGGAAGATAATACCAAGTTTGCAGGTTTCAGTCACTGGGAGGACGTGATAATCCCCACAACCCACGACGGTGGGAGAACTGTCCCAGTGGTTTCACTCCCACCCCGCCTCTGCCCCTTCTGAGCTGGGTGGCCTCAGGACTGTCTCAGTTTAAGTGGACTGACAGTGAGGAGGGGGTCCTGGGTCGGATCTGTCAATCCTACGGACTTCAGCCCAATCAGAAGACACCAATCTAGACCCGTTGTCTTATCAGAATTATAACGATAGGTATTTTCTACCACTTGTCTTGTCTTATGCTGTCAAGATGTCTCCATCCCATAGCGAATCCAGGGATACATCTCTCCCAGAACGCCCCACTTCTCTGAATTACACTAAAACCAAGCCAGATACTGTTAACAGTTAAGAAATGAGCAGAATTCATTTCATTATTTAGAACTTTGACTTACATGTGCAATAAGAAGAAGAAGAAGAATGGTATTTGTTAAGTGCTTACTATGTGCCAGGCATGTACTAAGCACTGGGGTGGAGACAAGCAAATTGGATTGGACACAGTCCCTGTCCCACTTGGGTCTCAGAGTCTTGATCCCCATTTTACAGAGGTGGTAACTGAGGCACAGAGAAGTGAAGTGACTTGCCTAAGGTCACACAGCAGACAAGCAGCAGAGTTGGGTTTAGAACCCAGGTCCGTGCTCTATCCACTATGCCATGCTGCTTCTCTACATTCTACAGACTAATGCAAGGCATATTTGGGGGAAGAATTTCAATCAGAACAAGTCATGAAGTAGAAAGCTAAGCCAAAGAGGTTATAGGTTTTAAAACTATTGATTATTTTTAAGCTGCAAATCATGTGGAGGTTTTTAATAAGAATATGCTGATGCCCCAGAATCTCTAGAATATGCTGAGGCCCCAGACTCTCTGCTAAAAATATAAAAATACCCAAATTCAACTTGGTTACATCAAATCATTCAATCAGTGGTATTTATTGAGCATCTACTATGTGCAGAGCACTGTAGTAAGTTTTGAGCCAGTACGATACAACAGAATTAGCACATTATATCTTTTAGAAATGAAGTTTTCATGCAAAGAGATTTAAGAGGAAATAATGAGAAGTTTTACCTCTTCCAAGTCTGAGTACACTCACCAAATTCAGAATAGACACACCACAGAGGCATTTTCAAAGTATATAGCTAAGATTTTTTTAATGATATGCCTACCCTTCCCTTACCTACATCACCAAGTCCTTAAATACAAGCTGGTCATTTCTACCATCCATACTAAATTAAGCACATGTCACATATACTATCCCCTAAATCCTACCTCTGACCTGGAACGCCCTCCTTCCTCAAATCCGCCAAACAATCACTCTTCCCCCCTTCAAAGCCCTACTGACGGCTCACCTCCCCCAAGAGGCCTTCCCAGCCTAAGCCCTTCTTTTCCTCAGCTCCCTCTCCCTCCGCGTAACAGATACAAATATAAAGTTAAAAAAAGTTATTGCATTTGTAGTCCTTCTACAAAATATATATAAATCAATTAAATTCAAATAATACACAAACTCATAATAAGCAGTCAGTGTTCTGCAATTAATCATATTTATTGAGTGCTTCCTGTGTACAGAGCGCTGTACTAAGCGCTTGGGAGAGTACCGTACAATAACAAACGGACCCATTCACTGCCCACAACGAGTTTACAGTCTAGGGGGGAGACTGACATTAATATGTCTCAAGTAAGCACTCAGTAAATGACTGATTGATAACAAAACCTCAAGCCAAAAGGTTTCAAACAAGATCTTCAAAAGAATTTTAGTGGAGCACCTCACTCCTGGCCCCTCAAAGTTCTGACTAAATTTTTAGTGTGGTTGGTGGAGTCATATCAAAAATAACAGACAAGCTTCAATCTGGTCAGAGTTTCAGGAACTAAAGGCTGCACAAAGAAACTGATTCTAGGGCTAATGATTTGCACAGGACCCCTGACACTTCTCATCTTGCCAGCTACGTTCTGTTGGGGCAGTGGCACAACACACTGTGAAGTATAGACAAGAATTTGACAACTAAAACCCACTTTGGGCCAAATTGGTCACAGGATAGTGGTGAAGCAGCCTGTAGTACCACAGTCCACCTTGTATTTGCCAGGGTAGCCACCATGGTAGCTCCTGTGGTCTTCCCAGATCCTGGCGTAGTGGATAGAGCACAGGCCTGGGAGTCGGAGGTTGTGGGTTCTAATCCCGGCTCCGCCACTTGTCTGCTGGGTGACCTTGGGCAAGTCACTTCACTTCTCTGGGCCTCAGTTACCTTATCTGTAAAAATGGGGATTAAAAAATGGGAGCCCCACATGGGACAATCTGATTACCCCATATCTACCCTAGCTCTTAGAACAGTACTCAGCAAATAGTAAGTGCTTAACAAATACCACAATTATTATTATTATTAATACTTCATTTCTCTGGGCCTCAGTTCCCTCATCCGTAAAATAGGGATTGAGACTGTGAGCCTCATCTGGGACAGTGACTGTGTCCAACCCAATTTGCTTGTATACATCCCAGTGCTTAGTACAGTACCAGTCATAGAGTAAGTGCTTAACAAATACCACCATCATCATTATTATGTTAGCCAGTTATTTCAGAATTACTGCTGCGTCTGTCTACTACCAAGATGTCCTGGGTAGATCTTCGGCCTCATTCACCCCACATATCCAATCCATCACCAAATCCTGCCAGTCTCACCGTCACAACATTGCCATCCCTTTCCTTTCCATCCAAACTGCTAACATGTTAGTACAGTCACTGACCCTGCTCTGACTGGCTTACTTCATTAGCCTCCTTTCTGATCTCCCAACCTCCTGTGTCTTCCCACTTCAGGCGACACTTCACTCCACTGCCCAGAGCATCTTTCTACAAAAATGCTCTGGGCATGTCACCCCCTGGAACCTCAAAAATCTCCAGTGGTTGCCTATCAACCTACATATCAAACAAAAACTCCTCACTATTGGCTTCAAAGCTCTCCATCACCTTGCCCCTTTTTACCTTACCTCCCTTTTCTCCTTCTACATCCCAGCCCACACTCTGCTCCTCTGGTGCTAACTCTCACTGTGCCTCGATCTCACCAGTCCCGCCATCGACCCCCAGCCTACGTCCTACCTCTGGACTGGAATGCCCTCCCTCCTCAAATCCGCCACTCTTCCCCATTTCGAAGCCCTACATAAGGCTCACCTCCCCTTTTCCTCAGCTCCCCCTCCCTTCTGCCTCACCTTGACTCACTCCCTTTGCTCTTCCTCCCCTCTCCCCACCCCACAGCATTTATGCATATATGTATTTATAATTCTATTTATATTGATGCCTGTTTACTTGTTTCGATGTCTGTCTTCCCCCTTCTAGACTGTAAGCCCAGTGTGGGCAGGGATTTTCTCTCTTTATTGCTGAATTTTACTTTCCAAGTACTTACTTCAATGCTCTGCGCAAAGTAAGCACCCAATAAATGCGATTGAATGAATGAATGAATGAAATCTTTACCCCTGCTGGCACAGACTCAGAAGGCATTTTCCTACTTCTGGCTTTCTCACCACCCCCACTACACAGGGAGATGCATGCTATGGAGCTCCTAACTGAACAACATTTAAATACCTTCAAAGTGTTAAAATAGTGCTCTTCCTCATATCCTCCCCCCTCCTGTAGAAGACATCATTCAGCAAGCATATGACCTTCCATCCCATGTAAACTGTGTGGGAGGTGCCCATCTGAACCTCCACATCCTGCCATCAGTCACTTCTCTAGATCTGGCTGAGAATAATCGCTTAGTCTGTGATACCGAAGACTGAAGAACCTCACTTTAGAGAAAACACACACTCTATTGTGGATTGTCTCATTTGTATCTGCTCTTGTACTCTTTTCATCTAATGTACATCTAATGTACTTGTAATCTGTCCTCTTATCTCCCCCGTTTTAAATTGTAAACTCCTTGAGAGGAGGGACTGTGTCTTTTACTTCTAATCTATGCTCCCAGACAACTAATACAGTGTTCTGCAATTAGCACAGATCAATGAATGTTTTCACCAATAGGATTGATATTAAATACTTATCACAGTGCACTGCATTCAGTAAGTGCTTAATAAATACAATGATTAATTGATTGCAGGTCCTGACTCCTGTCAGTGTGCAGAGGGCTTGTGACGTCAGATGGATTCACTAGGGTGCTAATTTCTTCCCAGTGGAAGAGAATCCCAGGTGACACAAAGTAGAAGGGAAGGCATCAAAGGGAAGAATTCTGGGGAAGTTGTTTACTGCTGCTCAGGGGACCAGCAGGAGTTCAGCATGAACCAGTAAAACCAAGACGTAAAACAGAACAGAAAATCACATCGCAAACTGTGCCCAAGGAAAAGCAAGACCACTCTGATTTATTCATTCAGTGGTACTTATTGAGCGCTATGTGCAGAGCACTGTATTGAGCTCTTGGAATATACAATTCAGCAACAGATAGAGACAATCCCTGCCCAATGACGGGCTTACAGAAGGGACAAAGGCCCGAACTTGCCTGCCATCTAAAGAGGTTAGAATGTCCTCCTGCCCAGGATAGAGGGACAAAGGATAGATGGAGGTGGATTGACCAATAAGAGGTAGGTTTACAAATACATATGCATTTTTTCCATTATCCATCTATATACACAGAAACATGCACATATATGTATGTGTGTGTGAGTATACATATATATGTACACATGTGGGTATGGATGGGGGAAATAGCATGGTGTAATGGATAGAGCATAGACCTGGGAGACAGGTCATGGGCTCTAATCCCAGCTCTGCCACTTGCCTGCTGTGTGACCTTGGGCAAGTCACTTCACTTTTCTGGGCCTCAGTTCCCTCATCTGTAAAATGGGGACTGAGACTGTGAGCCTCATGTGGGATAGGGACTGTGTCCAACCCGATTTGCTGGTATTGACCCCAGCTCTTAGTACAGTGCCTGGCACACAGTAAGCGCTTAACAAATACCATCATGATTATTATGGATAATAGAAGAATATAACAAGTTGACAATGGGATCTTCCCCAAGCCCAGCTTTGATACTCCATTCCCCACTTGGAAAGACTAATGTTGGCTAAGTATGCAGCATTCTGGGCTGTCCCTGGCAACATGGGTCGGGTGGAGCCCCGGAGTCCCGATCCAGCCAAACCGTCTCCTGCAGTGCCTGCTGGACGTCATGCATTCTGTGCAACAAATCTCTTACAAAATGTCCACGTGATGACAACTGGAGATTTTTTTTAATGCTATCTGTTAAGCACTTACTACATGCCAGACACATAGCACTTGAGAAGATACAAGCTAATCATTCATTCATTCAATGGCATTTATTGAATGCTTACTCTGTGTAGAGCACCTGGGAAGTACAATTTTAATCAGTTTGGACAGTCCGTGGCCCACTTGGGGCTCACAGTCCTAATCCCCACTGTACAGATGAGGTCACTGAAGCACAGAAGTGAAGAGACTTACCCAAGATCATACAGCAGGCAAGCGGTGGACTCAGGATTTGAAATCAGGTCCTTGGGTCCCCCAGGCCCATGCTCTAACCACTGGTCCAAACTGCTTCCTCGGGGGGAAGCGTAGTGAACGCGCCTGGGTTTTCAAAGGTGGAGGAGAGGCAGGTGCAGGGAGAGTTCCCCCTGGGACTGCTCACAGGCAGAGACTCTCCATCCCTGGGACCCATCCTTCAAAATGGGAGGTTGAATTGGACCATTGGTCACCCATAATTGAGATCCTCGGCCAACCATAACGGAGAGCCTTATTTCTGTCCACTCGAACATGGGGCATCGGTGGGAGGTTCCAGCGCTGCCAACTAAATGATACTCAACAATCAAATCAATGGTAAATATTGAGTTCTTAATGTGTGCAGACCATTGTACGAAGTACTGTGGAGAGTACACTACATTAGGGTACTCATGGGAAAAGTTGGCCTACCCATCCTTTTTCTTTTAAAGGTATGTGCTAAGCGCTTACAATGTGCCAAGCACTATACTAATTGCTGGGGTAGATAAAGCTAATCAGGTTGGACACAGTCTATGTCCCACATGAGTCTCACTGTCCTAATCCCCATTTTACAGGTGAGGTACAGGTGAGGCACAGAGAAGTGACTTGCCCAAGGTCACACAGCAGACAAATGCAGAACTGGAATTAGAACCCAGGTTCTTCTGACTCCCAGGCCTGTGCTCTATCCACTAGGTCAAGCTGCTTCTCATCCTGTCCTGCCCATGTGTCTTCTATAGAGAAGCAGCGTGGCTCCATGGAAAGAGCCTGGGCTTGGGAGTCAGAGATCCTGGGTTCTAATCCCGGCTCCGCCACTTGTCAGCTGTGTGACCTTGGGCAAGTCACTTAACTTCTCTGTGCCTAGGTTACCTCATCTATAAAATGGGGATTAAAACTGTGAGCCCCACGTGGGACAACCTGATCACCTTGTATCCCCCCAGTGCTTAGAACAGTGCTTTGCACATAGTAAATGCTTAAGAAATGCCATTATTATTATATTCTTCTCTTGGGCCCTGGGAATTGACGGAATATACTGCTGCTCAAAGGACACAGAAACTGTGACACAAAATGTCTGTTTAAACATCAAGCTTTTACTAAAAGAGTCGATACACAAATGAGGGTACAGAGCATTAAGCTGGAATGAGTTGGTAACATAATCGGTTAAATTTTAAATAGCTTTCAGAGTGTACGTTCAACCAGCTGGGTCAAAACAAAATAACCACCCACCCTAAAAAAAAAAAAACAAGCAATTTCAAAATTTACAGTTGGCTGGTTCTTAGTCCCCAAATACCTTTTGTCATTTCTTTTGCCTCCAAACACAACAGGTTTCCAATCTGGTGCTTGGTCATACAATCTCCGTCACACCTCAGTCCCTTTGTTTGGCCAATTTAGAAACGAAGATCCATTTTAATGCTGCCTGCCTGATTTCTTCAGTTGTAACCTTGATCAGTGACGTGCTTTTGGAGAAGGAGCAGAGGCAATTTAAGCAGTTCATCATGCCATTACGTCAATGGTTCTTTAGCAGGAATTTTATTCTTTCAAAGTAATCACTGCATACAGGAGATTTTAATACTGAAAGCAATACAGAACATAATACTATACCGCATATAAAGTCAGTAGCCATAAAAGACATTTATGGCCCTAGTGGACAAAAAGTAGACTGAAATCAAATTCTGGGATATTTTCAGTAGGCATTAAAAACAGATGGGCCATATGCAAAACAAAATTACTATTTGCCGGTGGGGCTACCCATATTTTACACGAAATGAGCATCAGCTAAAGCAGAATTACAATACAATCCCTATAGAATGAAACATTGATCCCCAGTCACAAAAGCACCAAAGAGATCACAAGTCCTAAAAGCAATGATAAAACAATGACCTGCCGCTTTTAACAAGCCTTTGCGCACTATCTACCTAAAATAAATATTTCACATCCAGATTGGTAACCTAGAAATAAATTTTTATATGGGATCTATATTAGGATGATGGCATTTTTTTCACTTCACGCGGCTTCATAATTTTATTTTCTATAAAAATACATCGTATAGAGAATATACATATATCCAGTGGTATAACATTTATTTTCACTAGTGAGGGGGTCACTTAAGCACTTACAGAGGAAGAGTTATAAGTGAATGGTGAAGACAATTCTTAAAACCCAAAAGCTTCTGATAAAAATTGCCCCACTGCCAGATATAGAACACTAGGTTGTCTATGATTTGAAGAGGGGCATATTTTGTAAGAAGGTCTGTTTTTTTTAAAATCATTAAATACGATGAGCCCAAAGTAATAATGGCATCTATTAAGCACTTACCATGTGTCAAGAGAGAACAAGATAATTGAGCCAGGCACAATATTGCCAAACAGAATGTCTGAAACAGTTTAATAGGAAAAATCAAATCATACCTTTCCTGCCTTTTCGTGGAGCTGCGGGAGCCCTTTAGGCTTTCGAATCCATTCAAACCTAGGGGACATTCATTTATTCATTCAGTTGTACTTACTGAGTGCTTACCATGTGCAAAGCACTGTACTGAGCGCTTGGGAGTGGTGCCTGGAACAATGACTCATGGTAGTAATGCCAAAGGCTAGCATGGCCTAGTGGAAAGAATAAGGGCTTAGCAGTCGGGAAGACCTGGGTTCTGATCCCAGCTCTGCCAAATACCTGCAGGGTGATGTTGGGCAAGTCATTTCACTTCTCTGTGCCTCAGTTACTGCATCTGTAGAACAGGAATGAAATCCTCCTCCCTCCAAGGTGAGCCCCATGCGGGACAGGGACTGTGACCAAGCTCATGAAGTTATATGTACCCCAGCACTTAGGATTGTGCTTGACACATCGTAAGTGTTTAACAACTACCATAAAAAAATGAGTGAGGGTTAACAAGAGCAGAAATTTTTCAGGAATTTTTTTGGTCTAAATCCCATTCAGATGAGCAGAGATGAATCCTAATGACTCTACAGCTAAAATGTATTAATGAGTCTAGGAAGTTGAACATGGTTTTAAAATTCAGATCCTGACTTCTGTTGAGCCAATTCATTTAGACTGTGAGCCCGTTATTGGGCAGGGATTGTCTGTTGCCGAATTATACATTCCAAGCACTTAGTACAGTGCTCTGCACATAGTAAGGGCTCAATAAATACAACTGAATGAATTAACCTGAGACCTTGTTCACAGATGGAGAGAAAAAGTGGCAGAGAAACTGATGCTAAATACCTCCTACCCTATAAAATCTTTTTTTACCTGAACTTTTAACAAATAGAAGGCAAATCAGTGGCCTCTCCCTAGAAGCCCCTATTGTTGGAGTGACAACAAACAGTAAAATGCCCAACTAGAGACCAAGAAGATGGAAAACATCTGGATCATATGTAAACTGAATAGACAGTCCTGGAATAATCAGGTCTAAAAACGTAGTAGGGAGATAAACCACACAGTGAAAGAGTTCCCATAAGAAATGTAATAGGATACCAACCATTTAATTTACCAATTGCCCTAATTACTCAACACCTTGGATCTGCGCTTCTTAAAACTATTAAAAACAAGACACTTCTGAAATGAATGGGCATTCTCTTTTTCTGCATGACACCCCACCCCCCAAAAAAATTTAAAGATTATAACCCCAAAACAAAAATGGTAATTTTTCTTTTACATTTTTGAAGGCAGTTTTGTAACGTGTTTTTAAATCACGAATCAGGCAGTGCTAATTCAAAATAAACAGGAGTGGGAAAATATAAAATTTGTAAAAAGTCTTGAAACGGAATGTAGAAGGTGTACGCTTTCAAAAAGAAAAGCAGCAGAGTTTTGATTGTGGCAGGATAAATTTTTCATTGAGAAGAACACATTTTATTTTCAAAACTCACTACCATCACCCCATAGAATAGATATAGAGAAAACTGTACAGTGATATTCTATTTACATCTATTCTGTGGAATCCAACATTTCACATATGGAATCCATCCTCTCAAAAGTAGCTATTTAAGTCACACATTGAAAACTGGTTATTTTTTAAGAGTAGAGTACAATAACTGGATTTGTTTTTCAAATGTCATTTTATGATGGTGACATGCTTGATCAATGAAGAGAGGCAGTTTGGGGCATTTCAAATTGAGAATGAAAAAGGCAAAGATGCTGGAATAAAGAATTTCACTAGCTTTTTCTCTCCCTCAGTGATTAACAGTTCTTGGCAAGCTCTGCCATTCTTCCTCCTCTATTTTATCCGAATGAATTTTGGACACTTGGTAAGGCACTCTTTTTTTTAGGATTTAACTAAAAAAATTGTCTAGATTCTTAAATCCAGTACCTTTTGGTCAGTTTGTGGAGAAGCACTTGTACATTTTCTGTCGACCATAACAGGGCAGAATTAAAACATTTTAAAATATTGAAACCAGTCTTACAAATAACCAATTATGCTTACTCAGATTGAGCAATGGCTCGTGATGTGTGAGAACAATAGTTAAAAAAGAAATGCTAATATCACAAAATGTGTATGCTCTGATCATTTGCTTTTAATGTAAATGCAAGAAAAGGTTTAAAGCAGACTTGCAGAGACAGTACTTAAGACAGTCAAAACATCCTTCATCCGTTCCAAAGACGGGTCAAATTGCGTCTCCTAGTGTGCCGAAAATCTGGTTTATTTAAGGACTACCTCAACATGGTTCCAAATTAAACTCATTTCTCCTACGGCACAGGGTTTACATTGTCAATGAAAACTTGCTTCACAATATGGGCATTTTGAGCAGTGCTGTCGAAGCCATATATCCATGCTCCACCATCGATTCCAAATCATCACATTCTGTCCAGAGACATGATGGCGGAATGTCCTCCATTTCCCTAACAGCATTCTATCCAAAATGCAGAGTGAAACACGCACCGTGGAAGAGGCAGAGGGTAAATCCAATTCTGGGCCTCTCTGATAAGTACGTTACTAGATTTCCTGCTGCAATAGATGCTTACCAGATTTAAATATCTACTCACCAAACTTGGCACCAAGCTGAACTCATTTTACACTGACCTCTGAGCAGCAATAAAATATTAAGGCTTTCAGTCAAAAATTCACATTCATTATCTAGCAATTTATTACAAAAAGTATATATCCATTCTAACCTTGACCTCTATTCTAGCTCAAAACATGGGTCTGAACAGGCTTGTGATACCCACTCTACAGAGGGATTTTGTACAACAGAAATATTTCACTTTATCTTAGTGCAGCTGGACCTCCTGCAACTCTCCTTGTGGTCTTTTCCAAACCAAAAATCGCTAATCATGACATAATATTCTCCCTTCAGAATTCACTGCAATAAAGAGAAATGGGCTACACCATTCAGGCCCGAATGTGTCTACAACATTTACAAAATTACAATAGTATACAAAGGCGGGACGTAAATGTAAGTCACTTTCTAGTCAACATGGGCAGAAAAAGAGTACACATTGTACACAATCTTGTAACTTTTTCATATAAAAACATCTGTCAACCAATCTTATCACTTAGGTTACAGGATTTCATTTTACAAATGCAGCCTTTTCGCGAAGCCCTAGAACCAGTTCTAATTACACGGAGTTCTTGACTTAAGATGTTTCGAGTTTTGATGAACGGCACTTACATTTTATGATTTACGCCACTTCAGCTTTACAACACATTGACTTTCACTTTACGAAACTAGCTTCCTTAATGGCACTAGTTCTGGGGTCAGATGGGCCCACAGAAACTCTGGGAAAATGAACTCTGGGGAAGGGAAAGAAAGGGGGAAGTTTAAAGAAGGCAGGGAGGTGGAGTCACTAAGGAGGGTTTGGCCATGTACTTCATATCCACTGAAGTAAACGCTGGCTACCCTACCATGGAACCCCCGCAACTTGCTTTAAATTTAAATACATTAATACAGAGCTCTACACATACTAAGCCTCACAATAAATACCACTGATTGATAAAGAATCTATCATTGATTGGGTACACAATTTTCAGTTAACTTGGCAAAAGATATAGGGCACCTTGATTCGGGAATTGAATCCCCCATTTATAACACTGTTCCTCTGACTTACAAACTTTCTATTTAGGACGTGGTTTTCAGAAACTGTGTGAAGACTGCCAATATAATTTTTTCAAAGAACCCCCCAATTTGAACCTATGTCAGTTTAGAATAATCATACATTAGCTAGATATATATATATATATATTCATTCATTCAATAGTATTTATTGAGCGCTTACTATGTGCAGAGCACTGTACTAAGCGCTTGGTATGAACAAGTCGGCAACAGATAGAAACAGTCCCTGCCGTTTGACGGGCTTACAGTCTAATCGGGGGAGACGGACAGACAAGAACAATGGCACTGAACAGCGTCAAGGGGAAGAACATCTCGTAAAAACAATGGCAACTAAATAGAATCAAGGCGATGTACAATTCATTAACAAAATAAATAGGGTAACGAAAATATACATATATATATATATATATATATATATATATATATGCATATCGACACCTATATGCATTTATATTATAAATACTACGATTATAAAAGTGACCACATGGTTGGAATAAAGATGGAATTTTTCTATGCTGTGAAGTTTTTACTTTCAGAAGACTCCAAAATTACCTTACTACAGAGTTTTCCATTTTTTAGAACTCGACCTATTCTCTACAGTACAAACGATACTAACATAAAGAAAGGGCAACAGGATAGAGTTCCTAAAGCAAAATTCAAAGCAAAATTGAACTAAAAAAATAAAAAAACAGCATCATCATGTCATTGACAGAAGTACATTATGGCCTGCTTTGTCTTGAAGAGTCCCCAGTGTCACATAAGGAATAGATGTGCAAGACTTCGAAGCAACCATGCAGGACTATACTCATCTTTTCCTTCCTAAAAACTTTTTCCCCTTTCAAATATTTAGAATAATTGCAGTTCATTTCTTCAGAACTGGCAATTTTCCTGATGTACAAGAAGCTCAGGAGGTATTACAGTACCTAAAGATTGACACCAACAGCATGATACGACTATTTTGGAGCTCAAAAAGGGTAGAACAGGTAAAAGGTATCTTTAGAAATTTAATCACCTTTCTTTAAAAATCCAGCAAGTTAGGTCTACTGCTTTAGCACATACATCACTTTCATCAAAGAAAATGGAAGTGTAGCACAAGCAGGTTTAGATCCTTAAAATTGTGCCATCTCATTTCCCCACCCCCACTTTTAGAATAGAAAAATGGTTGAAATCAGAAAGTGCCATTTGTCAAAAACGGAAATCATAATGAATTTTATGCAAAAGAACGTCAGAAATAAAAACAAAAAAATTTACAATGGAAAAAAATAAATAAGTGACAAAATAATGTTTTCATAAAACATAATCCACATCCAAAATATGTTGCTGGTTTTTAAACCATGACAAAATTAATTCTTAACTCTTCCAAAATAAATCATAAACTTAATTTTAAATATTAATAAAACTAAGTGGCCAGCACCATAATATTAAACATAAAAAATATCTTAGCAGCAAACTCATTATTAACCCAGTATCCAATATAACTGTCTGATAACGTTTTAGCTTACTAAAATTAGACTACCTGCAGGCCCACATGGACTACACAACGCTCAATTTGTAAAATCCCAGGCTCCCTGAGACCCTTTAAGTCTTTCTTCCTAACTTCAGACACAACTGCATTCAAAATTAACCCGATCTTCAAAAGAAGACTGGTTTTTCAGCTTAATATTTCATTGATTCTTGTCCCTGGTTTCAGGGCTGCATTCTGAAAGTATTCATAAGGAAGCAATCCTGAAGAGGCAATGGGGATTTCATTTTTACTCCCAAAGCTATGGGATGAAAGACCCCAAGAGTATATGGCACCGGTTTTCCGATGAAGTAACGACAGCCTCATCCCTTGCAATGCTTCACGTAAAAATTGAATTCAGTATTAGATAGAAAAGGAAGCAACTTTCATAAAAAGATGAAATATATAATTTAGAATAATCCCTCAAGGCATTCCATTAGTTGACTGAGATCTAATCATTCCAAGAGCCCACAGGGAATAAAAATGCTACCATTACCGAGTACACAGGCTATGGAAATCTGTAATATGACTAAAGTAGCTTCTGGGAAGAGAAACTACACAGAACATAATGGACTTTAAAAAAGCAAAACTCCAATTAAAAAATGATCATAATACTCCTCCCCCCCAAAAAAAGTGTTTTGATCCTGTAGTCACCATTCACACCAAGAGGAGATAGAAGGATCCTCCAAAATACCACATTTACCTGGGATATTAAGAGACCATGAGAAGTACACTATTAATTTCTGTCCCAAGCTCTGGAATGTATTACTGAAAATACTGCCTAGCGCATACTTTAATTAATATAATATTCACTATGAGGGGACTCATTAATAGAAAAAATCAAATAATTTAAAATTCTCCTCAGTCCCAAAATATACGTCTGAGGTAATTTGCTGATGCCAAATAATTGAATTTAGATGTCACTTTTTCTGAGAAACCCAGAACAAAGCTAATTAAATTTACTAAAATAATGAATAAAGCGTGTGCACCCTAAAAAGGAGGAGACCCTTGATTGCACTCATACTTTAGTATCTTGGATTTTGGTAAGAGCAGTACAGTACAGGAAGTAAATTTAAATGATGATTAAAATAAATGGTACGAGCAAGTACAATAACAAATAACTCTTTTCACTTTGTTCTAAAGTGCCTATAGGCTCTGGAGTGTGTGGTTCATAATGAAGGGAGGAATATTTAAAACTCTGCTTAGCTACTTGTTGAGCAATATCAATGGTCACATGCTCTTACTGTACAAACAGCCTGAAACCATTTTTTGAGAACAAAGTGGAATTGAAAATCCAGCCTGATTTACAGGGCACATTACCCTCAGTTTACATTTTAACACCTCACGGTACCATTCAGTTTGCGGGTACTGATTTTAAAGCGGAGGAATGTACTTATATCGAAATGACCACAAAGCAGGGCATAGTCACAGAAGGCAAACAGCAGGCAAGACAAGTTGCTTAACTGAAAACTACAATCAGAGGAATGTAATTCATTATACATAGCCAAGATTTTCCATCTCGCTCCTATACCGCTGTTCAGACACCTTGCTTTTGTGTTGCTTGCTTTCTAAGTGCTGCCGGAATTCCACCTCTTCGCTAGCCCCAACGTTACACATTGAGCAGTAAAACTGGCCGCTCGGTGTAACGCACATTGCAAGATCCCGGGGAATCCGCTGTCGAGAACGAGGATTGAAGTAGGGACCTGCTGAAACAAGAAATAAATAGTAACTACGTTATATTGTTATGACCGATTTAGGGAATATTCAATAGGAACCAAAAAAAATCAGTAAACAATGGAATATTAGTTATTACTATTCATTCATTCAATAGTATTTATTGAGCACTTACTCCGTGCAGAGCAATGTACTAAGCGCTTGGAATGTACAATTCGGCAACAGATAGAGACAATCCCTGCCCAATGACGGGCTCACAGTCTAATCTGTATTTATGAAGTCTATCTAATGTACATCATGGATTCTCACTAAAATCATTTTAAGATGCTGCATGAAATTGTTTGAAAGTACCTAACATTCTAATGCTGGAGAGATAATAAATTTTCCAAATAGCTCTCCAAAAGGTTACATTCGGCCAAAAACAATCCTCGCTCAATTAAGCTTTGAAACATCCAGCGATGTATTAATTTCTTTATTTTTTAAGAATGGCTCAAAGTATTCCTAATTTTAACAACAGACAGTTTGGGAGGCCATGTAACTCTGATATTATAACTACTGAATTTATTAAGTGCTTACTACGTGCTAAGCACTGGGGTAAGATCCTCATTATTGGCTTCAAAGCTCTCCATCACCTTGCCCCTTTTTACCTCACCTCCCTTCTCTCCTCCTTCATCCCAGCCTGCACACTATACTTCTCTGGTGCCGCTAACCTTATCACTGTGTTTCCATCTCGCCTGTCTTGCACCGACCCCTGGCCACATCCTACCTCAGGCCTGGAATGCTCTCTCTCCTCAAATCTGCCAATCACTTTTACCTCTTCAAAGTCCTACTGAAGGCACACCCCCTCCAAGAAGCCTTCCCAGACTAAGTCCCCCTTTTCCTCAGCTCACCCTCCTTTCTGCATTACTTCAACTCGCTCCCTTTTCTCTTGCCCCCCGGCCCCATCCGCATACTTATGTATATATGTAATTATCTGTAATTCTATGTCTTTATGTTGACGCCTGCTTATTTATTTTGATGTCTGTCTCTGACTCTAGACTGTAAGCCTGGTGGGGGCATTTCCCCACTGTACTTCAAGCACTAGGGACAGCTCTCTAGACTGCAAGCTCCTTTTGAAAATGTAAGCATCTTAATATTCATTCATTCATATTTAATGAATGCTTACTGTGTGCGGAGCACTGCATTAAGCAGTTGGGAGAATACAATACAACAATAAATGGACAAATTCCCTGCCCAC